>NC_071531.1:19282526-19592371 GCF_026979565.1 Vidua chalybeata
GTTTGGGCTCTGGTAGGATGGGTCAGTGCACTGAAGGTGGTGGCAGTCTGATCTGCCCGAGCCACTTCTCTCAGGGGACTGCGGGAGAGTCTGGGGCTAAACGAATGCTCAGCCTTGGGAAACTTGCTGGCAAGTTTGCCACAAAACCCCATGTTTTATCAAGCAGCTGTGGAGTTGGCCGCTGAGAAGCAACTTCATGTATCTGCAGCCTTGCTAGCACAGGTCAGCTGCTCAGCAGCCAGGGAGAATGGTATTTAATGGTGAAGTTCAGTTCATTCACTACATGTTTACTATTTAGCCACAGTGTAGACATACACCTCTGTGCTGGACACCTTGCACTCCCTCCCTGCATGGGAGGAAATGGGGGAAAAGGCATTTCTGGAGGTTTGCCCTTATCTCTGTGAGCCAAACGAAATGAATTGCTTCCCCAAAAGTTCCTGTTTCTCACTGCTGGTTGGAAGTGGTGCTGAGAATGTCTTGTTAGAGATGGTGGTATTTTGAACACAGTCCCACTGCAGGTCTGGTCTGCTCCACAGCTGATGTGTCAGCATTTGAGACATCCATAATTAGCCTGCACTTTTGTTATTACTGGCTTTCATTTCTCTGTCAAATGGAAAAGGTGAAATTTCACAAAGTCTAAGGGATTCCTGAAGGATAATCCAGTTCAGTCTGTAATGAATTATTTATGGATGATAATAATAATGATAAGAGTAATAACACAGAAACATACACTTCCATTAATTCTGTGCTGTGTGAAAAGTCAGAGAGGAAAAGCATGTTTAATGTTTACTCAGTGGAGGATTTGAATGGAGAAGTGTAAGGGAAGTAGCCTTCTGTGGAATAATAAACACCAAGTTATGCATTGAACAAATGCTAACTTTTTATTATTCCCTCCATTTCTGGCTGAAAGCATTATTGACTAACTGTATCCATCTTTACCAAAACTTCTCTTGTATACAGTGTTCTCAGGCTGTCACTTTCCAAAAGCATAGAGAGCACACCTGCAGGCTTCTCTCTTCAACAACTGGAGTTTTATTGTGTTCCTTACGTAAATACATACAAAGTGCCTAGACTTTCACATACCTCCTGGAGATAAAGCTTTAAAGCGAATACCAGATGCCACAAAGATATTTTAACTCATAAAAATGCCACAAAATGTGCAAGTGTTGCAAATGCCTTTAAAATCAATGTTTTCTTTTAGAAATGTACCCAATTTTCAGCTTGGCCCCTGGAAAGCCATTCTTGTAGCTGAGGATATTTATTCTGTTCCGTTTTTTGAATGGGATGCAGCTGTTGAATTCTTCAGACCTGAGTTAAAGCTCTTAAAGTGTTTTATTTATATCCATTTTTTTTCTGTCGTCCTCTGTTTCTGAACAAATAGCAACAACTTCAGCTATTGAAATTTGTCATACTGCAGCTAAGGCAGGGTGACTTCTCTGAAGAGCTCAATGCTTACGTGAGTACATATGTGTAATTATATTAATGTGAGTGTAACTTGTGAAGGAGGTTGGCATGAGGTAGACTCCCCCTTAGTGCAGAAGTTCCTGTAGGAGATCCCTGGGGATCTGCAGAACAAAGAGCATGTCTAAGCTGATCAACTAAAACTCATCCACAGCCTTTTAGAAGCATATTGCAATGATACTTAAGTGTATAATCCTTCTCATTTCAAAATGCAGGCTTTTGGATTGAGTTTCCCCTGAGTATTCTTTGTAATTATTAACGAGCTGTATCAAATCATCTTGTTTAGCTCATTAAAGGGCATAATGCAGATAAGAACTCTTTAGACCCCGTAAACCTTAAAATTAATCTCTAGACCCATATGTTACTGGAAATCTTTGATAGTAAGCTGAAGTGCTGTGGTATTTTGATGTGAGTAGAGTTTGATAAAAGTTCAAGAGCAATATGCAGTGCTGTTAGGTGGGATGGGGAGTTCTTTGTACAGCAGCAGTGCAAGATCCAGCAGGAAGCTCAACCTGGCAGGCAGCTGTGGGTTTTACAAGGATACTGCAGTGAAAGCTCTTTGACTTCCTCTGTCTGTGTGCCTTTTTTCTGCAAGAGCTTCATACTGGCTCTTAAAGTCCACACTTTTGGTTCCTCCTCTTTTCACTAAACACTTTGCTCAATCAATAACAAAAGGTAAAATTCTAAGAGGCTTTTGTGGATCTTTGAGCTGACTAATATATATTTTAATTGCAGTAGTAATAAAGTTGACAAGAGGTGTTGTTGTGACTACTTAACACAGACATATTAAAATAATTGGATTGGGGATGCTTGCTAGATTGCCATTAAAATTTTTAAATAGGAGCAAAGGGCTGGCTGGTTGACAGTCAACAGCCAAGGCATATAGAGAATAAGGGGAGGGGAAGACAAGAAATACAAGAGGGGGTAAGGAGAGGACATCTTCATTTGTCTACAAATAGGTTTTCAGTCTGTCTTTGAGTTTGTTTATGTTTGTTTTTCCTTCGGAGACTGTGGATGGAGATGTGTCTTTTCAAATGCTTCGGGTGAAGGGCCTGTGCTCTTTGGGCTTGGTTTCTGAAACAGGACTTGGAGCTGTGGTTGCACATTTGGGGAGCTGCTGCGAGCTTCTCCCTGGCCATGCAGCTCCCTCTTAGGCCTGGACAAGACTCTTCCTGCACCCTTTTTTTTTAAATCTAGTGCAGCATTTTCCAAAATATCAGTTAAGTCCATAGTTCTCTCTATGCTCTACTTTCTGCAGGTCAGATATCTAAACATCTCCAAAGGTGGGAGTTCGTCCTTGTTGTGCAAGGGCTGGTGAGGTGTGGGCTGTACCCTAATGCTGCTTGTCACACCTGATTTTGGAGCTACACTAAAAATAAAATCTCCTTTGTGGTTTTATGAAAACAAAGCTGTAAAGTGGCATTTTCAGGATATTGCAGTGACTCGGAATACGTTTGGCTGCTTTTAAAAGTCTTTGAGAAAATACAGAGCATCCTCTTCTTGGAGATTACAGCAACAGCACCAGCATGTTGGAGCAAACCCAGCTTTGGTTCCTCCAGCACGGCCTTTCTATTCTCCATCAAACTTTCAGTCTCCGCAGCTCCTTATGATGTTTTCCTTTTCTGGAAAGAGGAATGATGCTGTTCTCTCTTCATCTGTCTCAATGTATGGGCTTTTATTAGAGTCTAATATAACTTGTCAGAGTACTTACGTCATCTCTTTCAGAATCATCAGTTTCTGGTGATGGGTAACACTTAGAATCAAGAGATAAAACCCCCCGAGTTAAATATATTTAATTGGTTTTTATTTGCTTTTTGCTTTTTAGAGATTGAGAGGCACAGGCAGAGAGTGTCAGGAGCAGATGGGTGTTTTGTGGTTACTGGACCAGACAGCAGAGATATAATTAAAGTGCCTTTTTTGCATATGCAACTTGCAACCACTTCTCTGTTTTCACAGGTCTTAGGATCATATGAAGTGTAAATTTAATAGAGGTTTTTGTACTTCTCTTATTTATTTCTGTTTTTGAATGAGCTGCTTCAGCTGAACCTGGTGCATATAACGGTGTATGACTGTGGATGCTCAGCCTGTCTCTCAGGCTCTACGGTAGAGATAAATAAGAAAACAGGAAAGCCTAAACAACTCCGTGTTTTTCAGTTACTTTTCATGGAAATGCGAAGATCCAGTATGTTTTTATTCACAATAGCTCTATTGTGTCTCCTAGAAGCTATTCTGCAGGGGGTTTTATAGCCCAGGTTCTTTCTAATGAGCCTTGGAGGGCTTTTGGTGGTGTGATGCCATCCCTGGAGGTGGAGGAAGGAATCTGTCTCAGGAACTCCTGCTTGCAAGGGGAAAGATACATAGTTACACACATACAAAGTTCTTGAGTGGCAGCCCCCCGTGAAGCACACTGGCACATTTTGGACCAAAAACATAATTCTTAGCTGCAAATGGGTTTTAGATTTTTACCAAGCCATCATTATTGTCCACAGAAAACATATCTTTCATGAATTTTCTTTTAAGACAAAATCCTATTTTTTTCACTGAAAAAACCCTGAGATTTTAGGTCAGTTCTGTTTCTGGGGCTATTTTTGACAGTCCCATGAGGCATTTATGTCTAGAATTGGTCACTGGTGTAACAAGAGATCAGCCAGAGGAATTCTCAATGCCTGGTAATTTGGTTCTCTTGATCCTGCACCTCTCCAGAGTGTGAGTGAGTCCTTGGAATTTTGCACAATTAAGAAATAAACTGAAAATCCCATACTCCTTGTCTGTGAATGACAAAGTTCCAATCTCAGAAGCGTGTAATTTTTCTATGAGAGTTTAGGCCAAGCTCAATTCAAAATTTTAAGATGAGTATTTTTGAGTGTTCTGGGAAAAAAATCAATCCAAATAACAAAATAAATATTCATTTTTTTCCTTTTTGTTGCTGATAAGGGTATATTTTATATAACCTCTCCATAAGCTGTGAACATTTTGTGTTATAACATTTAATTCTGATAGCATGTTTTTAAATATAAAGCTATGCATTGCTGTTCAACTAGACAGTGTAGACAGTGTGCCCCAAAGAACCCTGGGTTTTCTTGCAGGGAACACTTTTAGTGTATAGTGAATAACCTGAAGAATCCATGTTCATAGCAGAATTCAATTTCTAAGAAGGAAACTCTGTCAACCTATATTTCCAATAAATATGAATTTGTTCCTATAGTTCCAACATTGTTTCACTTTTTTTAAAATCTAAGATAAAGGAAAAAACCCATCTCTGGAGCTCAGAAGTAAAGGTGGAACAGGCTATCTCAATACTGCACAGACATTAACTTCTGTCTTTATGTGGGCCACCAAGAAAAGTTTGTGATTTTTACATACTTTGTTTGCAGGGCAGCTGCTGTGCAGAGCTGGAAATGGCAGTTCCTTCATCACATGGTTTGAGTGAGCCAGGCTCAAGAAGGAGCACAACCCCATTTCCAGTTATATAAATAGCAGAGTTTTGCTCATTAAGGAAACTCAGAGAATATTGGTACAAGGGATATGCGGGGTAAAGAAACTTATTTTTGAAGAAAGATTGCAAGGACTACAAATGTACAGCATATTTTTGAGAGGACTAGCAGGACACTGTTCTTTGGCTGCAGCACCTGGACAGTCAGTGACAGTATTTTGCTGAGGTTATTCAGCTCTCTCTGCAGATAAGAGAGCTTTTTTGCCTTGGAAATCTTGTATGGTTTGATGCCTAATGTGCAGCACACCAGCTGGTCTTGGCACCTCTCAGCCCTGAGCAGTGGTGTGGAAAGAGACTGGAAATGGAAGTGAGGAGCTGCATAATTTGAGGATTTGATGTCAGATCTAAGAGGCACTGAAAATGCTGAGGCCTCTGCATTGATTTCCTTAGGCTTTCATAATGCTCCAGAATTAGAGGCATCTCATGTCTGAGTGTGGTGCTACCAGGAACCAGGCTAATGGCCAAGAGGTCAACCCAGGAGGGACTGTGCGTTTCTGAGCTGGGGCTCTCATACCCTGGCTGGTGGGCAGCTCTTCAGCTTGCTGATTTAGAGGTGGACAAAGCGTCTGGGTAGATATTTGGAGAAAAAAAAAAAATCCAGAAAGTTACACTACATAATCTCCCTTGCCACTGCCATGAACGCTAGCTCACGGTTCTGTGTGCAATCTGATGAAGCGCTAGGTCGTGCCAGCCGACAAACAAACTTGTCACTCTGAAGAATGACTTGGTGAAAAGCCACACAGGGCAGAGCTGCCATCAGAATAATTGGTGATTCACTGTTTGTTTCTCACAAATTCCTACGCTCTCTGCCCACACACTATCGATGACAGCATTCTGTATGGGGACTGTGAACATGGCAGACATTATTTATGAAGCAGCGCCTTTATCAAGGATTTTTTTTTTTTCCCTAGCAGACTGTGTAAAATGCTCATTCTCTGTGTTGCTGTTGTCAAATTATGTTATAAATTTATCTGGCCTGCCTGAGTAAATTCAAAGGTGTTTTAAAAAGCTCTGTGTGAGGTCAGGCAGAAGCTGCTGAGAGCTCCTTGCTGTATTCTAAGGTGCCACGGCAGCTGCGTCCAGCACTCTTGGCTGCTCCTGATGGAGGGAGAGTTGGGGCAGTTGCAGTTGATTCGGAGCTTGCACATCCCCAGGTTGAAGTATTTTTGGGAGGAGATCTGCCCCTTCCTCACAGCTCCTTGCACTAGCTCAGCACATCTCTGGAGTTAGAAGCAGGGAACCCAGTCACAGTTTGTCTGTGTGACTGAGCTTTTCCTTGGGCCAGCCTCTCAGCTTGCTTCAAAGCAGAGAAAGGAAAATACAATTTTTCCTCTTTAAGATTCATGACGTCTGGCAGCAAAAGGTGTCCAGGGAGTCGCAGCTGCTCCAGCCGGGCTCACTCTCAGCTGCTTAGTACACAGCTGCAGGTCAACAACATTATTCTTAATTTATTTTATGATGCAGCATACCTGGATCTGTGTCCTTAATTCAAGCCTGAATATTTGATCAAATACTAAAGAACACTGAAGACAAAAGAGAGCTCAGTTAATGGGTAAGGAAACTGAATAATCTTGTATCTCATAGGATAGAGGTAACTGTGATGGAGAATGTGGTCTGAATGTAGTATTCATGGTGACATCAGGTTTAATGTTTTTGGGCTTTAGATGGGTTTGAAGAGAAGTGAACATCTTTTGATTCAGTGGGGAAAAAAAGCAGGCACTACCAAGCACTTACCAGGCTCTGGAAATCCATCAACAAATTGAGAGCCTTCAAATACTGTTTGTTTTCAGACCAGTTTCCTGATCATGCCTCTTTTCATAATGACTGAGAGTAATGAAACTGTGGAATGAGAAGTGACATTAGCGTTTAGAAACCAAACTGTGTAATTAGGCTGATTTGTATTTTAGTGGCTTCGTCAGGTGGTTTGCTTTGGAGTCTGTGGTGACATTCTTTTTTGTATGCTCTGTGCATGAAGGGCACGTAACTCAGGCAGTTGTGAGAAAAATATGCTGAGGATAACGTGGTTTTGAAAGCTGATGGCATGACAGCTGCTGCTGCATAGGTTCATTTTGGCAGATAACAGTTTCTGTATGCATCAGGTTTTATGGCCATGGCTGTGTTAGTGTCGCATTTTTAAATTCAAGTTAACTGCACACAAGAAAGTAGAGACCCAGAGCTATTCATCATCTGGCTCGGTCTGCAAGGAGCTTGTAACTCTAGCAATTGTTTCTGTTTTTCATAACAGTGGGAACTTTATGGCTATTTCCCCCCTTTTCTGTCCAAAGGAAATGTGCTGTTTTAAAACAAAGAAAGAAGTGGCGGAATGTCTGGTAGGCACAGTTTGAACTTGGGGTCCTTCAGGTTGGAGGGGCAGTTTAGAAAATACACCTTTTTACTGAAAATTGATGTTGCAGCACAGTGTTTTTATTTGTGTGGATCCATTTTACATTCCTTACTTTAGAAGTCACATTTTTAACAAGCCTCTATGTTAATAGACAATGGTGAGCTTTAAGGTGCTTTTTAGTGATCTTTCCAGGTACTTACAAAGATCCATCAGTGTGACCTATAGCTGTATATCTGTTCAGAGCTGTTTGTATAGTTCCAGTATAGTTGAAGTGTTTTCTTAAAAAATATTTAAACTCTGCTTGGTATTGCACTTAATAGCAAATCAGCAGAGTCATGTGTGCAAACAGTGGATTTTTTATAAGCAACGCCAAAATAGTGTTTTGCATTAGGCTAATGTAATGTCCTATGCTGTGCTTTGCAAAAAGGGTTCACATTATGATTCACTGCATAGAAAGAAGAATAAAAGTAATTGCATGGATGAAAAGCATTCATAATACTAAGGAGTGCAAAGCCATCTCTTTGTACTCACAGTATTTTTCCTTGTAATTAGAGTTTGTGTATTTTCTCAACTTTTCCATAGAGAATCATCTTTATGGGGTCTTCAGGAAAGAGACAGAATCAGCAAAACAGCTGCTGGTGTGGGTGGAATTTGATATCTCCATTCTTATAAAAACCCCAACAAACCATGGAAGAAATGCACTCTCAATAAACTGGAGTAGATTGGCAGAGCACTGTAACTCTCTCACTGGTACAGACTTGTCCTGGGCTGCATGACATCAGTTTGTAGCATAGGGTGGTGTTTGCACACGTGAACACAGTGGGAGAGTGATAAAACTGAAGTGTAGAGTGATTACATGGCAAAAGAAGTGAAAACCCCTGTTCTCTAAAAGCTAATTGCTTACTTGTTGCATGTTTGAAATGCACTTGTCCCTGCCTTCCAGAACTCCTGTGTCGCTTACACTGCAGCACTGCTGTCTGGTGATATAAACCCATGACTCAAAGAAAACTTCCTTATATAAGAAAATGGCTCCTACAACCTTTTTTCAGCATTTATCTCAGCCAGCTTATGAAAAAGAGGATGGGCATGAGAAAGCACACATGGTCACAGCACAGTCAGTGGGTGGTCACTGTTAGAGGTGTCCAAGTCAGCTCTGAGAGTAGCCATTTGTGTAATGAGTTTGCAGGTGGCTCTGGAGGCCACTGGCAATCTCTACTGAAGCTCAGCATAGTAGTGGGGGAGATGTTGGAGTAGACAATGGACTCCTGAGTAGGGCAATTGTCTGGGATGGGGTATGACCTGAATCCATGGGCCAAGCCCAGCAACATGAGGTTCAATAAGACCAAATGCTGGGTTCTGCACTTTGGCCACAGCCCCAGGCATCTCTCCAGTCTGGGGGAAGAGTGGCTGGAAAGTAGCTCAGTGGAAAAGGACCTGGTTGACAGTGGCTGAACATGAGCTAGCAGTGCCCAGGGGGCCAAAAAAAACAATGGTGTCCTGGCCTGTACCAGAAATAGTGTGGCCAGTAGGTCAAGGGAAGTGATTCTTCCCTGGTCCTGGGCACTGGTGAGGTCACCCTCCACATCCTGTGTCCAGTTCTGGACCCCTCACCATGAGAAAGACACTGAGGTGCTGGAATATGTCCTGAGGAGGGCAGTGGACCTGAGGAGGGGCCTGTAGCACAGGTCCTGTCAGGAGTGGTTGAGGGAGGTGGGATTGGTAAGCCTGGATAAACAGGAAGGTCAAGGGGGATCTTACTGCTCTCTGCAACCAGCAGTAAGAGAGGACATACCCTCAAGTTGCACCTTGGCAGGTTCAGGTTAGACATTCTGAATAATTCCTTCGTTGAAAGGGTTGTTAAACATTGAAATGTGCTGCCCAGGTAGGTGGTGGAGTCAATGTCCCTGGAGTTCTTCAAGAAATGACAACATGGCACACAGTGCTTGTGGTTTAGTTTGCATGGTGGTGTCCAGTCAAAGGTTGGACATGATGATCCAACCTAAATGATTCTGTGATTGTGTGAAAGCCTGGTTCAAACTCTTGCTCTAGGTCAGGTAGTACAGACTTCTTCCCATGTCCTTCGTGTTTTAGTTGTGCAATGGAGAGCTGTCACTTTACTCTCCACATGTAAATATTTAGAGATGTCTTACGTTTTGTACCTATCAAGTAAATCACATGCAGCCTCACTCTCCCCCCAAAAGAAGAAAATAACACCCTAGAATTGTTTTCCAGCAAGATCTGGTATTTAGGTACTTGGATGACTGTTTTCCTGTGTGCAACAGACCTCATTTTTCTTTCTGTCAGTCGTACAAGTTTATAGAAAAGATTGGTATGAACCACTTGAAACAGTAAGAATAGAGTTTGGTATTGAATTAAAGACTATACTGTTAGTCAGATCTTAGTTCTTGGAGCTATAGAATGATTTGATTTTAACTTTCATTATGAGATTCTGACAGTATCCTTGTCAGATCATGTAATCTGCATGAGTCTTAAAAGCTCAAAATCCAGGAAGTAAACTAAAGTACTCAAATACATATTTTTAGCTTTGTGTACAATACTTTGGCAGATACAATTTTTGTAGGCTTGGAAATTGCAATGTGTACTCTTTCACATGCATTCTCTCTTTTAAATAGTAGGTAATTTCCTTTCTTCTGAAATGTTGCAATTTTTTCTTTTATGTAGACCATAATACAAATAGATGCCACTCCTAACTGTTCAAAGCATTGGCTGTGGTGACACTGATACCTCTAATTGGGTGCAGAAATGGTTAACTTTTGTGCTGAGCAAGCAGAGATCCTCATTGTTTCACCAGGATATTTTGTACTACTTCAGGATCATATATCTAAATAGGACATATAATTATATTTTTTTCATTCAGATTGTTTAAATATAATTCACATATAGTTTCAGCCTTGCTGTTTTGTTTGCTTAACATTAATATCATTAGGCTTAGGAGAAAGAGCACTATTTCAATAATCAGAATCTCATTGGAAGCTTTACATTTAGTAAGGACATGGCTTGAATAGATGGCACTCAGGGAATGAATGGATTACTGTAGCCTGCAGTGTTGAGCAAGAGTTGTCCTCAGGACAGAGTCTCCCTTTTCCATAACCCAACCCATGGCACAGGAAAACTCGAAGAGTACATGCCAGTCTTCAGTGTATCATGGCTGTGGTTCTTCATTCACCTTCACAGGCAGCTGAACACCAAGGGCTCTTGGGATCCCATTTGTGTGGGGTCTATTTAAGGCAGCTTTGCCACTAAAAATAATACTTCTGTGGCTATTGTATTGGATTTTGGTTCAGCTGCCATTAGCTTGCAGAGTTCTTGTTATTCCAGATGAAGCAGGAGCAAGTTTTAACACTTGCAAAAACCTAGCACCAGCTGCTCGAAATGTACAGTAAATGAACCAATAGAAGGGAAAATAATTACTCCCTTAATGAAGCTAGGCTATCCCAAATCTTTTGTGTTGAGATTGATGAAACTTTTGTAGCTTACTACTGTGCTCTCAGATGGTTTAATTACTGCAGTTTTTCAGCTTGTTACTTCATGCAGTCATGGTTGTGACAGCACTGCTTGTACCCTTAACCTGCAGCAAAATTCAGATTATTGGAATATGGCTTAATTCTCTCTCACACACAAAAACACTCAAAAATTTATTTATGTGAAGACCAACAAAATTTCAACTGCAATTCTGAAGTTGGATCTGGCCTTTTTAAGGTGTTCTGTCTCTGTTTTGAAACCTCCAAAAAAGTATTTGGCCACTTCTAGTTTAATTGTGGTTCTTCCTGATGAATCCTTTAAGAAATATTGATATCTGCTGAAGTAAGAAATCCAAAAAATCCGACCATATATTTTGATGCATTTTAGGGGAGCTTTCTGAATTCTGGAGGCTGGTTTTCTTAATCTGTTGAAAAAGTTCAGTATAGAGTCCATATGTTAGGGATGAGTATTTTGCTGGGCAATACCTTTGTTCATCATTCAGGTTTATTAATGTCAGAAGAGGAAGTAAATACGTCTCCATTACACATCAGGTTTTCGTAAGAGAATGCTTTTTAAATACTCTAAACATGAAATAGTATCCTGAGGCATTTAGAAAACTTGGAAAGGTTGATCCGGAAATATTTTCCCCTTTATTTCAACAATTTTAATACTGCTGTAAAAGCATGCTCATTGTTCTGCTCTCTGTTTATCCTTAGACTAAAGTTAGTTTTTATTCTGATAAATGGAAATCACCACTGTAAATAATAGTCTGAAATGGGTATCTTTACCTGGACACGGGTTCATGCCTTCTTGGTAGATGAAGTATTTCTGTTGTGGATGTGAATTCTGTTTCCCCTCAATGGAATATCAGCTTTCCATTGTTCCCACAGGGGTTGCCTTGCAGTACTGATCCTGAATACATGGATTTCCAGCCTTGGGAATGAGACAGGATTTCAGGAAGTGTCTGTCTTTGGCAATGCAGTGGTTATATTAATTGCCATTAAGTAGTTTTGATATCTCAACCAGTGTTTTGTAAGATGTGATCTTTCTGACAAAACTACACATAAATACAATATAGCGTGAGATAAGGTAACTTTAGTGCAAAGCTTCAAGCTAACACAGAATCATCTGGACTGTACTTACTCTCTTCCTAGTGGTGACATTATATTAATAATTTTGCCACTGACGTCAAGGGGAACAGGATGTCACCCTAGATAACAACATTAGTGAAGTCAGTCTTTCTTAATGAAGATTAATTGTTGGGGCCCCATACTTCGTACATCCATGTTTAGATCTCTTCCTCTGAATGCTTTGATGTCATACAGCAAGTCTTGTGCTTCTTTGTGTAGTGTTGAGGTGGCATTTCATTCATCTGAACGAATTCTTTTGCAGTAGTAGCAGACACTTGGGAGCATCCGTGTGATCTGAGAGCATCCTAGGTTGCAGTAGTTTTTAATGCCTGCTGGAAACCAGTGTGCTGCCTGTCATGCACTGAGCTGTGGATGCTATGGAAGAGCATCTGAAATGAGGGTGGCAGAGAGTCAGGTTATAGCACACTTGTACCATCTACTGCTTTTTAACTCTTCATTAATTTGCAGGTGGTTATCTAGGATGGCACTAGTAAAGGAGTTTCCATGCAGTTCTTAACTGCATGTAATGCTTAAAGGACTACTTAAATTAGTTTTTCCCCTTCTCCTTCATTCTCATCCTGTCCAGGAACAGTATTCTGTATGTTGATTCAATAGCACAGAGTATGTAGCTGTACTGAAACAACTGACTTTTACTTCAGAACTGGTTTTGGTTCTTACTAACAGCAACACCAGGGAAATGAAGAGGGATTACCTGTACCAATAGCTGAATTGTGAGAGTTTATGCCTGAGGAGTCTGGAAATTGTAGAGAGAGTTGAAATAAATGACCAGGGGAAGCAAAAGGTTGCAAAGTGGCACTGATAGATGGTTTCATGAAGCTTAAAGAAGTAATTAAACAAACAGAATTAAGACACTATAATACTATAATTGCCAAATTATTTGCAATATAATCTTTTTGTGCAAAACCACTGAGTTCTTTTATAGTGGACACCCATCTAAATACAAGCACATAGCTAAAAGTTGCTAGGATAGAAAAAAGTAGATGTAATTGGTTTTGATCATAGTGGTTTCAAATGGATTTGAGCAAAAGACTAATGAAAATTAGACAGCTGTTCTGTTCCTGGTGTCCACCTAAATGAATACAGACCAAAGTCATTAACAATAGCAATAAGGCATAAGACAAAAATTACACTCTCCATCTTGCATTAAATTCTTTTTTATAAAACTGTGATGTGTGAGGGTTCTTATATCCCAACCTTATTTCCCATCCACATAACTCACTAAGGCTTGAAACTCCACAGAAATCAAGGTTGATCACTGCCTATATATTTGCATCTACATTCAGCATCCTATGCAGTTGTCAACCAGTTTCTGTATTGTACCAAAGACAGAAGAACGAGGCTTTTCTATAAGACATCTGCAAGATTTTCTGTTGGAGGCTTGGGAGAAAGAGGCACACAAGAATAGCTTAGACATGCTTAAGAGTAATTTAAGTGTATGGTGTTACTTAAGTCAGGATGTACCATTTAATGTTTATATTGGAGTTACCAAACACCAACCCATTAGAAAAAAATGCTTGAAAGAATATCAGAAAAGCTGTAGTCTGTGTCTTATTAAAATTGTGCTTATGATTGTGCTTATGACTGTGGACAAGAAGTACAGAGAAAATGGACAGATTCAGATTCTTCAGAGGCAAAAGGTGCAGTTTTCCAGTAATCTTCTTTGCTGAGTCATCTGCTCTGATATTTAAGGTAGTTACCTGGTAAGTGAACTGCTCGGTTGAGTGGAGGAAAGATGTTAGATGTTAATGGGCGTGCCAGAGAGAAAATGCAGCTGAAGTTGCGGACCTGAAAGGAGAAATACGTGACTGGTTGGTGGGAAAAAACAGAGAAGGCTTTCAGTCTAGATTATGGTTTTATAAAATTCTTTGATGGAAAACAGCTGTGCAGTTAGCAGTTTATGTCCTGTCAGGGTGATCACTTTATCCCAGAACAGTATTTCTGTTTACACTCTTCTGTTTTGTGTGTTGCCTTTTTCTTCTTGGTGATGGAGTCATTTGCAGAGCATATTCAGACCTACAGTCCTATAATCTGAATAACAGAGAGCAACCTGTGTACTACATCTGAATGCATATGTGTGTGAATTTCAAAAACAAATGTCATTCTGACTTGTTGCTTAAAGATCTTCTGCTCCTTTTAAGCTTCTAGCTAGGTCTGGCTGATGTTGAATTAGGCTGGTGAAGTGTTGCCTCTCATATGGAGAGAGAAACAGAAAATATTCTTCATGTCTGTGCTGCCGTTGTCCTCCTTTGGTTGCCCCACAGAGTGCTGAATAGCTTTAGGCCAATGTAATTACACCAGCACTCATTCTTCAAGGGAGCTTGACTTTTCTGGACTTCTCCCAAGCCTGGATGATTTTGCAATAATTTACAGGCTGTTTGTATAACTGTGCAGTGCTTTGGGAGGATGATGAGGCCTTTAATTTACCTTGTGTTTTGTAAAGCATAGGAGTATTTGAATAGATTAAATTCTCAACCACTGTGTTTTGACTCATAGAAGACAGTGATATATAAGTGATACATATTTGCAAAATGAAACAGAATTTTTCAAGGAAACAGTTCTTGAGCCTTTAAAGATTAGATTTCATTGGCACTACCTACCACATGATTTTCCAAAAATATTTTAGTTTATTAGTCATGTGTTCCATTAGCATAATAAAAACCTATGTTAATGTGACCTAGAAGAGATTTTATCAAACCCTTCAAGTGTTGAAAAGGAATGTCATCTTTAGTGCACAGCAATTGGGCAGAGTGATTGCACACTCTTTAATCTCAGCAACCTGTCCTGGCATTGCAAAGTGCAGATGTTGGAAATGACTGTTTTTAGCTAGACAGTGAGCACCAGGAACATGTGGGGGCCTTGCATACTGGCAGAATAAAAACCTGTTTTTTTCATTTATTGTAATTGTATTGTAATTGGTTTTTCATTTCATTATAATTTATAAATTATTTTTCATAATTCTATTTCATTACTGAAGAAGAGGAATAATTCACGTGTTCATGCAGAATTCAGTTAAGGAACTTTTGCCTAATTTGTGGTAATTCTTAAAAGTCCCATGCTGCACTTGGTTTTTGTGGTCTACAGGAAACAGGACATGTATTCTTTTACCTTAACATTTTCTTAGGGGTGTAACTTTTGCTTCCCATTCCTGTTTTAATATTAAGGGTTAGGATTTCAAATATTTATGGTAGATAAGTCAGTGAAATTTTTGTTTATGAAAATGCTCATGATGGAGAAATAACTAAGATAAAATACCCCTAAACTCCACCATAAAAATCTATATTTCTCTGTCTGTACCATTTTGACTGTAGAATACTTTATATATTACATGTTCACGAGGATTGAATGGCATACTTCTGTGCTTGTAAAGTTTTTTTTTGCATTATCAGGGTTGGAAAGGAATTAGTTTTGTTGTACACATTGTCTGGTTTTGGATGCTGTTCTTGATCACTTTTATCTATAAATGACAACAGCTTTTAAAAAAATGTAAATGTTTACTTGCAGTTTTTCAAATAAGGTTTATGTGACTCCTGCTGGTTTGGTTTTGCTTGAGTTAAGCTACAAAGCTTGATTTGTAACACTGTGCAAACCTTTAGTCTGAGGTTAATAAATCTGGTTAGTCAACAGTAAGGCACCAGAAGAGCAAGAACAGGTGAAGAGGCAAAAAAATGAAGTAACAAATTACAGTAGTCAAATAGTGGGGCAGCACAGAAGTTTTGCATATGTGGCCCATGTGCATATAAATAATATAAAGACATTGATCCTAGTACATGCATTAAGATATTGAGGTCCAGTTGTTGACATTAAGGTAATCTATTATGATTGAATAATTACTTACAAAAACTACTCTGGCAAAAAATAGAAAAAAATTCTTTGCTGAACTCACACATAGTTCATGAATCACAAGAAAGGGTGTTAACTGTGTCATTCCTTTAATCTGTATTGCTAAATGGTTCTGCACATTTGTACCTCTATGTGAATACACTCACACAGTCATAGGTGTGCATATATATGTTTAAATACAAATGTATGTACAGGTTGCATGTGTGTATATAAATATACATGCACATATATAGGCAAAATATATGGAAATGTGCACAAAGATGTTTACATACAACAGGATGCATAACTGCTAAGTAAAGTCAATTTTTATTGATTTTTATATTAAGGAGTTTCAGCCAATATTTTTTAAAGTCAGTGGACATCCTTTGACTGCAGATGGATGTGCAGAACAGATGAATCATAAGTTTACAGCGAAAAAAAAAATTAGTATGCAGTGAAGGTACAGATGTTGAAATTTAAACGAAAATGAGAGTGAAGTTTAGTAATTGTAAGTCTGCCATGCTGTGATAAAAGACAGGTTGGTGGGTTTCTTACTGCCCAGCTGATGTGCATCAGAGTTTTTTCATTATCAGCAGCTGCATCAGGTTGTACTTATTGACAAGATTGATGTTTATTTTTTAACATGGTTAGAATGAAAACCAAATTCTTTCTCTCCCTGTACTAATCTGTGCTCTTTGAGATGAATTCTGGAAGTCTTACTTTAAGTTAATTGTCAGGCTTTAAGCTTGTCTCTGTGCTCACTCTTCTCTTTGAGTGATGATTACTTCTTTGGCCCAAGCTGAATACTAGGAGAATAGTTTTTTGTGTAGGTTCTCACAGGTGGTATAAGCAACAGCTAAAGCTTTCAGTTTGCTGTCCAAGCACAATTGGTACCTACAGAGACGTAGCATATCTCATGCTGTTTTCCTCTATAAATGTTAACAAATAGGTTGTTATTGCAGCTGTTCAAAAACATGGAATATCTTGTCCTTTAGTCAATCATATTCTAAACTCAGCCTCGTCATAAGGAGATGAGAAAAGGGGCTCTGCCAGTGGTGATGTTGGAAAAGGGGCTCTGCCAGTGCACTCTCCAAGTCTGCTGGAGTCAGATTAGCAATATGTGGGAGACCATGGAGGTCAGCTGCTCTGACCAATGGTGCAGGAAGAGAATTAAGTAACATCAAATACTGGACAGAGAAAATAAACTGGGAAAAGCAGACAAGGGTGCTTTTTTCCCCCTCCCTTCCCTGCTTTGTGCTTTTTGCTACTGGAATCCTAGTGTTTTTGCATCAATACTTGATTAAATGGCTTCAGACAGAATTGACTTCTTGTTTTGCATGTCTGTATCCCTTTTAAGGAATGCTGCTGTAAGGAAAATAAAGATATTTGAAAGGTTAGAGATGTCCAAGAAAATGGCCTTCTGGTGAGAAGAACCTGTGTTGTTTTTTCTAGCAGTAAAAGAGATAGTTCTGTTTATTAAACTGTGAATACCATATGATGCTTCATATTTTTCCATTTGATTTCCTGCAGGGTGATTTCACTTGGAACAGCATGTCAGGGCGCAGTGTTCGGCTGAAGTCAGTTCCCGTTCAAAGCCTCTCGGAGCTGGAGCGTGCTCGGCTGCAGGAAGTGGCTTTTTATCAGTTGCAGCAGGACTGTGACCTGGGCTGTCAGATTACTGTCCCCAAAGGTAAGGGCTTGATAAGCTGTCTCTGTTTAGATTATTAAGCCACTGATTTCATATCATAGCAGTAAACACTGGCGGTTTTTTATTCCACAGATACTTCTATTTCAGTTTTGCTTAGCCACAGTCATTATGTAAAAATGATGAATAAAGTTGTTTGTCTTCTGTGTCCAATTTGGGCCACCTGGGGGTGGGATCATCTGATCAAGGGCAGATGTCTACAGGGTAGATAATCTGAATCAGACCCATTCATGCCAGGATGTCTTGATACTCAATTGAGAGAAAAATGCTTTTGTTACATTTCCAGATATCCAGAATTAAATGTCTATGTAGGTCAGGTAGATCTTACCATGGAAGTGTTTTTTTTTCACTCTGTATAACATTGTGAAGGAAGCCAAATGTGACTAGTTGAGATAGACAGTGAAGATATTTATGTCAAATAGTATGAGTCGTACCCAAGTTTTCCTAAAGAAAATGTTGCTTAATTCCCAGAAAACAAGTTAATTTTCAGCATAAAACATCAAACTCCTAGGAAACAGGAGATGAAATGAAAAGGAGAAGCTCAGCTATTGGAATCCTGATGCAGGATATGTGCATGTGGTAGACCTGTATTTAGGTTACCATGGAAGAGATCTAAACCTCACTAATGAGAAAGTTTCTGTTGTTTCCTGTAGGCTGCGGATCAAGCATAGCAGAGATAGCTGTTGTGCAGTCATCTGCAAGTCTGGCTTTCCTCTTGTTTCTTTGCAGTTGTATCCTTACATAAGGAATGACAAGGGATCACTGAATTCTCACCTTTGACCAGAGGTGCTGTGTGGTAGCATATACACAGTGATGCCACAGGAGCAATTTTTTAATGAGTCTAAATTAAGCAGAAAAAAAGTTGTCCAGCATGTGAAAATAATGACGTAGAAAAGAACAAATGTGAAAGAGACAGACTTTTGTATTCATCAGCTTTTTAGGATCTGCAGAAAACTCCTGCCAAAACCAACAAAGTCCAACTTCATGCGTATAGGAAGGCATCAGTTTGTAGTGACATGTATTTAATCAATTTCTTCAAGCCTCACCAGCTTCCCTGGTCCCTAAAGAAAAAGTTTGATCAACAGAAAAACAATTTTATAGGATATTCATAGGAGGAACTGGAACACTAAGGGCATTCCAATAATTTCTGACAGTCTGAACTGCCAATGGCTGTTTCTGAGGGAGATGAAAATACACATATGGAGGTCCTGCATATGTGGATGGATGTGTGTGTATCATCCAAGACAATCGAGTATACACATTCATAGAATAGCTTAGTTTGGAAGGGACCTTAAAGGTAATCTAGTCCAACCCACTGCAATAAGCAGGGCCATCTTCAACTAAATGAGGTTGCTCAGAGTCCCATCCAACCTGGCCTTGAACGTTTTCAGGGATCGAGTATCTACCACCTATCTGGGCAACCTGTTGCAGTGCCTGGTCACCTTCACTGTAAAATATCTTTTTTACACCTACTCTAAATCTACCCTCTTTTGTTCTAAAACCATTACCCCTTTTCCTGTTGCAACAGACCCTACTAAAAAGACTGTCCTCATCTTTCTTTTAATCCCCCTTTCATTACTAAAAGACTATGCTAAGATTTCTCCAGTCTTCTTTCTGTGAGCTGAACAACCCCAGTTCTGACAGCCTGTCTTTGTAGGAGAGATGCTCCAGCCCTCTGATGATTTTTGTGGCCCTCCTATAGATCTGCTCTAATAGGTCCATGTCCTTCCTGTGCTGAGGACCCCAAAACTGTATGCAGCACTCCAGGCGGGTCTCACCAGAGTGGAGCAGAGGGGCAGAATCCCCTCCCTCACCCTGCTGGCCATGCTGCTTTGGATGCAGCACAGGAATTGTTTGGTTTTCTGGGCTGCAAGGGCACATTGCTGGCTCATGTCCATACTCTCATCCACCAGCACCCCCAGTTCCTTCTGGGCAGGGCTGCTCTGAATCCATTCAGCTCTAGCCTGTATGGGTGCTGTCCAGCTCCAGGTGCAGAACCTCATGAGGTTTCCCTGGGCCCAGTTCTCAAGCTTGTGCAGGTCCCTCTGGATGTGACCCATCCCTGCCTCAGGTGTGGCAACCACACCACTCAGTTTGCTGTTGTTGGTAGATTTTCTGAGGGTGTACATAGTGTCACCGTCTGTGTCACTGATGGAGATAGCACACTGTGGTGGTGCCAATATGGACCCCTGAGGAACACCACTTGTCACCAGTCTCCATCTGGACATTGAGCCATGTTCAGAAACTTCAAAGCACATTTGAAGAGTGAGTATTGCTTTTGTGTTCTGCTTGCTGTTTCCTGCTGGGACTGCCATGAAAGGCCAGATATTTGGGGAGTCATTCAAGTTTGAATCACACACAAGAACTATTTTTATTTTCACGGCATATATATATATATAGGTAAATATAAAACATGAAATTAGTTTTAGATATATTCAGTCTGAAAAGTGTAATTTTAAGCATAGAAACTAAAGAATATAAATTTTTGTTAAACATTTAAAAATGAAAGGCTTTTGAAAAAGTCAGGAACTCTGAGCTACTGTTTCATCTCTACTGCTGGCCCCATCATTTCATGTATCTCATGGCTCAGTTTGAGAAATAAATCGGCTATTCAGTTCTGCTCTCCAGTTTGGATGTGCCAGTGAGATTATTAAGAAGTAAATAATTTCACATCTGCATTCTTGCTTTGAATGACCATGAATGACCATGAATGATAATGAAATTTTCTGTGTTTTAAAGTATACATCAAAAAGGAATAGCCAGTACAATTGAATTTTAAAATGTTGTAATACCATCTATTGAAGGAAGTGAAGGTAATAGCTAGAATTAAGGTACATTTAGTATTTAACTGTCCATCCTGTTTCAAAGCTTGGCACTAGTTTTGACAACAGAACTAAATAATATTTTGAAGTGGGTATATATAATAATCACTCTGTCAATCCATCATGCTACATCTGTGCTGGTACTTTGGTAGGAAAATAAGAATCTACCATGTTCTGAAATTATTACAGATTGGTTTAGGACCTTTGCAGAGGCACTCTGAAGTCCACTTCATGTTCCTATCACTTTTAAATGTGTGGAATGAAAATTTATGACAAGAGTTTACAGGTAGCCATCCAGTTAATCATCACAGTTGAACATCCTGTGTAAACTGGGAATTTTATCTGTGGGAAGCTGGTTGGGGCACTTTGGGCATGCAAGAATGCAAATAAAATTAAATTCCATCACAGCCATCAAGTTAAAACCAGACTCAAGTTAAAAACAGACTGTTAAGACTGCAAGATGTAGAACTAGTACTGTCTGAGGGAGCTAGAGGAGCTCTGTAGGTCTGAAGAGATCCAGAAAAATGAAATGTACTCTACAACTCTCTTCTACTTCAAAGAATGCCATATGAAAATATTCATGAGTAGAGGCAAGTGGAACTATTTATGTATTAGAAAATTTAGAAAGCTGTGTATAGAGTTGGACTTCTCTGTGGATCTTTGGCTGCTTTTCAAAGCTTGCTGGAGAATTACATTAGAACATGCATGTTCCTGCTGGGCATTTGCTTCCTGCAGGCATTTGAATAATTACATTTACTGGCATAGGTATGGTGAAAAGGAAAATTTCTTTGTTCATGGCTAACAAGTGTTTGTGCCAAACATGCTTGCATGGAGGTTAAACCAGAGTATAAATTCCTCTACCTTATCTTTACAACCACAGACATGCTGTTACTGGGTGCTTCTTCATAATGCTTCAGTCCTCCCATGCTCAGAAAGTCCCTTTGTCACAGCTAGTGCAGTTTACCTCTGCCAGGGCTCATCTGGCTATTCCCACACTTGTATAGACTCTGATACCTCATAGGTAATCCCTCTCCTTCACTGTATTGTGGCTATTACTGTTAATGAAGAACATTACTAACATCTCCAAGTAAAATATCCTGTGTAAACAGAGAAGGGATCACCTCCTGCAGGAATTTCTTTAACCAGCATGTCATTTAAAATATGCTACAATTGCACTAAAGTAAGTAATTTGAATGAATTCAAGTTGATCAAGAGGTACTAATATGATATGTGATATATGATGAAATGTTTCACATTTGTTTCTTGTTGTCTTGCTTTTCTGCCTTTTATCTTTCAAATTCTGTAATCAACTCCTTTTTTACTCCCATGTTTTCCTCCATTTGCCACCAGAAACTAAACCAAGAATCATTTATCTTGTGTTGGTTAATGTGTTAAGTTGCAAGAGGATGTAATTTCCAGGCAAAGCATTACGCAGTTTCTTTACCAATGCAATTACTCTGTGAAAGATTTTTAATTTGCTAATATTCTGAATGTCACAACAGTACCATTCTGCTGATGCTTCTTTGCAGTTCATGTTTACAATATAGTGTGTCTTTTCTCATTTCAGGGAAGTCAATCTTCTCTTTAAAATAGGAGAAAAAAAGTGGTGATACAACTCACAAGGTGTGCTTACTTTTTGGCGACATTACGATTTTGTGTATGTCCTTGCACACAAATAGAGAGAAAAATGAACCTTTTGCAGAAGGTCTTCACAAGCAAACGCTAACTCAAGTTAGATGGCTTCTGCAGAGTAAAAATGGGATCAGAGCAGCAGAGGAGCTCATTTTCTTCTCTTCATTGGCTCCAGGTATCTCTTGAGCTGAGAGGTTGTTGAATGAGGTTTGATTGGATCAGTTTCCTAAATATCTCATGTTTCCAATGACACTCTTAACAGTCCTGTCCCACTTCACTGACCCTGTGTTTGGAAGCAGGGATAGGAATGACTAGGAGTTGAGCAAATTGGGAATTAGGGCTTCAACCCTAATTCAGCTCCTAGAGCATCTGCCTGGGTTTTGAAGGTATGATGGGAACCTCTTGGTGAAGGGGCCTAATAGGATTTGAGACTCAGGGATCACATTCGGGTCTTCTCTTTATTCAAGAAGAGAAAATGACTTCTTGTGTTCTTTCCAGTTCCTAACAGGATGTTGTCTTCTCAGCTTTGCAGTGGGGCAGGAGGATTTGTGGAGAGCAAGAATAAATGAGAAGAGCATTTGGGGTTATATGTGGTTTAGTGGTGGCTATGCTGGTGCTGGGTTGACTGTTGGACTGGATGATCTTGAATGTCTTGGGAGAGAGAAAGTAATTCTTAACTTTACTGTCAAATCTGGTTCTCGGGTCATTTGTGTAGTTCTAATGAATATGATGTAAGGGTAGGTTTAGAAGCCTAAATGCAGTCCCACTCATTGAAGGAAAGTAATTTTGAGGGAAGCTGCTGCTGCTTGAACGTGTGCTGGTGTATGTTTTTGCATGCAAGCTTTGTGACATGTGACACCGTGCATCTGCTCACATGAAGTGAGCACTGGTCTCCTGTACAACTTGTTTTAGTAAAGGTGAGTTTGAAGAAGCAGGGCTGGATAAGTGTATGATTACAGACTGAGAGCTGAGACAACCCTGTCTCTGAAATGAAGGAAAACATGGCTGGGCTTTCTGAATTTTTACCATTCATTTGTGTACTTTGCCTCCAATACATTCCAGTTAAGCTCTGAATAGAAATGGGAACTAAGAGTTACACAATTCTACACTTCTTGTTTATTTTGGCAGGGCATGCTTCTTTCAATCTGTTTTTTGCTTACATTACTTGCCATTATATTTCATTATTCATTTTCCTTAACGCTGAGAGTGACTATGATTTTTATCTGGGCTTGCATTTTTGTGAGGGCTCCAAAGTGCTCATTGTTTTTAATCACTGACCATGTTGCATACATTATAGCTGTTGTGGCAGTGGAAAACATCTAAGTAAACTGTAGCATATACATTGTGGAGTTACAGGCTTAGGGACTGGCTGCTTTTGAACTGGCATCAGTGTATCTTCTGAGTGAAGAGGCTTATTACCACCCCTCTTACTGCCAACCTCTGCTGATTCTTCTCATATAAATACTGTCTCTGGCATGGGCTTATGAGTCCATGGATTTTCTTTCAATGTAGTAGAGTTCATGAAGAGTATATTTAAGACAAGTAAGGCTGAGATAAATGCTCCTCCTTTATGCTACATTAGTAAATCTTGGCTATGCTGTATCAGACAGACTGGTCAGAGATAAAAAACATTTAACTTGCTGGTTTTCAGACTGAAACTTCCCACCTGTGCCCTCCAATTCAAATATTTCTTGGAAAAATGTATCTTTCCAGGGATTCCTTTTTTCATCCTAAGAAAACAATCAAATATCTCTCAGTCTGGGAAAAAAAAAAAGGAAATAAAATTGTATTCATGTTTTAAGCTAGGAGAAGTCCCAGCTGTTGCAGGGTAGAGGTTGTGAGACACAATCTTAAGCTATGCTACACAGGCATTTATCAAAGTGAAGGTGACAGGAGTTTTTCCAGGCAGAGAGATAAGAAAACAAGAAAAAAACTTTTTAATTTTTTTTTTTCTCCCAGTAAGGAAATTTGCTGAATTTTTTTTGCTGGGATTTTTTCTTTCAAATTCACTTTTTTGCCACTGTTGAGAAAAGAACAAAATGGAAGTATATCAAGCTTGAAGAATATAATTTTTCTAACATTGTAACAGGGGAAATAATTTATTGTCTTCAAAACTTAATAAGGACAGATGTTCCTTTTTTTAATTTCTGTTATGAGGCAGTTTTTTTAAATAAAAGACTATGCTGTGCTCAGCAAATTGATTTCTGAGATTTTCTTGTATCACATAGCATGTTTTACATGTCTGTTTACATCAGGAAAGCTTTATTCAACTTAGCTATTCTGTCAGTTAGAGGCAGACTAATAGGTTTAAAAGGAAAAGGGTTTGCTCATTACAAAAATCACTACAAAGAGAAAAACCTTGTCTTTTTACTAAATAGTATTTTGTAAATAGCTAGGAGCTTTGATTGAGAAGCAACGTGCATTTTCATTATGCTATATGAACAGAGAACAGAGGTAGAAAATGCTGTAGGTTTCACAGGAAAATTAATGGCACTGATAATGTATATGACAAAATAAATTTTTAACTTAGCACATTTAAAATAAAGATTTGTGTAACTTCAGAGAACCTACCTGTTGTGTAGGTGTATTTTGTGGAGACAGAGGAAAGGAATGAGGACAGGGATGGACATTGGAGGAATACTTAGCTGTGGAGCTCGTTGGGCAGGAGTGCTGACAGGCAGGAGTCTTTCAGTTTCCTTCACGGTGAAGGAAAGAGATCTTGCTTAAATTCCTAAGGTAAATAAGGAAATATTACAATCCATGTTTCCATATACAAATATAATGAAAAAATAGAGAAGATGGAATCATGACCAGGGTTTTTCATTACCAGGGCAGTTGCTTATTTAGATGCTGTCTGTTGTGCATTTAGAGTACTGGTTTTGAAACGTCAGATCCAGAGGCTGCTGCGAGATATATTTGATGCTATGTATACCACATATATTTGATGTTATGTCCTGTAGAATTTAAAAATTACTTCTGAGACTAAAAAAAAAAAAATCCTATCTAATGTAGTTTCTTTAGGAGTACACTTGAAATGGCTATTGACTTGAAGTACATATATTTGGTATTTTGTCTGTATTAGTGTCAGACATGAAAATCTCAGCTTTCAATTTAAAACACTGATCATGACCATTGGCCATATTCAAAAGTTGAGACACCTGGTAGAGAGAATCAGTGTTGGGAAGCAAAATACACATCGAAAGGCTCTAAAACTGCTTTGCAAAATTACTTTGGGTTTTTTCCTTTGAGAGAACACTCGTGTAACAGAGACACTCTTGGATGTGTTCTGCCAAATCTGTCTTTAACACTTCATGTAGTACTTACACTTTGATTCTGAATGCCCATCTGGGCTATACTGTTTTTGCCAATAGTCAAATGTATATGTCCAGTAACTTGATAGTGACTTGTGAATTCCTACTTTATTGTGGTTCAAAGCCAAAGAATAAATACCAATAAATATATGCCAAGGAAAAAGCTTTTGAACCTTTATTAAGAATACTGACATTGCAGCCTACCAGTTTCCATGTTGTGCTTGCCTCTGGCAGAGCTTTGCCGACATGGAACGTCAGTATAATCTGTATTCTTCCAGTATACTTTTTCAAAAATTTCAGTTGAAAATCAGACTTATTTCTATTATCTTGTGTGTGTTGCTCCTTTCAGAAGTGCATTAGGGAATATTGCTGATGATTTTTTTCCTGCCTTAGGTAGAAAAATTTTCTCTAGTTTTTCCACAGGCATGATTTAATTGCAGTTGTGGTTGGTGCCAGAAGTGTAATGTCTCTAGATACTGATTAGGAAAGATAAAGTGACTCCAGATAGGTTTATTTTATCAGAGCTGTGGTACTATATATATCTTTGTATTAGGCTTTTACACTGAAAAGGCTGCCTTGAGATTTAATGGAGATGTAATCTCCTGCTGAAGGATTTTAAGAATAGATTAGACAGATGTCCATGTGACTCTATTTCTGTGCAGGAAGTCAACCCAAGTGTTCTCTGCAGAGCTCCTTGTGTCTTTTTTTTCTGTGTGGTTTACATTTTCAACACCTGTTTCTGTTATGATTGATGATACAAAGGACAGGTAATTACTACAAAGAGACATTTCTAGGAGTAAGATCCGTTGTTCATTTTTCAAAGGAATAACAGCTCAGTTATTTGAGCACCAAACTGTCCAATAAGAAACCTGCTGCACCATGATTTCACTTCCACACACCGAGAGCTCCTTTCTCATTTCATTTCTTCATCACAGCTCTGAGCAGGATTACTGTGGACTAGTTTAATTAGTCCCAGAGGGAGTAAGTTATGAAAGCTGTTTTATTTTCTTGTGTGGCTTCTTTAAGGTGAGACTCCGAGGACAAACTTAGACAAAGGAGTCATAACAACTAGGCAATGCTCAGAAGACAGTGGAGACCTGGGTGACCTGAACCATGTCTGTGACCACTGGCTGATCTCCTAAATTCCAGAGAGTTAGAGGGATTTCCTTTTCCACTGAAAAGTTCAACTCATGCTCGCACCGAGAGCAATGTGGGGGGAAAGATCTGAGCTGTAAAGAAACTTGGTTGCTTCTTCATCTGCCAGTTCAGGTGTGCAAGTGACTTCATTGATAACGATGAATCCAAGGCCAGCTGGTGATTGGATCTGTTCTGGCCCTGGCCCACCCTGTAGTGTTTAGACTGAAGGTAACTCTCCTTACCAAATCGAGTAGTTTTGACTAGCAATAGCATCAAACTACTCTCTCCTCTCCACGTTATAAAATTACTTTTTATTTAAGTAGTTGAAGCCAAGAGGCAGTCAATTTCTCCCCCCGCCCCCACCCTGCTTCCCCAATGAACTGAAAGTAATTTTAGAGCTTGTATTTGTATTTTTCTATCTCAAACTATAGTATCAATGCTCCTGTTTGGTTTTCGTTTGGTATTTTGAATTTTTTTCAGTACAGCTAAAATACTTTCATTGACTGTAGTTGTTTTCATTTATTACTGTAGATAGTTTTTAACCTTTTTTTTTTTAACTGTTTTAGTGTTGACAGTTTTTTCTGGGTTATGAAAACACTTCAAGAAGCGGGTGTTGTTCAGTCTTTCTCAAAGCTTTCAAACCTCTGCCCATCATCACAGTTTCTGAGTGTCTTCCACTTAGAGAGAAGGGCAGCAGCAAGGTCCCTGATGTATCACAGGCTATTTAAGTCAGGAACTTTCCTATCTTTGGAGATTAGGGAAGCTCCTGTCACACTGTGGATACTGCTATAATGTGAAAAAGTAGTGTCTATATTTTGTCTTGCACCTGCTACTTGACATTACTGTTTCATGAATCCAGTCATCAGTGTCAATGTAGCAAACACACCCTGAAGCCTCAAAGGAGTGGTTTCCTCTAATTTCCCTATGCCTAGACACATTTTTTACTTCCATTATTGACACAAGGCATGTGCTCCATCAAAAGACCTGGAGCACTCTCTATGGCTGTTTTTTTAAGGGTTTTGTGGAGGGGGGGTGGGAGGTGGGGTTTTGATATTATTTTGTTGCATTGCTATGACTTGGGATTTCTTATGGCATGGGAAATTCTGTGCTAATGTAGGTGCTGAAGCAAGCAGAGCTGTGTATGAGTTGAAAATCTGAGTGTGTTTTTGCACAGGGAAGTCAGACCTGGTGTCGTGTATCTATCTGTTTTCCCTTTCCAGGAATTTGCCTGCTTTTTGCTGCTTTCTACTAACAGCCACATACAAGGGCATTTGACCTTTCCTTCATAATCCTCTAAAGGCTGCCAGGTAGCTTTGCATGGGTTTTTTGAGTTACTTCCATCATCCCATCTATGTATGGCAGCAGCAGCAGCCATTTTCCTCATTCTGGTATAGAAAAGCACTTGAGCAACTGTTTATTTTTGTGTCAAAGTGAGGTTTTTTTATGGGGGTCCAGCTAAAAATTTAACAAATCAGCTCCCAGACAATTATAATTTAGTGTTTGGATTCTAAAACTCACTGAATATCTTGTTCCTCAGAGTTTGTGTGATGCAGCCATCTTAAATGTATTATCAGTTAAAAATATTTAAATGGCAAAAAAACTATTTATGTTTTCATTACAGTAATGACAAAATAACTGACTTCTCCAACACAGTTACTTCTAGTCAAGAGACCAAATGCAAAAAGATTAAAGAATACCTTAAACAAAAAACAAAAAAAAAAAAAAAAAAAAAAAAAAAAAAAAAAAAAAAAAAATTCAAACTAAAAGGAAAGATAGCAAACTTTATTCTTGGTTTTGTTGTGGTGGTTTGAAAAATTCTGCAACTATTAAAAATTCTGTTATTTTAAGGATATTTATATATAGCTTGCACAAACAAGGCAGGCATCCACTTTGTATTTGCTGAAGTGTTTCTTTTGGTGCAGCTGTGCTGTGTTCATCTGAAAGACCTGCAGCTTCCTGCACAGCAGGAGTGCAGTGGCCTGGGCAGGCCTGGGAAGCTGCTCCTTCCCAGCTCTTCTCCTTGCATGGAGACATCCCCCTCCCTCTGGCTGTGGCTTCAGGAGCCCTGACCTCACTCCAGAGCTCAAATCCCATATTCCCTATCAACTTAGGTTTGGTTCTCATCCTTAGAATACGTTGCACCTGCATTTGCCCACCAGTTAATGCAAGTCTCTTAATGACAGAGAATCATGGAAGAACATATTTGAAAATGCAAAAGTAGTTATTTCTTTACAACATATATATTTGGAGACTATTTAAGTTCTTAAATGCACCAGGGAACATGTAGGCAAATGCAGTGGAAATGTCATGTTTTCTTATGATTTCTCTAGCCACAGGAGTTGGATAGTATTTGCTATCTGAATTAGAGCAGTGATCAAAGTAAGTTGTTGCTTTGTTGGTTGTGGTGGTGATGGTCTTGGGTTTTTGTTTGGGTTTTTTTGTTTGTTTTTGTTTGTTTGTTTGCTTGTTTTTGTTTGTTTGTGGGGTTTTATGTGAAGGAGAGTTAATACCTATCTTACTGCAGTTATAGTCTATATTTTTGATAGAAATAGGCCTTGCAAATAGGTTTCAATAGAAATAGTGCATTTTTCTAGATTTGAGTCTAGTTTGGAATGACACTTTTCAGATTTGTTTTCCTAAAGGACAGGGCAGTCTACTGGTAATATGCTCAGCTAGTATAAATTGATATATCACCTTTGCCTTCAGAATAGCTGTTCAGTATCAACTGATGTGTATAAAAAATCTATTAGTACCTGGCAAGCAAGTTATGTAGGGTTGGTTGTTTGGGTTTTTTTAAAAATTTGTATCAGAACCACAGGATGTTATTGTGAACTGTTATTTGATAAATAAAACTGTAGTTCCTGTAGGGATGCAGCTTTCTTTTGAAGTAGGTGAGATTTCCATCAGTTTTGCTTTCTAGACGAGTTCCATGGAAACTTATGAATACTTTCTAGATAAATAATTTAATTTTTCTACCAGTATCACCAAATTCCTACTGTTCAACAGTAAAGAAATTGTGTATAGTGCAGCTTTTAAACTTTCAGCATCTCAATCACTTAAAACCTGCACAGCTGGACTTTGTAATTTGTCTGTGTCTCATTTTAACAATTGGTAGTGCCTTAGCCCAGAGGGACTGAAGCCTAGGTCTGAAGAAGATGCACTAACCACAGATTACCAAAGAGTCTGCTGGGATGTGGAAGAGGTGGATTAAGAGCACACTTCTGTCTGCTGGTTGTGGTTTTCTCAGGTGGTTGTACTGTATGCACTGTGTGTTGCCAAGAACGTTGTTTCCTGCGCAGCTGACTTTCCCCACAGCTCTCCTGCCTTCTCATGGTTCCCTGAGAAGGGTTTGGGTCAGGTGGTGCCCCTGTCCAGCCCTGTCCCCCTGTGCATAGCCCAACAGGAGGAATGTCCCTTCTCCTGAAAAACTGGCTTTGACTTCAGCTCTGCCCTTTTTATGCTGTTTCTTCTGCCATAAGCACAGTCTTCAGGAACTTCTCAGAGAGGGAAATGCTGAAACTTGTTTGCTGCATCAAAGGAAGCAGCATCAGAGGAAAGCTGCTTCTGTTGTGTGTGTGGTGCCTGTGGTGAGCAGCCTGAACCTGGTGCTGTGGGCTGAGGTGAGCATCTATGAGCCAGATGCCACCTGGAAGGTCATGACTGCAGCTGTGGGATATTCTTGACTGATTATGGCTTTTCTTCCATCAACTACCGGCTGACAAGCACAAAGAAATGCTGATTTAAGTCAAAGTGAAATAAAGTGTGGAACATTAGACCATAAGGAAAAATGGGACAATAGTCCAAGGCTTCTGAATATCTACAGTATTCTGCATCACTGATGGAGGTCTTGTGTGTGTATGGCTGAGGCAAAGTGTGAGTGTGATAAGAAATACATGAAGGCTCAAACTTCCCCTTTTCAAATTGCTTTATGTGCCAAAATCCTGTTTCTCTGGTTGAATTTTATCTTCCATCTATATTGAAGCTGGCAGTCCTTTGGAAGTTACTGCATGGGGACAGGGCATTTCAACAAGTTTTTAAAAATAAATATTTCAAGATGGACATTTATAGTCACAGAAATGGCTAAGTAAAACCAGCACCCTCTTCTTCAGCCGAGCAGCCCCAAGTGCATATTCAGAAGTAAATTTGCTTTGTATAGTGACCCAAAGAAGCGGCTGCAACCGCAAACACTGTGCAACTGTCAGTGAATGAAGTGCAGTCTTGCCTTTATTGTGCTCTGTCAACAGAATTTAGCAGTGTTGTCTGATTGACACTCTCAATTACTCACAGGCCAGAGAGACTGCAGCTTGATATTTGGCACACAGGCTGGCTGTGGGAGCCTGGCACTTGGGAAATTAGTTGCTCTGGATGAGTGAAGTGTACCAATGAGTGCTCAGGAGAGGTCTAACTTTGTACGTTGTGGTGCTATTGGTAGTAATTTTCAAGACAGAATTGATTGCAATCTTAGAAGAAATATTCTATTTTTTTTTCCTTTAAGTGCTGTTAGATCCAGTTACTAGTGGTTATTAAGAAAAATGGCCATGAATAGAATTAGAATTACTATGAAGAAGTAGTTTAGAATTTCACAATATCAACCTTTTTATCTGTTTCTGTTTTGATAATTGAGCTATGTGTTTGATAATAATCACTGAGATAGGTCCTCTTCTTATACTGCATTAAAATAACGCTTAATTGTGGAACTTGACATTCTTCCCTAAACAGACAAGAAACTTATTTCTCCTAAGCAAAGGAACTTGCCAATAAATGGGAAGTTCTCTTTGTTCTTTAATCCTGTCAGCAGCTTATCATCTCTTATGTCAAAAGCCCACTGAGTTAAATTAGTTTAAAGGATTTGTATGAATTTATGAATTATGTTTTTGAGTAATAAAAAGTGTCCTTGCATGTAAGTAACATAAAAGGAATATCATTCTTATAGATAATCCACCAGCCCATGTGTAAGGAAAGTGCTGAAGAATCCTATTTTTTGTTACAGGTTCACTTCAAGCATATTTGAGAGGGTATTTTTTTCATTATCTGAAGCCTAATACTGTAATATTGTCCCAAAAATTATGTACAAAGCTTGGGCACTGTTGTACTTTTTTACTGCATAATTTATTAATTAGTAAAAGCATATTGGATAAGAGTTTCACAGGATATTGACTATTAAGTGACATAATCTGAAACTGTTGGCCAAGACTTCCCGAGTATTCACTTTGTGTGCCACTAACTGTATAATTCTGAGCTAATTCCCTATACCTAATTTGTGATGCTTTAGCTTATGCTGAGCAACACTTCTACCTACCAAACAGACTTGTTCGTTTCCATAAATATAAATTGAATAAAAAAGTACTGGAAGTAAATAGTAACAGGATTCAGCCTGCACTCCCTCTCTTTCAGTCATAGAAGGTAGGTGGTTGGTAGGAGGTCTTGTGCAAAGCAACAGAACAATCATATAAAAAAATTTCAATGTTCTCTTTCTTTCTTTTCATGTTTTAACTGTTAAAGCTGAAGTTTATATATCCTCAGTGTGAAAATGACTTCTTATTACCTAGTTTCCAGAACCATGGTCTCACTTAGAAATCTAAGCCCTCAAATGGTCTGTAGAAAATCTGGGATTTAATAGCATAAATGCTTAAAAAATGGTGGTATTGATGACACTGCAGGTGAATTTCAACTTTAACCCGAAATATTTAAGTTTTGATAATCTCAGAAGTCAGATTGTTCAATTCTTGTCAAAAGTCAATAGATCAGTACAAATAATCTTGTATTCTGTAGGCTGTGTGGTTCACTGACAGAGTCCTAAAGATATGACCTAATTTTTCAAATAGAAAAGTCTTTTTGGCATTAAGTGAACCTGGAAATGCTCACCACTTTGGAAAAACAGGTCACATAGCAATTTAATGTGCAGTCAGGAGTTTGATTCTAGAGTCTTGGTCTTTTAAATATTTATTGTGCTAGTCTTAATAAATAGAGGTCTAGGGAGTGATGTATGCATTGCAGTGAAAAATGCAGCAAACATATAAATTAGTAAGAACTGTACAGATCAAGTCCATTTCTGAAAAACAAACTGATGTGCACAGCTGCCTGCACAGGTGTCCTTCAGGAAAACAGAATGGGGTGGCAAAGGAAAAAAAAACCACAGCCTCCTTCACTGTGACAATTGTCATTTGAGTGCTTCTCTAGGCTTGCTAATGTTCTTGAGTGGAACCTGTTGAAGGAGCAGTGTATTGTTGATCTGCAGAAAGAAGACATAAATTGACAATTTATTGACGCAAAAGGCTGGATAACAGCCCAACATCTTTTATCACTATGTGGTTTAGACTTTTCCAAAGTGGAAATTAAAAATAGCAATCCATCCATACCCAATTGCACTTTGGACTGATATAATACTATTTTGCAGAAGTATTTGCTAATTAATTAAAAACCATGCAGTAGGTATTAAGCCTACTTTGTTATGATGCTTTACTTGTTTCTCAATAGTGTTTTGGATATTAATTATATTTTCGAAACCAAACTGCAGCTAATAAGTGCTAAGTGTTACTATTGTGAATGGGGTTAATTTAATATGCAAAACTGCTGGAGTTGCATAAGTCTTTAAACACATTATGAATATTTCAGCAATGTTCATGCCTGATGTGTCCTGTATTAACAGTCATTTGAAAACATCTTTATATGTACAGCATATGGACTGTAATTTATCATGTCTTTTGCTGGGGAGGATGAGAACTTGAACTGATCTCAGACCCCTTGGCACATCTTCTGAGCTTTAGCTTTTACTGAGATTTTTCTCAGCCTTATTTTCATATGCAACTCTTTTTCTCTTGCCATGGGGTAAACGAAATGTAAATGATCATAGCAAAACACTGTATTTAACATCAAATTTTGTTTCTTTCTCTTGTTTTTTTATGTCTCAGTAGACTTCAGTGGGAATATTAATAAATGGGTATTTGGAGAATACAGCTCTGTGACTCTAAAGAAATATAAATCATCTATCAAAAAGAGTCTGTGAAGCAGTAATTTGAATTTATAACATGGAAAATTATTTGAAAATCATTTTATAGATATAAAGCCAGAACACAATGGTAGCAGGGAACCTTATAAAAACAACCTGTACAGTCAGGTGTATGTAACCAGGCTATCAACTGTTCACATTGCCAAGAGGTGAAAGAATTTATCTTAAAAACTCAATCTTAACAACAGGAAATGTTAGAAGGTGTGAAAAGTCTGGGCTTTTCATCAATCAGAATATGACTTTGAATTATAGCCTTGTCATGTGGCTAAGGAAAACAGAAAATCTGATCATAGACCATATCAGGCAATGAATTACCACTGTTATACTGCTGAACTCTCACCCAGAATACCTTATCCATCTAGGCAGCCTTATTTCAGAGAGATGAATTCCCACCAAAACTGGTGTGGGAAAAGGGGAGTTAACGCAACACTTGTCAATTGTACCTTGAGACAGGAACCGAATATCCAAGTTGTGGGTGCTGGGAGCCCTTCCATCCTGGAGGGCTGCTGGTATCCTGGGGTGCATCAGGAAGAGCTTTGCCAGCAGATCAAGGGAGGTGATCCTTCTTACCCTCAGTGACCCACATCCAGAGTGCTGTGTCCAGTTGCATGCTCCTCAGCACAAGAGAGACAATCTGCTACTGGCGAGGGTCTAGCAAATGCCTACAAAGATGATGAGGGGTCTGGAGCATCTCTCTTATGAGAGAGACTGAGGGATGTGGGCCTGTTTAGACTTGAGAAGACTGAGAGGAGATCTCATCAGTCCATATAAATATCCCAAAGATGGGTGCCAAGAGGATGTGCCTGACTCTCTGCCGTGGTGCCCAGCAACAGGACAAAGAGCAATGGCCATAAATTAAAATGCAAGAATTTTCACCTTAACATGACAAATAACTTCTTTACATTGAGGAGGTCAGAGCATTGGAACAGGTTGCCCAGGGAGGTTGTGGAGTCTCCCTCTCTGGGGACATTCCAAACCCACCTGGACAAATTTCTTGTGTCACCTGTTCCAGGTGACCCTGCACTGGGGGTGTGGTTGGACTAGATGATCTCCTAGGAAAGGAGTAGAGGTCTCTTCCAACCCTAACCATTCTGTGATTCTGTGGTGTTCTGGCAATAACTGCAAAGTGCAAGTGGAGTCAGTTCAACCACCATTACAAAAAGTAAAAAGAAATGTTATTTTTAAAATAAAAGGATATTAATTTGCTATAAAAAAGTCAGAATTGTTGAGCAGTCTATTGGGTAATGTTCTGGACCTGATTTTCAGAAAGATTTGAGGGAAATGTATGGAGAAATAGCTTGTGTTCTCTCATGACCCTTAATTGTAAAGGTGAGAGTTCATTAACAATTGCACTTCACTCCTTTGTGGTATGTGCCTTGCCATAAAAGACTTAAGACTTTTAAGACACTGGCTTACACAACTAGAAAAATGTGTTGAGACACATTACTTGGTGATTCTCCTGCCCTAAAAGTGAAATGGATATGGTGTGCTCATTTTTGAGTTTTTGCCATATTACAAAACCAGTAAGGGAAAAGGTACATGTTCATTAAATTTTATCTAGAGCAGCGTCTATGTTAGCATATCAGTCCCTGTGGTAGACCCTTTATATTGCTTTGGAACTTAAAAAATTCCAAAGGTACAAGTTAAAGCAGGCCACTACTTAATCCCTGGTATTTGTTGAGGCCTAATAAATAAAATTCTGTTTTGTTGGCTTTTCATTATAAAAGATGCTGCTGAATGAAAGAATGATAGCCAACCTTTTGTTACAATTGTTTCAAGAACCAACCTGCCTCTGATATTGCTTAAAACCATTGGTCCATAATACCTAAGTGAAAACTTGGACGATGTATAGGTTGTCAGAACAAAAATTTCTCTGAGGCTCTAATCCATCTGAACCAATCTGGACATGCTGTACTGAACTGCCAGCTCCCAACATGAGTTCAGATCAGATGGGTCATGTGAAGGTGGTCAGCTATCACCCAGCTGGTATGGCTGGTATGCAGAGCTTTATATCCTGGTTGTTAGTAATCCTCCCTTTCCAAATACTACCTTTACTTCCACACCTGAATCACAGTCTTGTGACCATGGATGAAGGCTATCCAGTACCTTTTAGGTTTATGGTGCTTTGCTAGCAAGATCATCCAGCAAAAACCTCCATTGTTAACTCTTCAGTGACCACACATAGGTAAATGCGCCCAGCAGCATGCAGGGGATACTTTTGTGTTCCCCAATACAGCTTCAGCGTTTGGGTGAGCAAAGCCACACTTCTTTGGGCTGGAAGACTGGGACAGTCCCAGCCTTTGTGAAATGTGCCTCACACCCTCCCTGATCCCCAGTGCTGTGACCATCTCACTCCGTGTTCCTACTGCTTGTGCAGCAGTTTGTTCAGGGTTACTTCTCTTCACTTACTTCCTTTTTTTGTGTTCTTTTTTTTTGCCTCTTACAGATGGACAAAAGAGGAAGAAATCATTAAGAAAGAAACTGGACTCTTTAGGAAAGGAGAAGAACAGAGACAAAGGTAAAATGAGTACATATTTGGTGGTCAGGTCTTAGTTTGGCATATGAGATTTCTTTAGTCTGATACATACTTTTTGAAGTAGAATCTTGTTGAGCTGGTATACTGTCTAGGTATTTATTTTCAGCCTAAAATATATGTTTTATCTTTTCTGTTTGACTTTAGCATAAGTCAGACCTCTTCAAATGAAAGGTTTCGGTTTTGATTTGTTTTTGTCATTTTTTTTTCCTGAGAAAAAAGGGAAGACTTAAAGGACTGCATCTTTTGTCCAATTTTCTTTCTCCCCACTTTCACCATCCAGTGCAGAATGTGGTCTGTATAACATGATCCAGTTCTTTACCTGCATTTTTACTCTCAATTTACAAAGCACATAAACCCAGCACTGCCCAAGCAAGTCAGTTGGTGTGCTTTTCTTTCTTTAACCTTAGGAAAATAGCCATTGTTTATGCTTCAGTGCTACTGATCAGTTGGATTTTAATAAACTCCACGTGACATGGATTTACGGATACGGTTGTACTCTTTTGTTTGGACACTAATCAGCTTTATGGGCTGGGCCCTAATCCAAGACCTGAAGTTGACCTGTAATTCGGAGCCATTTGAACTAAGTCTAAATACTGGGACACTGGAAAGTGTCTGTGAAATTGCATGTAGGTAATTGTGCATCTAATTTTGTATTCACTTCTGGAAAAGAAGTTCTGGAAAAATGATTGTAAAACTCAGTATTGAATTTTAGTTTCAGTATCCCCGTTTCACAAACATGCATGCAAATCCAGGAATCTGTGACAGAAGAAGTGACCTGGTTACTCTGATGTCCTCACTTTAAGTCTAGTTTAGCAGAAGAATGGAACTTTGAAATTCCACTGTAAAAATTAACATCCCCATTTCCAAGTTAGTTCAGATAGTTGTCAAGAAGAAAATATTTTTCTTTTAATTTTTATTTGTTTGATGACTTAAAATACATTATTATTATTTTCTTGATTTAAAATTGGTTATGGAAAATATTTGTATTAATCTTCCTAAAACTGAATATGCTGCCCTGACACATTGGTTTAGTACTTCCAGTGGCTTCCTGTATTATTACATTGCAAGTACCAAACATTTAATTTGTTACAAGAATTACTTGATATATGACTGAGGCCACATATAGGAGGAGTCATTAAGGAAGAGATTTAATGATTTTATAGCCACCTTTGGGGAAAATATTTTTTTTCACCGTCTTATTAATGCATTACATTTGGTTACATTGTAATTAATTAGTCATTACATTGGTACATTTTTTCCATAGATATTCGTACAGATAAGAGTGGAAAGCAACATAGTTCTGTGCAAAACCTGCCCTGCTTTTCAGTGCATTTGCCAGATATTGACCTTCATAGGGCCTGTGAGGTTCTCTTCTGCATCAGAAAAGGCTAACCACATCCTGTGTTTGATAATGGTTTGTCTCACAAATTTTTGGTGTACTGAGAGCTTTCATTTTTCCTCCCTTAGGGGTCCCGTGACTTTGGTAGTCTCTGTTGAAAGTTTCTCTTTAGAAGTTTGAGAGTTAAAATACATTTTGGTGCTTTTTTCTCATTTTTTTTCATTACTGTAGCAGGTTTTAACAATGATAAGCTGCTTTGATAATTCACCAAAGCCAGAATTTTACTTTGTCACCCAAACTAGGCAGATCCTTGCAGTTGCACTTTCAGGGCTCCATCAATGCTGTTTGGTGCAGTGGCTTGAGAAGTGAGAGTGTCCTTTTGGTGATGGATACAAATCCTTAACCCAGAGTTGGTCTTTATTCCACTAAATTCTCTGTTGCCAAAGATATTTCAAACATTTTTTTTTATATTGCTTTTCATTCTTTTGTATTTCCTTACAGCCATGGTTTATTTCAGCTGACCTTTGTTTCTAATAATTACACAGCTGCACCAGTTGAGCACTTCAAGATAATATTATTTTCCACTATTACAGTTCTGTTCAGGATTTTCTTTTGTGTCTACCTTGCATGGTAGCATTTATACTCTATTCAGTTAGTAGGTTTAGGAATGTACTTCATTTTTATTCTGAAAGGTTTTCTGAGTGTACTTTGCCATTTAGGGCTCACTAGTTGCCAGTAAAGATCAGCACTTTGTACTTATTCATCATTGTTTAAATTTATCTACTTCCTGGTTTTCAGCCTTGCTCATACTATCTGGTTACTTATACCAAGCATTTTTAGAAATCACTATGCTGATTCTCCTAATTTTAATTCCTTTTTTCTTATTAGTATTTGAAATTCAGATGTTTCAAACATACACCCATCTGCTTTTATCCTTTTTCTCCCATCTCTCGCTGTCTTATTCTGTTATAGAGATGTTTTACATGCACTCTGCATTTATAAAATATTATAGGAGCACTCTCTGAGAGGAAAATACCCCACTTTTCAAACAGCATACCGCACTTTTCAAACAGTAGAATCTGTATTTCTCTCTTTCCTTTAGGAAAAACTTGGGTTGGTCAGTAAGGGTCTAGGAAATTGGAAGGAGTCACATTCTCAACATGTTGTGTTAGCAGAGTGAAAAGAAAGGCATATCTGCTCTTACTAATTGCCAACAGCAAATGTTGGCCATGGTTGGTTCTGGTGTACTTTTATGTGCCCTTCTGAGTTACTAAAGATCATCTGCCACTCAGGTACTTGCTGGGCAGACTCTTAATGTATGACAACAGAGGGAATGAACAACCAGGATTGCTGGTTTCTGCCAGGGGGGCCATCAGCCTGGCACAGTGGTTGAAAGGTGGCTGTTTTCCTGTGGGAAGCAGCAGCACCAGCATCTCCTCCAACCTCGGGAGTTAGGGGGGAGAGTATTGCCCAGCTTTCAGCTGAGAGTTAGCTCTGGAAAGAGCAATGTGAGGCCTTGTGCTGCTGGTCTCCATAAGGATGAGCCTGCTGTGCTCACACCAGAATTGAGCCCCACCACCTTCCCTGAACAGTGGCCTCCATGTCACCTGAAGTCAGAGTTAACCTCCCTTGACATGCCTTTCACAGCAAGCTTGTTCTATAGAGAGGGTATCTTCCATTTCTGGGCAGCTGGTCCAAGACAAACACTCCTCACTGTGAGCATGGGTGTGCTACACAAAAGGCTGGGAGCACACACCCACGCAGGCAGGTCCCTAGTCCTCATGCCTGAAAGGAATGCCTTCCTTCTCTTTATTCTGGGGGGATTGTGGTGGGTTTTTTTTAGTAACTGGTCCAGCTGCAATGTTGTGAGGGGAAAACAAAACCAGGCCACAGGACGTCGGAGAGGAAGCAGGGAAGCTGATTACCAGATACTTCATATGGAGGACCTGCAGCTGCCTTAATGCAGACTTTGTTTCCATCCCTTCAGCATCACTTTTGTAAACACAGTTGCAGTTGGGAGAGTAATTAATTCCAAACACTTTGTGTTTTCTTTATCCCAGCCTGGGAGCCGCCACATACCTGGCCAAGTGACGGCTGAGGGGACCATGTTGTTGGTCCTGCCCAGAGTATGGGCCACCTGAAAATCTCCTTTTGTAAAGACAGACTCCTGAAGGCTAATCCTGACAATCATGCAGCACCATGTGATCATGTGTGCGGGTTGCAATCAAAGATAGCAGGGATGTGCCTGGCACAGGAGGTCACAGAGGTAGAAAGGAAGGGCCACCATGCTGGTCACCAGGGGTGCACAGTGGAGGCCTCACTGCAGCTCTTGCCTGACAAACCCTCTCCTCTAGCACCGACGTGCACTGAACTGCCCCATGGTGTCGGTTTCTGGGGTTACTCCCTCTGGAGAGGTGCCCAAGATCATCCTTCCCCATCCACCCACCAGGTATCTATGCTTAAAAGGCATAACCTAAAGGAATGGTACTCATTTTTTCTAGAACTGTTTGGAGATTTAATAACTTGTATTTTAGGACTCAGTCCAATCAATGGAATTTTTACTGTCTAAGCTTCACATTTTATTTAGATGGATCAGTCAGCCTGTCTGTTAAGTGAGAGTTTCAGCAACTTGTCAGACTTCTGAAGGCCAAGAAAGACACTACACTAGAATTTAATGCACTTTAAATGAATTTCATATATCTTTGTCCTTTTTTATATCTGTCAACATCTCATTAAAAGTGGATAAATTGTAAAAGAAGTGTTTTTTTCAATTGTTATTACATCTCTGAGTAATTCATGAAAGCAGGATATAGCAAAACTTGCTGAATGTAAACAGACTAAACAGGAGAACAGCACTCCACCCAGACATTTAAGCAATATTTTCAGCTTCCATCATTCAAGTGGTTTTGCTTTACCCAGCCTCCTTGTTATTGATGGCTATCATGACCCTCAATCCTGCTGTCTACAAATGTCTCCAAACATTGGCTTTGGCTGCTGACAAACAGTACTCAGGCTGAAGGAGCAGTAACATGTCCGTGCTGCTTGGAATAAGACATTCTCAGGATGCTGTGCATGCTGGCACTGGATATTGTTCCCTTATGAATTCAGTGCTAATTTTTATGGCTGCAGAAGCAGAGTCTTTTGCCATCCCTTACCAGTGATATGGGTGTCAGTGTAAGCAGGCCTACTTTTAAAGTACACACAGGCATTCCTGAGAGAGATGCCTCCCAGAAATTACTCGCCGTAGAAGATTTTATCAGTAAACCAAGTTTGTTTTGCCTTGGTTCCAGAAAACTCTACAGGTTCACAAAGAGACCTGCTCAGAAATTATAATCGCTTGTTATGTGATTGCTTGAGTAACTCAGAATCATCCCTTTTGCTGATGTTTCTGTGTGGGATGTAAATACTTGGCTCTACAGATGTGAAATAATTGATTTCAGTTAGCAAAACAGAGTTGCCCTGTCTGGCTAGCTGGGGAGATTGACTTAAAGACCCCATTTAAATATCCCTTTAAAAGCTTATTATTCTCTGATCTCTATTCCTGTCATTTAAATAGATATGGTACAAGCACCTTCGTAAATCTTGGTCACAGGATTTTAGCAACCCAGCATTTATGATGTACTTAAAAAAAACCTCCAAATTCTAAGGACCCTAACCATAGTTACTTTTCACTTTATTAGTACTGAAAGCCTCATTAGAATCTAGAATATAGACCTCACTGGCTCCTAATAGACTGTTATGTTCTGTGGGATGGAAAGCAGTTTTCACCAGCTGAAACTTCAGAGAAGTCTTTTAAACTATATGTGGACAGGGTGACATGAGGTCAGGTAAGCTATAACCATGTGGGTCAACATCCTGAATATTATCATTTGATTAGCAAAAAGGAGGATTTGGGGTGCCTGAAACTCTTATTTGATCTGGCTAGGAATTTTTCTGTGGCATGCTGCTTTTTATTAGAAAATGATGATTTACCACCAAAAAAAGATTTCTTAGGATCATATCAGTTTCAATCAAATTTTTGTTAAGAAACTTGCCTCAGCTGGAAGATTGACTTTCTGGTAAGAGAAATTATGCACTTCTCCAAAATAGTAAATTTTCTTTTTTGCCAGTAAACACTGAAAACTGGAGTGTATTAGAAGTGGTGCTGGCTAAGGATACAAGTCTATTTCCAAGCAGATTGCCCAGTCTGCCAGGTTGTTTCACATTTGTGCATGATGCTTTTTGCAAAATGTCTTTTTAAGCTGCCCAGTCTCCTCACTGAATAAGTGATCAATTTTTTGTAGAGTTGACAGAGAATAACTAACTTAGTAGCTTTGGCACTCAGTATGTATACAACAGACCAAGGTTTGAGCCAGTGCTTTAAGGTCCATTTCTTCATGCAAATGAAACCTCTCTGACAGAGGGGATCCCCACCCTAGAGCTGTAAAAAGGTAGTTGGTCCTTTTACCTTTCTTGTGAGACCAGAGCCTCAAACCTACACATCTTGTAACTTGAGTTAGTGCCCTTTCTCTCCCATCCATAGGTTGCTAATTAATTCACATGAGTACAGCTTTTCTTTTTTAATGAATCTGAAATGTCAGAAGGGCTAACATTCACTCTAATTACCTGTCCAACAAGGAAGTTGTTGGGATTGAATGCTTCTGAAGAGTGGTGGGCAGAACATGCTCCCTGCCACCACAGCCCATTGTGAAAGCACACACACATTTTGGTGGGAGCTTGAGGCTGCAGGCAGTCTGCAGAGGGGACAACTGATTCTATTAATTTCAACAAATGAGCAAAACTTTACTGGGTTTGCCAACTCTTTAATGTAATTACCACTGCCAGCCAGCACCACTACCATCTGTATTTAGTCTGAAATTCAGCCAGTTGGTTTTCATCCAGTTCCACATCTCTGCCAGACACTGAGAAATCGAGGAAGTAGTTCATGTCCTCTGAGAAGGTCTATATCAGGGCAGCCTGGAGTAGAGGCTCATTGTCCTTTCTCTGGGCCACAGTGATAAGAGCAATTAAAAACCTGGAATCCCACACCTGAGAGTTTCCAAGGAGGGGCAACACCTACCTCAAAATGCCAGCCTTCACATACTGAAGTCAGGGAGAGAGTGATTTTAATGGAACTTGTTTAATGAAGCAGTGCTGAAAGCTCATCTCCTGCTGGTCTTGCCCCAGTTGATGTAGGATCAATGGCACCAGCCTGCTGTTGGGCATCACATGAGCTAAATACTGCTGTCCTCTCCCAGTCTGAATCACAAGCAGCACTGAGCCAAACCAGAGAAATATACTTGGTTGTGTTGGTTTTTCTCAGGAAATATTGTAGAAGGACAAATAAAACTGAGAGTATAAGAAAGTACTCAGTTAGACAGCCAGAAGGGGACATGTGTTGCATATGTGCGTTTCAAATTTGTCATCTTAAATGTTCATAAGGAAGATAACTCAGAACAGTCAGAAAAATTAATATTAATGCTGTTATCATTTTGTGGACGCACTCTGTTGAGTACAGGAGGGAATGGTCTGACTGAACTCCTGGAACTGGAAATTCCTGCACTGTTGAATTGGTGTGAGGATATTCTTTCTTGTCCTAAATTAAATGCAGATGGTTTTAGGTGTCATTCTACTCATAGATCACCTCCAGAGTTGCTTGATATATGAGGCTCTGCTTCCTGATTTAGTTTTATTTGGCCACCAAAGTTAACTCATGTCTTAACATTTCATGCTTCTAAAGAGCAGGAATGTTTCTACCACATCAGAACAATGGGCTGTTGTTTCTTTAGTGTGATAGACTAGTAGCATCCTCATTCAAGATTCTTAAAATATCCTCTTCTTTTCAATGTCTTACTTTAATACAAATCCAGATACAATTTGTAAGTGTCATCAAAGACCTAGTCAGACTTAAAATCCCAGGAGGAATTTTGGTATTTAATTATTTACACGATTGTGCCAAAAGAGAAGTATAGTGTATAAGAATTTTTCTATGTGCTTCTTTTTTTTGTAATAATTCCTTTTTTGATGGTTAAAGAAATTTGGTTTTAATCTCTGGTGCTTTATTTATTCCTGATCTGAGCAGGTCTGAAGCTGGAACCTAGTAGAAGTTGCACTTATTTTCACCAGGGTGAATAGCATCAATAGCTATTTTTTTTTCATTTCTTTTGAGCACAAACCAGTTCTAGTTGGAAATCTGTCTCAGTGGTTTTGCTTCTGCTAATCTCATTTGAAAATTATTCCGATACCATAATCTGATTTGAAAATTATTAATTTCAATTTCATTGTTGCTGACTGATTCATTGTAAAACATTTTTCTATTTTGTAAAATATTTAAGCATTTTACTTTGAGATCTGAGATGTATGCTGGTTTTGTACATTACAGTTATATTGATGTGAAATAGGATTATGTTCTTTTTTTTTAATTGAGACAAATGTGTTCTCTATTTCCATATATCCATGCTTTTTTACTGTTATAAAGGAACTTCATACTGATATACCACTATTAAACAGGTTTGATCTTAGCAGTATTTAAAACAGTATCATTCTTATGTAAATTTAAAACTATATCCTTGAAGGCTTAGTCTGAGTGGTGAATGTACTTCGAAGCTTTCTGCACAGGTAGATTCATACTCTGAACTGTAGTGAAACCCGTGCACATGCCAGGACCCCTTGACTCTGGTGCCCTACAGCATTCATGAGAAAGGAGGCTGGTGAAGGGATCTGAAACATGAAAGAGAGCTTTGGCACAGTCCAACGAGACTCACAGTCTCAGGATGGCTACCAGAGTTTCTGATGCCCCTGTGCACCATCTACATGTAAGCAGAAGTGCTCAACTCCAGTTACTTTTGGTGGAAGTTAACATCTTAATTAGATTTGATCTCAAATGATTCTGTGCAGTGTATCTTGCATTATATGACTAGAAATATGATTCAGATACCATGGGCTATGATAACCTGGCACTGTTGTCATTATTACAGAGTCCAATACTTCACTGGAATTACTATATCTTTTTAAAGGGACTTCAGACTGCTTTTCTTAACAAACAAAGAGTTAATTCTTTTGTACTAAATAAATACCAGATGTTTGATAACTATTAGGGGTTTGTTGTTGTTGCAGAATTTATTCCCCAGGCTTTTGGAATGCCTTTGTCTCAAGTGATTGCTAATGACCGGGCCTACAAGCTCAAGCAAGACTCTCAGAGAGAAGAGCAAAAAGATGTTTCAGATTTTGTGGCCTTTCTCTTGCCATTTGGAACTAAAAGACAGAACAAAGAACTTTCCAGCAGTAACTCATCTCTCAGCTCAACCTCAGAAACACCAAATGAATCCACTTCTCCTAACACACCTGAGCCAGCGCCACGGGCCAGGAGGCGTGTAAGTAGACACATCACTGTGTGATTGTAGGTCCAGAGGGTCTAGCTGGACCAGGAAAACCCTGTTGTGTGTGTGGACTGTGGAATATTTTTTGTTCAAATAGTGTGGTTTTTTCAGGTGGAAGTCAGCATCATCATCAGAAAACTCTTAACTTTAGTGGAGATCTTCTTTTGCTGATACTGGTGGGAGAAGGTCATAGAGATCTGTGAGTCTGTAACAGATCACAAAGAGTCAGAGACATTATCTAGAAGTCTTCCTGTTTGCTCCCTTTATCTACCTTCTTCTAAGTCTTTTAGATTTAACAAATTCCACCTGTCTTCAATCTAATTTTTTCAGCAGTTTTAAAGTCTAAACCTATGTGTTTGATATTTATAGGTATACTTATCTTAATCTAGCTCTAACTTGATAATAAATCTGACTATTAATCCCTATCCTTATATTAACAAAAATCCTCATGGTCTAACCCATATCATATCCTCCATGGTAAGTAAGGAGTTGTCAGTCTAGATTTGTACCAGGGTCTTCAAAGGATCTTTCTGCATGTAGGCTAGGAAGATGCCTTTGACAGCAAAAAACAGAATGGTGGATTTGGGTTGAATATTAATCTACATGTAAAATTGATCATTTTTTAGCATAAATCTGTTCCTTGTAAGTAAATTTTATGCTCTGAACTTTCCAGTTCTACAGTTAGTAATTTTTTTTTCTTTTGTTACCATGGAATAGAGGTTCTAGACTTTCCTGCTTTTTGATTTCATTTGCAGTGGAGTTTAAAAAATGGCATCATAAAATACTTTGACTAAAACCTCTTTTAAGAAATCTGAGCAAGAATTAAGACACAAGAACAGACTCTGGAAAAGAAAGTATTTTCTTAAGAACCTCACCTTCTTTCATCCTTAGGATAAAACGTGCTTCATAGAAATTCTCTGTTGGGCTCTTCAAACCAGGATTTAAGAGGGGTAGAACTAGAGTAAATTGCAAATTAAGAGAAGGAAGAAGGCAGGTCACGGGGCTCTTTGTTTGTCTAGTTGCCAGCTGAAGCTTGAAGTATCTATATTCTGTCTGCAAAACTGAAAGCATGATGTTTGCAGTCTTGTATACTCATTAATGCACATCTGTTGGTCTGTGCAAACCATATGAACAGGCATTTGTGTTCACACAAAAATGCAAAGTAATTTGACTAAGTGTAATGGGAAATCCATGAACTTCTTTCAGAATTTGGTAGCCAGTGACAAAAACTTCACTGTGTGTACTCATTGGCTTCAGAACCTTTTTTCACAGGAGAGAAAGATAACTCTTGTGTCCAGAGGTGACTCATCTGCTGTTCTTTTCACCAATATTTGATGATAAGATTTCTGTATTTGACCAATGAGCAAGCAGAACATGGATCCTTTGGTACATCCACAGAGATCCATCAGGACCAAGTTCTGAGGGAGAGTTTTGCTTGTTTTGTTTGTTTGGATAGTTGGGGATTTTTTTGTCAATACTGGCATTGCAGCTTTCAGAGTGCAGAATTGGAGCCTTTAGTCCATAGCCATGAGGATGCAGTAGGACATGTTTCATCTACAAAGAAGTAAGAGTAAACTAAGGTGGGCAGTATGACATGAGGGAGGTGGCATTTTCTCTAGGGTATGAACTTAACTAATGAATTTAATGAATTTCCAATTATTTAACATTAATATCAACTCATGTCCCATATCTTGCCTGTGTTAATAATTCATTTTATCAGTGCACTTACTCCTCTGCCGTGAGCTTATTTAGGGGATTATAAGGAAGCCTGCACTTACCTTTTATCTCTTGAGCACCATTGCACTGTTTTCAACTGACAAATGCTTACAAAAAAAGAAATATTTTTTTAGTACATGCAACCAATACAACAACATGCAACTGATACAACCAATTTATCACAAAAATACTGCACAAACACCTGGAGTGCAGTCCTCTTAAACTGGAGGGATTGTTTATCATTGCATCATTCACTTCTTTGCAACTGTGTCATTCACTTTTGTGTATTTTAAACACAAAAGTGAGTCTTCAAACACTCAGTTGAGACTTTCAGTAAGAGGTAGAAGAAGATAAAGCTGGCTGCAGAGCTCATGGTGTGAGTGCTGTGCTTCACTCTCCAACAGCTTGACAAAAATCATCATTGCTACATTTTCTGTGTAGGATTTTTGCCCAGCAGTTGGAAGTTCAGACTTTAAAATCCACTTTCCTTCATGTTTCTGTGTGCTTTGCTTAAAACTTCCCCAGTGTATTTAGTTTTGAACTCGTCATGGGGAGCAGGAACTGGTATCCATTATGTGCAAAGGTAATGCCTGGTAGATGGAACTTGATTTTCTTTAGTTGCTGGGCACTGCAGTGTGTGTGTTACTAGACCTAGAGCAGTGGGCAGTGGTGTGCAGTCTCCTCCACTACTCCTCAGCAGTCAGGTAGGTCTGTCTGAGCCCAAACTAATAGGTCTGGCTGAGTTTGAGCTGGATTTGTGGAGTATGTTGGTAATGTTTTCTTGTGCACTGTGTAAAATCAGAGCTGGCCTGCACTTGGTATTGCCAAGCCATGACTTCAGTCACTGAACTCAAGGTCACTCTTCCTAAAGCCAGTTAATCCACAAATTTGATAAAATGCCCAAGGACCACGTTGAACTGACTGTATTTGCATCTATTTTAGGGATCTGAATCCGATTTAAGTGACTCTGATAATGATTCATGAGGTGAGGAAAGGAGCAGTAAAGACAGGGTATAAAGGCGGGCACCTGTCACACAGGGGCTGCAGTGGTGGGGTTAGGATTATCAGTACAAATTGATTCATTTGATGTTTGGAATGCCAAACTCTTAAATAAAATTAAAATATCATTCAGTTGGAATTTTACACACATGGATCATAGCCAGAGGTTCTTGTTTGGTCTGGAGGGGTTTTTTGTTTGTGTTTTTGTTTCCTGTTGGCAGGAAATGCTAAAAGGAATCAAGCAGATGTACTTTTGAGAGACATTAGAAATAAAGGTCAAAAGTTGCATTCTAAAGGATCTAGTAATTGTTTATAGTAATGTGGGTAAAAAAAAAACTAAAAACTTCACTGTGCTTCATTTATACATCTACTATGAGTTACAAGAAACAGAACTATACCTGATAAGTTAATTTTTTTAAGGTATTATGAACTAGAAATTTATCAATGAGTTTAAAATCTCAGTGGACTTTTTGTAAGTTTTGCCTGTGAGTTGAAAATCTTCATAAAGTTCAGTTGGCTAGGCTGATGGAACAAAATACTTTTAGAGCTTTGAATTCCCTTGTAAGCAATTGCACAGTTCTCATTTAATAGACAATGTTCTGACTAGCAGTCTATAAATTGTCTGTCAGCTTTTAACAAACTATAGTTGTCAGAAAAGTTTTGAGTAGGAATTTACATTTTCATTATTAATTCTTAGAATGACATGTTTCATCCCTGTACAGTACATTTTATGTTATGGCAAAATTTATGCTTTGTTTTGGAAAGAAAGAAGATAGTTTACAACAGATATTTTTAATAGTAATAAAACCTGAATTTTTTTCTTTGTGTTTTATTATTATCATTATTGTAAGACTACATGTACCCTAGAATGTTTTTGCCTCATAGGTTTAATAAGACTTGAGAGAAATGGTAGTTCTGAAGTGACACTAATTTTGTGCTTTGAAAAAAAAAGTCCTGTTTTTGAAGTGTGAAAATTGAAACATGCCGGAAACCTCTGACTGCTTGTGCTGCTTTATCCTTTACAGGCTGTTTGAACTTTTGCACCTTGCTGTAATTGAAACCTCGATTTCAAAGCTTTCATTGGAATTTTAATGATTTTAAAATATTAAGATATGTGAAATAGAACTATTTAAAAATATTACCCCTCAACTTCTCTGGTGTATCTTTGCTCTGTGATAGAGTGGGATTATTTCAAACTCCACAGCTGTATGTATTGTATGTATTTGTGATATTAACTGTTAACTGTATATAGTGTATGATTGTAAATCATTTTCCATAAGTTTCACTGATACAATGGTCCAAGCTACAGAAGAAGTAGGCAATAAGATTTAAAAATATCTATATATCTCCATGCATGAATATGGTACTTCTGAGGTGCACTCACAGACCATGATTCATCCTTGCCCTGCAGTATGTGCAGGCTTACATCAGTAAAAGATGAAGTGAAAGAGTTTTGAGAAAAAATGCTCAAAAAGCATTTTGTTTTTTCAATATTTTAATTTGTATTTGTTGTAATATGATAAGAATAACATTGGTGCCATAGCAATTTTTCCTATCCATTAGACTGGTATTATAACTTCATTGATTTATAAAAATGTTGTAGCTAATTGTATTTTTATATTAGTTTGTTTAAAATGCTGGTAGGCAAAAGTCTTTGTTGGACGTCCTGTGATGCTGAGATTTCCCCAGCCCTACTGATTGTTCGTGTGTGTGTGTTTTACAGGGCGCGATGTCTGTGGACTCTATTACAGATCTTGATGACAATCACTCAAGATTGTTGGAGGCTCTCCAGCTCTCTTTGCCAGCAGAAGCCCAGAGCAAGAAAGAAAAGGCAAGAGATAAGAAACTAAGCCTGAACCCTATTTACAGGCAGGTTCCTCGGCTTGTAGATAGTTGCTGCCAGCACTTGGAAAAGCATGGTAAGAATATTTTGTTTTCCCAGGAGTGGCAGATGTATTTTTACTATAATATAAATAAACGCCTATTTTGAGAAGTAAGTATATGCTTCCATTTGCAAGGGCATCTTTCAAAGCTAGACATTTTCCCTCCTGTTTTGCTGCTTGCTAAAAATACTGTCTCACAAGTAATTATATACATGATAGCTTCCCAAACTGAAGATCTATGCTACAAGCTTGTAAACTGGCCTATAGGGCACAGGGATAGAGCTTTTTTTGGAGATCTTGTACTGGGGTGCTCAGCTCTGCAGAAATGGCTCTTCACAGCCCACAGGTTTACCTGTACCTTCAGAATAAAAAGTCTGAAATGTGCCAGTCAGTCTTCATTCTTCACAACCAGTGGAACTTAAGGTGTGAGATCTGGATGAACTATTTATACTGTAAGACTTTTGACATTTGGGAATGGGGGTTCAGAATAAGAAAGAATTCCATGCTAAATATATTTAAGCTCCGAGTAGCCTCTTCCTGTTCACTGCAAGGCTTGAAGGCTGGATACTCAGTTTGTCTCTGGCTTGATTCCTCCTGACCAGCTTCAGGCTCAGGCCTGTTTTCTCCAAAGGAAATTACAGACTCCTGCCAGTATTCTTCCTATGTGTTCATGATTGTCCAGACACAAGCCTCCTACAGCTTTACATAATGCAGAAACAGTAGTCAATCTAGGTATCTGCTCACCATCTCTGCCAATGTATCTTAGCCTTGTAAAGTTTTTTAATGATAATTGAAATGACCCGGCCTCAGCAAGATGGAGTTATCACATGGTCAGATAATCAACAAACCATAAAATAATGGTGATTGTAACAGTAAATGTATTTGATGCTAATTTCACCAGCAAGAAATCATTTACTAACTCTGAATGAAAGGCTTTTGCAGATGAGGGACTGCAATTTAAACAACAATGCTGAGCTTTCACAATTCATAACTGATAACTATCTTCCTTACAAATGTATCAAGGAACACCGCAAAAGATAGTCACTGTTAGTCTTTTACAGATATTAGATACCATGGCTGGCAAGTAAGTATGGGATGATTAAATTTGAGATGAATGACTTCCATCCCTTTAAGCAAAGGTAGCTGAGTTTGAAGAACATAAAAGTATCTGAGTCAGCCAAAAAAGCCATCCAGCTGAGTAACATTTGGATACTGTGAGTTTATGTCACCTGATCATCTGTGATAAATTTTTTAATCCTTTTAATGCACTGTCATAGCAAAGTTCTTTTCTATTTGATGCTCTTTATGGAAATATTTCCTTTACATTGAAGTTTCCTTTTAAAGGAAATTTATGATGGGTTATTGTGTTTTCTTTAAGAGTAAACTATAATATACCACAGTGCAATAATCTGATATAATATGGGGCAAATTCTTCAATTTTAAATTTAATCTGCTGTCCCCAAGACAGTCATTGGCACTGAGAGAAACTTAAAGATGGTAGAGGATGAACACTGTGGCAACATCATTCCAGGCTATATGATGGACCAAGTTGCTGATTCTGAAAATACTTGTCTATATGCATGAGTTCTTTTTCAGCGAAGGCATTTGTTTCACAAGGTAATTTTACACTTCCTGTATGTCAGTAGAGATTAGAGCTGCAGAGTAGCCCTTGTTAGACCATAAACTTCTAAGCTTATAAATAATTTCATGCCTTTTGCAAAAGTGTATAACCATGTAAAATTATATTATGTACACAGGCCCTTAAGGCTCTAAAATTTCCACTCATATTGTCATTGCTAAAGACCATGTCACCTCTCAAATTTTTCAGGTCCTGTTAGTCTACAAGATATGTCCATTTGAGAACCACATTATCATTTGTTGTATTTGTAGTGGCTTTCTACAGGGCTAGAAGAAGGTTTGAACTGAATTTGAAATTAAATACGAAATAGCAGGCAACACCAATTTCCTAATCACTTTAAGTCTAAATGACACACTTCTGCACTTTGCCTAAAGTACCACAATGCTTCTTCATAGCTTTCCCTCTATATAATAGCTGTTCCTACCTTATAAACTGCACACAACTCCCTGTTGAAGTTCTGCCCTCTCATAGTCTGGTGAGTGCTCTATTTATGTACCTTTGAAGGAGACTCTCAAATTTGTCTTGACAGGAACTTTAGAGCCAGTAAGTTACCCTAAATACCAGCTTCATCCTGTATCCAAATAAACAGCTCAATACCCACATATTTAGTTGTTTTACTGCCTGTTTCCTATAATGTCAGTCCTGGAAGTTACACCTCCAAACCCTGAGCAGTGCCTCAGTCTCTGCATACCTTTGTTCCTCATAGCAGTGACACATCCAAAGTGACATCACAAGAAATGTCACAGAGATGCAATTTTCAGATAAAGTGTGATCCTTAAAAGCCACAGTGGATGGCTTCTTAATCACAACCAAGTCTTGCATCAGGATGGTAAGTACACATTTGTGGAGAAATATGTTGCTTTTTTATTTATTCTTATAAGTACACACATAGGTCAGAATGCTTTGGTTCAATGCACTTTTCAGGAGAAAATTAAACAATAAAATAGTGCTATGATGTGTTACACTTGCAGGTCTCCAGACAGTAGGAATATTCAGAGTTGGAAGCTCAAAAAAGAGAGTAAGACAGGTGAGTGGATATGGATATGGTTTTCTTTCATCAGCTATGATACAAACAAATCTGATTCCTTACGTTGTTATTTTTTTCCCATCTGTAGCATGGTGAAATTTAGGCTTTCTGCGTCACTGACTTCACTCTTTTTTTTGATGGCTCATAAAAGGCTATTTCCAGTATCTTTTACATCTGGTGAAATCCTTGTCAGGTTCTCAGCAGGTTAATAGTCTCTGTATGTTTTGCTCTGGAAAAGTAGCATAGGGTTGGAGATCCAAATAAACTACAGTGAAGAAATTTTCCAAAGGTCACACTGCAGGGAAAAAAAAATCTTGGCTGTTCGTTTCATCTCAGAAACAGCTGAAGCTCCCAAAGTAAACTCAAACTGTAAATCTTCTTTGGAAAACTCACGGTATGAGAAAACATGCAAGTACAGAACAATCTCTTTGACCCTAAGATTGCTGCTCCTAAATATCACCTTTCTTTTACCCTTGCTAAATTTCAAGGTCAGAGCAGACCCTTCCAACTCTTAGTCTCAGCCAAATTATGAGAAAGCAGAGATAGTGTACAATTAGGTTCCAGAGGTAAAGTCAAATGTGGGTATTAGCTCCTAGGTATACCTACCTTCACTGTTATTCCCAGAAGCTGGGAATACATGTTGAATTAGAGCAGTGGAGAAAGTGGTTAGTGTTTGCATGATGCATAAGGAGGGGATAAAAAGATACAGGAAAATATCCCTTCAAGGAAGTTAAGACCAAAAACATCAAACAGAAAAAAAGGCAAAAGAAAGCTTGACTGCATCTGATCCCTGAATTTATAGTTCTTTGCAAAAAGTTGCAAAAACTTCATAGTGTAGTGTTTTATCCTTCTGGAAAGTTACCTTGAATAGCTAAACTGAATTCATTTTGGCTGGTAGGACAGTATAGCCTCCTGAATTGTAGCTCATTCTCCAGCAGTTTCTATTCCTGAGTAGCCAGTGTTACATTAGACCAAAAAAGCATCTGCAAAGGCAGTTTTCAGATCAACAGTGAAAGTACTGAAGTTGCCTCACATTTGCATTGCGGGCTTCAATGTCAAAATGTACATAATCATTTAGGGGTGAGTACAATTGCATCACATGTCTGGGGAAAAAGCAAAGAGCTTCTATAATTCACTTGTAAACTAAACCTTACTCTGAACATTTATGACTTTGGCCACTTTTTGTTCTACTTTGGTTTCAAAAGGTGAGGAAATCAAGAGATTAGGGTATCTATGTTTTTTATTACATGGACTAATTTATTGAACTAGGTAAACTGATGTATTTCATTAAACAGCAAGGAAGCATCAGCTTGGCTCTTGTAGTTACAGTAATAAATGCTGTCAACATGAACACATGGGAAAGTCTTGATTCAATTAAAATTCCACTCATTTTCTGAACCTTAGAAAGCCAAACCCAGCACTCGGATTTTGGTGTGCTTTTGCAGCTGTTCATTAGTTTTTCTTATGTAGAAAGTAAGCATATTTTGTTTTCCTTCCTTCCCCAGTTAGAAAATGTCCTGTTTCAACTGTAGTTTGTTGCAGTAAATACGTAAGTAAGTAGATGCGTGTGCCAGAGGTGGTTTTGATTGGTGAGCAGGATGAGAAAACAGAATGTGCATCTCTTGCAAACCTCCTCCTTCATGTTCAGTGAGTTGTAGGATAGAGATTCCCAAGCTCATGTTGACTCCAGGTGGTAGATCTGGTACATCAGGATGCCAGGTACCATCTTGTGTCTGGAACTGATACTTGAGTAGAGCCTTGTTGCCAAGGTTGTGGTGGGCAACCCTTGATGCTGGGCCAGGTGACATTGTGACAGCTTCAACCCTGAGGATGAAGAGTGAAATAGATGGAGCTCTTCTCTCCTATGAAAGAGAGCAGTCTGTTCTCTTTCTCTCTCATCTCATCTGTTCCAGCACAGATATCCTCATCTCTCATATCATAAGATTCAGTGGATGCTGTAGTTCACCACCTGTATCTTCCAAAAGTCTGAAAGCATTCCATGTGAATGGAGTCTGAAAGACTTAAAGTTGAAATGTACAATAAACAGTTTTAACAGCCATGATACCTGGGTCTGAAATGTGGCCACATCTCACCAAAGCTTCTATGATATTTTGTTGGTTAGGACATCTCTGTAGGTCTCACAGGATATCAGATCACAAGTGCCATATTCAAGTCTGCAACAGCAGTTTATGATTTAGCCAGCTATTTGGGAAGTCTGAATTCCTGATGCAGTGCTAATTTGTTTCCTCAGCTGCTTTTGGGCACTTAAGTGCAGAAACAATCTTCTGGATTGAGGTAATTTGTGGTGCTCTGCAGGGATGTTCTGCATTTGTCACCAGTCTAGAGAGTAGAATTAAGCTGGGAATGTAGTCCTCAAGTTTGCACTGGAAAATCTTTGACCATTATCTAATAATATTAGATAAAGAACATATTCTGGTCTTCATAGCGTAATTATTTATTATTAATTATGACTGATATTAATAATGTTAAAAGTAATCCTAATAAATTAGAATGGAGACTGTGGTTTTTAATGAATACCTGTCACACCCATTATGAAAGCACAATCTCAGCTGAAAACAAAAGATTTTCACAGTGAGCACACTGAAGATAGATCTGCACATGATCAAGATTTGCCACAAAGTTTTACAGGCATATAGTTTGCTGGTGACTTAGCTTCTTTCCTCTCTTTGGTATGTTTATAATATTACTGGTGAAGAAACCTAATACCTCAGATTTCTTTTTTTATAAGGTTTAGCTGTAATCACTCTCTGAGAAAATAGGTGACATAGCGATACCTCATAATGTTAGCAAAGGTACAAATTTTTTCTAGGAAATAGCTTTAAAACCTCTTGACTGTTTTCAAAATGCAAAAAGAGTAAAAGGTGAAACTGTCAACCTGAGGAAAGTGTTCTGCTCTTGCCTCTGGAAAATCCCTTCAGAAGGGCAAGCTTTTACATTTCCATAAGGTGTCTCGGATTTGGGAGAGTGTTTTCATCTGCCTTTGGGAAGTGTGATGCCTTTGAATTATACAGCATTTGTCTGAGGACCAAAGCAGGGGAAAAAAAAACCTAGCAATACCTTGTAATGATGTTAGTTTGCTGTTTGTGAACTCTGTAATGATGATTAGTTAATGAGCATAACTAAATTAGGAAGGCAGAATGAGGTGTGTGTGAAGGAATGCTATGAAGTCTTAGCGAACCTGTCTGCTTGCTGCCTGTCTTTACAGTCTTAAATGACAAGAGAAGTGTGAATTTGGTGGATATTAACATGATCTTACTAATAATGTTTTTCTACAAAATTCATAAGTGTTACAAAATGCAATTTTAGTCTTTCTGGTTCCAGGGATAATGCAGTAAGGTGATATAAGAGCCTGTCTTGTAATTTTCCTTATTCTCTCTGGTTTCTGCCTTTGCATTTCTGCAAAAATTTTACTTGGATACATGTTTTCATACAAGAGTGTCATATATTAGCTGGAAAAAAATTGTATTTTATTACAATCTGGTACAAACCTTAAGTAAGGAATAAGAAGCAATTAGATAGGAATTATATCTTTCACCGTACCAAAGACTAGTCATGCTCAGTCTTGAAAGTGTAAATGAGTAAATCTGGTTCTTAAAAGATTTTCTGTGTTGGGATGTATTAATGGGGACAATAAGTGACTATGGTTTTCTCTCATGATCTTTTTCAGTTACGTGAAGAGTTTGACCGAGGCGTAGATGTTGTATTAGATGAAGAGCACAGCATTCATGATGTTGCTGCCTTGTTAAAGGAATTTCTGCGTGACATGCCTGACCCACTTCTCACCAGAGAGCTTTATACACCTTTCATCAACACTCTCTGTGAGCTCTACAGCATTTTGATTTAACAGTTTTCAAAGGCTAATTTGTTTGAATTCTTTGATCTCTACTAATAACCTTCTTTTATTCTGTTCCTTTAATGCTCTGACCTCGATTTGCTCCAAATATTTGTATAATACATGATAAAGTATATAGTATATTTAATATACAATAGTATATATAATATAATACAATATCTTGTATAAATATTATATATTAATATAAATAATATCATATATTCTTTAGTATACATTTACTGAGGTCTTGGTTTTACTTCTTGGTTTTTATACTGTGTAAGTATAATCCAGAAAACTAGAACAAGAAGAATTTCACTAACTATACATATTTTTGCATTTGTTAGGATGGAATTAATGTTGTCTATTAAAATCTGACCCTGTCATTGATCCTGCAGTGCCAGGTCACAGACTCCCATTTGAATCCTTGTATCTTAAAATTTTTAGATCTGTCTACTGACCAAAGTTCCAGCTTGGCTTGAAAAATTTAAGTTTCTTCATATTGTTTCTTTCATTCATTCTTCTTTGATGATCCTCAAACCTTCATATTAAGTACTCCCAATTGTGTTGCCTAAGACTCAAGTGCAGACTCTCAGAGATTTAGGAAAAGGTCAAGTTGGACGTTTCAAGCTTAAGCAGCTGCCTGGTATGGGTTCTTCAGATGCTTTCTAGCCCTCATGAGATCCTGCCTCTGTCCCACCTTTGTCACTGGCTACCATTTAGATGGTAGGTGGTTCAAGTGGTGGTGGTAGCAGAATATCCTTTATTTCTCTGGTTGCTTTCCAATCTCCTGGTACTTTTGCAAGATGAAAAACTGTTAGAAAACTGATTTTAAATGGCTGAAGCATAAACCTGATCGGAATGCTTGACAGCTACTCTATATACCAGTAGCTATACCTAAATGAATGGAGTAAGTAGAAAAGTAAGAATATTTGCATCCAGTAACAGTGATGGAGTGTAAAACATGGATTTTTCTCTCTTTTAGGATAAGAAAAATCCTATGAACTTGTGAGCAAAATGTTGACCAACTAAGGCAAAAATCCCATAGCAGTAGTTTTTGATGCTTCCTCAGAGTTTTTTTTTTTCTTCTGATGTTGTAAGGAAAATGATTCTTAAACAAAGCTATTCCTATACCTTCCTTTGGGTGGGGGATCACTATATTTGTTCTGCTTTTAGGTTAGTTGGAGTGATTTCTTAGAACATATTTTTTCCCCTCTTAGTATTAGAGCCAGATGAGCAGCTCAGCACCTTACAGCTTCTCATTTATCTTCTACCTCCTTGTAACTGCGACACCCTTCACCGCCTGCTGCAGTTCCTCTCCACAGTAGCTGGCCATGCAGAAGACACCAGAGACAAGGATGGCCAAGAGGTAAGTCCTGGTCACTTGTGTCCTTTGACTTTACTTAATTCATGGTCTGAAAAAGAGATCTTCAAAGCCTTGGAACATACACAATGGTGGCATATCCCTGAAAGATAGGAGAGCCTTAATCTCTTTGCCTGCACTTCTGCCATTTGTGTACTATGTTCTTAGGGCTGTGAAGGTTTAATTTTTGTATGACTTAATCAGTAAAGCATCTACCACTTCCTTTGGGAGATTCAGTGTACCAGCCTTGCTGTCAAGAACATCTAATGTCATCCATCCTTCCCCTGCTGCCTTGTTTTATCCCATAATATTCTATGGGAAGAGTACTCAGAAAAGGTCAGGCATGAAAGGATATGCTTCTTCATTTTCTTTTCATTCTCTGTTGTTGCTTTTTTATATCACTTTTGGACATAGCAGTTCACTTCTGGGCTCTCTTAGCTTCTTTATGTGCCCTGGATAGTGGAAAATAAAAAGAGGACAGGAACTCCAGCTGTATCCTTGCAACTGACAGACCTCATCACTAGCTGGAGTTACAGTTCATCTTTGCCCATTTTCTTTCTGACCTCCTTAACTGTTGCAGTCTGGACCAAATTCAGTGGAGAGTTTGATGTGCCCTCATCCCACAGAGACAAGAATGCCCACAGCCATGGGGCTGAGCTCTAGCCCTGAGCATTCTCACATCTGCACCTGTGCCCATTCATACTAGAGGAGACCTGAAAATCCAGACTTCCCATTTCCTTCCAGTTCCTCTTCAACTAGTAGGCTTCAACTAGGAGGCAACTCTGTTAACTGACTAAAATGGATATAGTCTGTCAGTGCTTGACAAAAATATACTGGTTTATGTGTGGAAGGATTTCTCAGTCCTCTGAACTGCAGCAGAGACTACTTCTGAGATTCTTAGGAAACTCCTCAAGAATTTTGTTTTCCAGATGGAAAATCCTGCTGATATTGTCAAATTCGGATGCCTTTTGCAGTTGTCTGATTTTAACAATTAGCACTTTGAGACTTATTTTTGCCAATTTTTTGCTTCAAATCCTAACTTCCAGTTATCCATCTTTACAAGTCTTAACTTCCAGTGTTGTATGTAACTTCAAGGTCTATTTCACTTTTAAATCCACTTTAAATGCTATTATTTTTGTTCTCAGCAAGGAGCTGATAAAAAACTATATCACTGTGATGGAAAGCATTTAGAAAGAGCAGCCGGTAATAGTTTACTGTGCTTAAAAACATGTATAAGCCAGCTAAGGTCATAGTCCCCCTGGTCCTGCAAAGAGTTCTCTGTTGGTTCAGGAATGTACCCAAGAGGATCTTATTGCAGGGCTAGGGGATGCTGCTTAACAGAGTTCATTTGGCTCAACTGCTGCTGTACATCAGCTTTGCCACAGGTATTTTGGTAAGGCAGATTTATGTAAGCTATCTTGACAGTATTGTAAACATCAGGAATATTATGGATACCTTTTATAGATAATAGAGTATTCTGCTCACAATTATTTAAGCTATTTATGAACAATTAAGTGAATAAAGGCATACAGGGCAAGAGAAAGTATTTTATCAGACTGTTTGCTATCACTGGAAGGAAGACAGCCAAGCTTTGGCACACAGGCCCTCTTCTTGATTTCTTTCAACAACCCTTCTCTCACAAAGATGAAGATGGATGACTAACTTTATTAAAATGACTCATTCAGTTAATTTCAGTAGAAATGTTTACAACATTTTTTAAGGATGCCCTGAGGCTGCCCTTAAGAAAAGGCTCAGTTTTGTACAAAAGCACTGTTTGTACAAACAGCCTGCGCATGCAGATCTGGGCACAGCTGGAGGCTGCCCTGGCACACTTGAGGCACCATGTGCCTGTGCATCCCTGGTGGCTCAAAAGTCAGATAGAGTTTAAAAAGCAGGTCACCTGAGAAACAGCTGGGTGCCTAGTGGTGTGCAAATAAGGGTGTGCTGTTCTCACAGTTGTGCTGGGATGAGTCTCTGAACAAAGAGCCAACATGTTTGCTATGACTGCCCATGCACCTACTTAGTACAGATATCTTTCCAACATTACACACTGCTCCTACTAATAAAAAGACAAGCTTTATACTGTGCTGTCTAGTTGTGTTCTTTAAAAAATAAACCAGCTGTAGTCAGTGCAGTTTTAAGTTTGACTAGAGTATTTGGAGAATGATCAGCTACAAAAGAAAAAATTTAAAACACTGCTTTGAAATCATCTGTTTTGTATAACTCACTTCTTGAAATTCTATTTTACTACCTCTCTTTGATGTCTCTTCATATCCTTTTTAAAAACTCTTAGTTCAAATGACCTCTACTTTTTGTTGAAGAATAGAAGGGGAAAATAGTAGTCTAATCACAAATATGGCAATGAAATTTTTAATGTAATAATGTATATGACATATTTTTCAAGTAATTCCTGCCTAGTCTAGTATGTATTCCTAGCCTTTTACTTCCTCAAAACTCAGGTTACTGTTGCTTCCTTGAGCACAGATTTATAAAAGTAGGAAAAAAGGTAAAAACCCCAACAAACTTAAACAAGCCACCAAACAAGTAAACATTTGGCATGTTCTAGAAATACAGGAAAATACTCATTAAAAAATAAGCCTGCTCCTTAATTATCTCAACAGTTTAAACATGGAAAAGTATCACTGTATATGTTTCAAGTCATGAATGCTACTTGAGAAAGCCAGGAGCTTTCAGCATTTGGTCCTAAGAGACAGTAACATGCTGAGATGCTGGAGTAGGAGGGAGGTTGCTCTGAGTTCAGAAGTATGCCACTGTTGAGCTCCCAGGGAATTTAGGGCAGAAAACACTTCCACCTTCTACTCCTCTAATCAATCCATTTGAAAATATATCCAGAAAATCTACATTGCTTGTTGCAGAGGTGTTCAAAACAAGGCGTTGTTCATTTTTTATTGACAAGCAGCAGGTTTTGGTTTTGATGAATGAAGCATCTACCAAGTCAAGGGAGGCAGAGTGTGTGTGTGTTCATGTGTGGGTGTGTAGGGGTATGAGTGTGTACAGATGTGTCTATATACATATCTGTATACATTAGGCCCTGTGAGACCCCACCTCATTTTTATTCTCTTTTCTAGATTACTGGGAACAAAATGACATCGCTTAACCTGGCCACCATCTTTGGCCCTAACTTGTTGCACAAGCAGAAATCTACAGACAAAGAATTCTCAGTTCAGAGCTCAGCTCGAGCTGAAGAGAGTACTGCTATCATAGCTGTTGTGCAAAAGATGATTGAAAACTATGAAACCCTTTTCATGGTGGGTGGATATTTTTTCATATTACTCGTATACATTTGTAAGATAAATAACAAAATAGCTGATTGGTATTAAAGTAGATGGGGATGAAATAAACTGTAGAAGCTGCATTAAATTAGGATCAATAATTATTTGTAACAAAGAATAGTCTTCTAGCAAGGAGAATGGTTTGCAGTAAGTAAAAATATTAAAAATGTGTACTTATATCTTGCTTAGAATGGTTTCTGTGTAGGTAAAGGTATATTGTATAGCTGTATACTGAGCAATGCATAGACAAGACTGAAAATGATCTTTCACATCTCAGTTTTGGAAGTCAGGAAGACAATTTTTCTGCAGGGATTAAGAGATACTTGATTAATTTAAGGAATTACCTTCCCTACCCAAGACTTTTTTATTGATTGGATAGGGAGGAAGGACAAAGCTTTCTTGTTTGTTAGTTGGGTAAAAGGAATAAAACATAAATCTGTGTAGTTCCTGAGTTCCCTTCAGTTCTTTTGCTGAAGCAAGCAAGTTTTTCATAAGAAGGCTGATGGCCTTGGACTTGGACATGTTGTTTACTTAAGACAAAGCTTAGTTAGGTCACATTTCTCATGCCTAGCAGTTACCTGAGCAGTTTATTCTGTGGCTTTATCTTACGCTTTTTTTGTGTACAAAATTGTAGGTCAGTTCAGCATGACTTGTGTCTGAGGGAGCTCTGCTCTGGGGGTAGCAGAGGCCAGTCAGACCTAGTGGTGGTCTTCATTATTCTGTATTCATTTTAGTAAAAATACACATTGGAACGAAACCAATAATCTTGCAAAAGTGGAAAAAAACCTTGGTTGTTGTGTCCTGAGACTAAGCAGCATTGTATATTACACTGAGGAGATAACTTCCCAAAGCAGAAAGAACACTCTGGAAAACTTCAGTGCTTCAGCAAAGCTGAGTGCTGGAGACTTTGTTGGAAGAAGATGAACAATCCTGAACTGTGGGCCAATGGCCACATAGTACTGTAAATGGAAGATATCTATCAGTTTTCAACAAGGGAGTAGAGCATGAGAAAGCAATCATGAGCCCTGCCTCAGATGTCTTAGCCTCACATGAACTTCTTTGTGGTTTTCCTGCCTTTTATTTTTATTCTTGTATCAGTGAAACACTTACAATAGTTTTCTTTTTTGTTTTCTTTTTTTTTTTTCTTTTAATGCTTTTTACACTTGGAGAAAATGCTAGGTGCTATTTTTCCTTCCACATCAGTAAAAGAAAGTGACAGAACTGCACTCTTGTGTGAAGGTCTACTGGCCCAGAGTGTGGATTGAACTATCAAGTTTAAGATAATACTTGAATAAGAATACTTAAGATAGTTGAAGTGTTCTTATTGTTGTTTCTCTTTAAGAACTTCTTACAGCACAGACACAGTACATAATACTTAAGGCACACATTGTAACTTTCAATGTGGAAAGGATGGGGCTAAGGTTATACTAACCTGCATCTGGGCTCTAATTCTGATGGATTTATTCCTTCATCTCTTCAGTGCTTCAGCTTTCTTCTGGAGGTTAAATGAAGTGCAGGAAAAATAATTTCTTTTGTTTTCCAGAGCTGCTTTTACTGTTTGTGCTTGACATTTATGCTACATAAAAAAAAGAACATCTGGAGTTAAGCATTCAGCTACAACTGTAACATGGTGTATTAATGCTCAGATGATTTTGTGTTTGTTTTTTTTTTTTTTCTTTCTGTTACTTTTATGTATGGAGAGGTTATGAAACTGTGATTGGTTTCAGCATTGAAACTGGAACATTTGTGAACCAAACCCTAGGAAACCAAGATGTGGTGGGGTACCTAGACCACAATATCAGAATGATTCTGACTTACTGGTGGATCAGAGAGATTCTGTTTGTCAGAACAACCCAGGATATTGAGCACCATTTTTACTGAGTAACTATTGCTAACATCAGTAGCATGCAAAAGTAGATTTCCTATAGAAAATGGAATCTGGTCATGCTTCATTGATGTCAGTGATGATAAACACTTTCATATCCAAATCTTGCCCATTTCAGTGAGTCTTGGGGATGTATTAAAATGTTTCATGGGGATGTTCTTTGCCAGTGTCTGCAGCTGAATGAAAGGAGGCACAACTCAGCCACCCTTGATTTTTGACTTGGCTTTGCATGAAGGATGGAGATCAGCAGCTTGTTCATGTATTTCATCTCCTAGTGTCCAAATCCAGGCCTGCTGCAAAGAAGTGCTACAGAGTGTATGAAATTTCATATTTTTACAGTTAGAGGCTACTGTGGCCTTCCCACTATGGAGGCAGCCACACACTGACATTCTGTGCCACATCAGAGGCAAGGTACAGCACAAAGGAGATACTTCAAGGGTCCCTCTACCATTCTGTGTCTCAACAGCTGTGACTCTCATGTAGCACCCAACCCCACAAACTCAGAATATCTGGTACTCTGCTGGTGTCCTGACAACCCTAGAGCCCTCTGATATGTCCCTGTATGTCCTCCAGAGCTGTTATTTCACCAGCTTCTTTGGCTTCCCTTCTGTTCCAAATTTCAAGTTCTCATCCATCTACTTAGGTGTAATTACCAATGAAACAATTAATTCAGTAATAGTTACGGTGACATCTTCCTGAGATACTGATATTGTAGTTCTCTGTAAGTGTAAGTTTACAATTACATGCATGTCAATTCTACACTTGCCAAGTTACTGAACTAAACTGAAGAAAATTGCTGCTCAGGAAGAAGCCCCAAACCCAGTAGCAAGGAGACCATCAGTACAAATCTACTTGCAGACTCATTCTGGTAAAAGTCCTATGAATCAGTAGGAATCAGTAGAACTGTTAAGTTTTGGTTTCATAGAAGCTTTCTGTTGGAACTGAACTTCTGGTGCAACTTCTTCAGACTCTTTTGATGGATTTATCATTTTTTTAATAAGGCAAGTAGTATTTTTATTTTCCTGACAAAATTCTCTCAGTAGTTTCTTACAAAGTTACTTGATAAAAAGCTGAGTAGTAAGTTACAGACAAAAATGTGTGGATTTTGTTTTATGAAGAAATTTTATCTGGAATTTCTTCTAGTGTACAGAAAGGCTGTCTAAATGGAGAAGTTAGAGTACACCAGGTTTCCAAAAATTATATTCTTATTAAAAAAAATTTGTTTTAAGACTAGTGTATCAATGACCATCAGTAGGATATTTTTCTGGTTCAGAGACTGAATACAATATTAAAAAAAATGAGTATGTTGTTACACAAGTTTTTCATAGAGATATTGGATCAGTTTGGATCAAATTATGCATATCTTCATTTATTTTCTAATTGTTTCCTTATTTTAAGAAATATGCCTTTTATGTAACTAGACTCCCTAAATACCTCCCAAAATGGGATATTCCTCTGGGGAACGTGTTAGTAATTCTATTCCTATTTCCCAGGAAATGTCAGAGAGAACAAATGGTCCATGAAGTGTGACTTGAAGGTCAAGAGATTCAGGGTCTGACAGATTGCATCCAGAAACATATATTGCCCAGCTGATGACCCCTTGCTGAGATTGTCTTGCATAGAGTTCCATTTGTCATGAGTGAACCTGGGCTGTTCAAGTTTCTTGGATGGTTTCATCTGTTTCAGTGTTTTGAAATTTGTGTTGAATGTTCCACTGTAATGCAGACAAAGCAAAGAAACTCACTTGAGGATTGATAAGACTCATGTGAAGTGCAGTTGGAAGCACAAAATTTACTTGTGCAGGTTTTGGGGTGCCATTTCTGCCACCTGCCCAGGAGATGTTGCGGTGTCCTGCAGCATCTGAAGCTATCAAGGGTTTTGAAGGTTCGTACCCATACAAAGTGCAAAGAGAAAGTTAGCAAATCAGAAGGCCAAACTATAAAGAAGGTGACACAAATTCTGACTGAGCCTGTTGGTCAGAGTGGCTGGAGAGGCAGAGATGGAGATTTGTAAATGTCCTCAGATCTTTGAAGGGCAGTGTAAAGTGAGGACCTTAAACTGGAGCTTTTGAGATGATGATACATAAGTAATCCCATTGTTATTTCCAGATATGGTAACCAACTGGATACCAACCGGTTATTCAACAGTAATCAGCATTGAACATTGTACAAAGTGATCTTCAGTCCTACTTCATCTGTTCTTACATGAAATTTCTCTTTCAAGTGAAAGCTTCTGAATATTTTATATACTCTCTGTAAATGTACTTGTACTTGTTTGTTTAGATTAAGCATAGCACCAAAATTAATGCATATTAAAGGATATTAATGTCCAACTAAGTTTTCTTTTATGTCTTCATAGGTTTCCCCTGATTTACAGAATGAAGTGCTTATTAGCTTATTAGAGACTGACCCAGATGTTGTGGACTATTTGCTGAGGAGGAAAGCTTCCCAGTCATCGTGAGTAATCTGTTTTTTCATCATCCCTTTTTCTGCTGGGAATTTCTATCTCCCACTGGAAGTGTCCAAAAGGTTCTAGTTTTCCACAGCTCTTCTGCACTGTCTACAGTGGAGTAGAAATATCCTCCCTATTACACAGACTCTGCCAAAGAAATTATGACTCTTGTACAGCGTTTTCTAAAGACAAAACTTGTTTCCCTGATTCAGAAGAAAGATTCTGCAGAGAATAGAATGACATGTACATAAAAATATTCAATGCACTATTATCTGACAGGATGTTTTTTAGTCATCTGCTGGTTTGTGTCTTGGGTTTATTGTAGTCTTCAGTAACAGGAAGCATGTATTCCACTATCCTTGAAACACACCCTAGAGTGCCTTAACACCATCACAGCGAGCTGCTTGACCACTCTGTCATTCTTTTCCTATCCTATATATGTAGGACATTGTGAACAAGCCAACTGCCACAACAGCAGCCCTATGGAGACTTGGGATATTATTTAATTGTATGCTTTGTGAAGGATCTGAAGAGAAAAAAAAATCACACTGGTCACTATAGCAGTTATGATACATAATATATTCTTGTGTAATGGTGTGTATTTACCTGCACCCTTGTGCCTTAATGCTGTGAGTTTGTACATTCAGATTAACAGAATTCCTGGCTTTCTCATGGGACCATACAGTCATTGTCTTTATTCTGGTGAATCCCAATATGGCAGACCCAAAAATCACAAAATTTGACAGACTTGCTTTAAGTATTTTTTAAGAGAGTTTCTAGACTCTAAACTCTCTGGGACATATTGGACTTTGTCTTCCTGTGTTTGTGGAAAGTGCCTAGTGCATTCAGAATATAATTAAAATTAAATTTGTATAGTCAGCTATGATTTTTTTTTCTCTCCCTCTTAACATTGTATAGTTGGAGGTAATTTAATAGTGTGCCTGGCTTCAAAGGAGAAGTTATACAAGAAATAGTGTAACTAAAACCTTCGGGAAAAAGCTTTCTTTAACTATAAAATTTGGGAACAAAAATATGTGCAGTATATATTGAGTTGTAAAGGATATTTTTAGTTTCCTAGCTTAACCGCATGAAGTAGAAAATTATCACAGATCATCTGATTTGGGGTAATTTTCTCTGTGTGAAGTAATTTCAGCTAGTTTGTCTGACTGACAAGTAACCATATGTATATTTAGATCACAGTAAGTGCAGGATAGTTAGAGGTACATAGGCTGTCTTTTAGACTTGTTTCACATTTGCCAGAAGCCAAGACTACAATTAGGACAGACACTACAAATCATACGACATAAGGTAGTGTGTCGAGACTTCTTCCTTTCAGCACTTAGTTTGGAATGATCATATTATTTCTAACTCAAGCTAATAAAAACTTCTTGCAGGATTTCACTGTCTATATAACAAAAAGACATCAAATTGTATCTCACATGTGACTACACATTCCAGTTGTGCATAAGTTAGTCACAAATTATTGTGGATGTAACAGGTAATTGTTAAATCCCTATTCCTTAATTGATTTTTCCTTGAACTTCCTTACTCTTAGCCAGCTTGCACACCTACAGGAGAAAATGCAACTTTTGTGAAAAGCTGGTCACAACTGACAAAAGGCATTTTGTAAGGAAGTGTTCTGAAGCCAAACAGGAGCATATAGCTACAGTAGTACTAATTTATTGTGTTGTCAGTAATGGGCAGATGAAATATCACTGAGATAGGAAAAAATGACTGTCATTTTTTTTCTACTCTGCTGTCATGTAAGTGATTTACTTTTAGTGTTAATGAAATATGTTTTCACTGTGATTGCAACTTCTTGGTTAAGATATTTCAGGCAATTAGAGAGACTGTTGCTTAGTGTTATTGTTAGGAGTGTGATGCTCTTAAGAAATTAATGTATTTCACAACATAATCTCAATTTTGAGGCTACAAATGTGTTGCTTATTTTTTCCTATAAGAAATGTGAGACAGCAGACAACAAGGAGATGTTTGTCTTGATTTCATAAAAATGAGCCTCCAAAATATATTGCTCTTGGAAATTGCCTGGTCACATACTCAAAATACAAATGTGGATCTGTGGAACAAAAAACTTTATATATTCTTGAGACAGTCTTCATCAGAAGAGCTAGTTGACTGCATAGAGTATAGAATCAACTTTGAGACTTTAAAGTCACATTAATTGCTTTGACGGTCCTGTTCTGCAATTGCCCTCACATTTCTGCTCTTGCTGTCATTATAAATGCTTTCTTGGTTCTGATCTAACAGAGAAAACACAATCTCTTTTTCTAAGCAGAGGAGGACAAATCAGATGTTCTTCATCTTTAAGTTCCCTTAAGAGCTGATCATTGTGAACAGTGTGTCAGGGAATTTATGGAAGTTGTTCACGGTAAAGCGCTAATTACAAATGGCAGCAATTGTGAAGTGTGCTTTTGTGGGTGACTTCCCAATTTTTTTGTGTGTTGGCTTGATGACAATGGAATTTGGGTTTACAGCTGTAAGATGAAGCATCTTTAAACTAACAAAAAATAAAATCTATTTCTTATGGTTATTTATTGCTTATCATGGTTAGTAGTCCTTTCAGAGCAAACAAGTTTCAAAGTTACAGCATTTTTGGATGGTTTTGGATTATGATAATGAGTTTTAGTCCATCTTGATCTGTGACACAAAGATGAAGCCATACAACAGGTCACACAGTATGTGTAAATGCAGTTTTTAAAGCTGCAGAGGCTCCTTGAAACATTGAGTCCTCTACCCTGTTAACAGCAGTAACCACATCATAATCCCACAGTAATCTGCCTTGTTGGTAGCACCTGTGTTACTCAAATATGTGTGGAAATTAGTACTGTGTGCTGCCAAGCCATCTCACTATGATTTGCCTCTTGAAGGCGTAATTGTTTTGCCACTCAGAAGCTTTAAGTTATAACAGAAAAGGATTTCTGCCAGAAACAGAAATGGATTTCCTGTTTTGATAACCTTGATGCTAGTAGAAAAATAGGAATATCCTCAGTAGAAGCAATTATTGTGATTAACACATTTTTAGTTCACCCATGCAAGTAGACTCTGGTAGACAACATAAATTCATAGAAAGATTCCTGTTTTGGAATCTGAAATTGTATTTTTAAATTAATGTGGCATAGGTTCCTTCTGTTGCTTTCAAATCTTTCCATTAGTACCTAGCCACTTTTAAAATCTTTTCCTTAACATACTTCATAACCCCTGGAAAATACTTTACTTGCCTTCCCATTCCTCACATTTGATTGCACATAATCATCTATTATTCTTTGTGGGGACAATAATCTGCCCTTCCTCATATATTACATATAGAGGAGTGGGTATCTTGCACAGTATTTATGTTTGCCTTCCAATTTAGTTTCTTCCTGATGAGTGGGTAGAGAATCTTGCTATCTAAGGGAAGAATAATTTTGAATTGTAGTAAACATCTGTTTGCTAATGAACTCAAACAGTAAAGCAAACAGATGCAAAACTTTAATTTTAAGGGATTTTGAGAATTCTTTCTTTATTTGCAAAGAAGCAAACCAAAATCTTCTTGCAAATTGTTTTATTTTGTTTATGAAGTAAAGATGCAAATGTATGAGTTCAGTTTCCTGCTTTTAAGTATTTAATCCATTTCGATGGTCTCTTGTAGTAAGATTGACAGAGTCCACAGGAGTTCCTTTGATTTTTAAAGCTACTTTGCCTGAACAAATTTGAAAGTGATAATATATATATATGTAAAAAATAGTATGGACTTAACAGCCAAAACTGTAAATCAGTTTAAAAACTTGAATGTTTGAATCTTTCCAAAGACTTGAAAGTTTCCATTCAGGTAAATTTTTAGCAGGAGCTCTGTCTTGAGAAGAGGTAGACTATAACAGATCATTCAAGGTAAGACTTGAAATCAGTGTTTCACAAAGCTCAAGTTTATCTTCCCACACTCTTTCATTTCCATTTTCATTTCCCTTATTCCTTGTGTTACCTTGCCATGGCTAAGTGCTGGTTTACCTCTGTCTTCACCCTGTGCATCACAGTTAGGTTTTGATGCTGCAAACACTTATATGCAATAAATGTTACTGTTTAGATGACATTCAGTCTGGAAGGCTGGAAAGGACATTTGGTCATAGGAAACCTGCAGATAACAATATTGCTCCCCTTTTCTAAGAGGTCTTTGTAGTTCTTCTGAAAATTCCAAGACATTGCTTAAATCTCATATCACTGCACAAAGATTTTTAGGACTTAGGAGGACAGAAAGAAAGAAGCAAGTAGCAAAAAATGAGAAAAAAGGTTTGTGATATAATTATACTTACTTTAAAAACTATAGTTTTTCAGTGTGCCTGTTTACAGATTAATTTACATTGGATTTATGTTCAGATAAGAAGTTTAGATGAGAACTTACATAATTGAGGCTTTTTTTTTTTTATGATTCCCCAGCATTATCGTGCTTCTCTGGGAAGCTTGTGACAGAGCAAGTTTGCCAAATAGCAGCTCTGTTTTCTGAGCTTGCCTCAGTTTAACTTCAGTGATGGTGTTGTCACCGACAGTTAGTGAGGAGTAACATTATTTAATTAAATCCCAACACATTATGGTTGTTTCCATACTGAAAAAAAATAGGAATATTGAATAACATAATAATAATGCTGTTGATTGTATATATTTTATTTTTTTGGGACATGAGATGTGTAAATCAGCCAGGGAAAAAACAACAGTTTGAAAATGGTGTTAAGTGTTGTCATTATTTCTGTATTAATATTTACTGTGCTGTGGTTAGCTGTGTGTTTTCTTTATTTTCTTTCTTCAGTTTTATTTTATTTGTCTGGAAAGATGGTTACTGTTCCATAGTGAGAAATGAGTTTTGGCTGCTCACTACGTTCAAGCTGTCTTTGGATTTGGCTATGAAAAGGCTGACCATTTTCAGACATTTACAGGAACAAGCCTCTGTTGTATCACATCATATTAGAACAGATATTAACAAGAGGTCGCTGAAAGTGTTTGTCTCAAGAAAAAGATAAGCATCTACAAAACAAAGGTGCAGAGAAATGAAAAATGAGTAATAGAAATATGAGTTAGTGAGGAGCAACAGGAAAAAAAAGTTTATTTACAGAGTAGTTCTACATGTTCTTTGTGGATATTCAATGACTCACAGCCTGCCTCCTACCTGCACGGCAATCTGTGACAGTTCAAGAAAACTCCATCAATGTTCCCAGCACATTTCAAAAATTAGTTGTCTCTCTGACCTTTGTCTGTACTTAGGTAGGAGTTGTGTTTGCCTTTTCTTGGCAGAATTAAAAGCAGTTAATGTTGTTGGTGGTGTGAAGGTAAAAAGGTAAAAGAAGTTGTAGAAGGTATCAGTGGAACCTGTTGTTTGATGCCCCAATCATAAGTACAATAAATACATCTGTTTGTCCCCTGTATAATATTTACCTTCTTATGTCTCTAGAAGGGGATCATTCTCATACTGTGAAAATGCAACCTGAGTACTTGATTTCTCTATGTAAAACTTCAGAATACAAGAATTTATTTTAGCATACTGCTTAGCATCAAACTAAATCTTCCCTATCATGGCTTCAGCTTTATTGTTGCCACAAGCTACATTGTCAAGGTAACATAAGGAATTTATTAACTGCTTAGTTCATCTGGTTTACCATACATTTGTGTGGGATTTTTGTTGTTTTCTTTCTTGACAGCAACATCTTTTGATTTTGAGTGGCCTCTGCTGGCCACTTCATGGCAAAAGTTTTACTCATGGAAAATCCACCTCAATAACTGTTTCTGAAGTGTTTTCATTTGAGCAGCTGTGACCATTCTCATGTATTTGATTTTATCTGTATGATCATAGAATGGTTGGGTTGGAAGGGACCTTAAAAGTAATCTAGTTCCAAACCCCCTGCCATGGGCAGGGACACCTTTCACTAGACCAGATTGTTCAGAGCCCCATCCATCCTGGCCTTGATGTCAAACTGCACCTGTAACTGTGAACATGAAGCATTTTTTTATTAACAGTGGTTTGTTCATCAAAATTTCTCAGGAGTCCTGAGATGCTGCGGTCTGAAGGTTCCTACTCCACAGGAGAAAGACATTCTTCCACAGACTCCAACAAAGCTTCCAGTGGCGACGTCTCCCCTTATGACAACAACTCCCCGGTGCTGTCTGAGCGCTCGCTGGTGGCAATGCCAGAAGAAGTTGCCCACAGCCCAGATAAGCTGTACAAGGTACCTGAGCAGTACACGCTGTTTGGACACTTGCAAACGAAGCCAAAGGAGAATTCTTCTGCATCACAGGCTGGAAAAGGTATAGTGCATCCTGCTTGTGCTCTTCCTCCTCCTCAGTGACTGATGGAGACTCCTGAAATAATTGAAAAGTGCCAGATTTGTATTATCAGCTACCAGGATTTGAGGAGCAATAGTGTAAATAACCGTATAAAAAAAATGACAGACCAATATCTTTTTTTTTTCTGTTGAGCCCAAAGGATTTGTGCTGGGTCCTTCTCATTAGCTCAGCCAACTGTCAGGGATGCTCGTGGTATGGCACTTCTCAAAACTTGGAGATATTATTTAGGAAAACAGAACTCTGTGTGTCCAGTTTTTCAGCCTGTCTGTGACAGCATGGCAAAGTCTAGTCCTGATCCATGGGACTGTAATACCTGTAAGGTTATGATCCAGGCTTTGAAAAAAGCTGAGATTTTAAGATGTCAGGCACAAACTTTCTCCAGTTGTAAAGAATGACCTCAACACCCTCTCATTGGAAAACGTAGCTGAGCTGCACAGCTTTACATCTGCAACCAATTACACACTGAGCAATACTAGTGCAGGGATCCATTATTCCCATAGCTACCCGTGGAGTGCATACCTAAATGATTTCTTTGGTAGAGAACTGTGGTTTAAAATAATAGCTCACCAACACTTCAAGATGCTTTTCCTATAAAAATATATACATTAAAAGAATTGTCATCCATTAAATTTATACTTAGTGAGCCAAACTTTAAGAACTTTCAATGCTTAGAGATGCACATAACTCTTTGGTGGTATTTTTAAAACCACTTAATTTCAGATGTAATGCCTAGGCACTTAATTCCCTTTGGACTTAATGGGATTTGGACTAATATCTCAATTATATGCTTTATAAATGCCAATTGGAATTTATCTTCTGAATTCAACATCTAAATCTCTGGACAAGTTTAAGAATTTGGTCAGATTTCTATTAAGTTATGAGCAGGAAGTTACAGTAAGTTCTATCATATTAACCATCTTTTGGACTTTAATACACATCACAAAGATACTGAACCAGAACAAATTAGGAAATTCCTCTACTGACTAGTGGAATCAGAAAAAGGCATTAAACTTTTTATAATCCAGCATTCCATTAAATCTTTGTTCTGTGGCTGCATTTCTGGGTAAGACTGGCAGTATCCTTGGGTTGTTAAAGCATGCCTTATGGTGATCCCTGGGGCCGGGGCTGCCTGAGGAAGCTTTGCCAGAAACTACCTTTTGTGGACCAAACCCCCCTGTTCTTGTGCAATTTCTCTGACTTCAGTAAGGCAGAGGACTTAAGAATTCAGCAAACTCAGACACCCTGCCCATACAGAGCACACTGAATCCATTGAAACAAGTAGCTGTGAGCAAATACATAGAATCATAGAATGTCAAGGGGCTGGAATGGACCCTAAAGATCATCAGTCCCAACCTTCCCTACCATGGGCAGGGACACCTCCCATGAAGTAGGATTGCCTTGGATACTGCCTGGCTTGGGACATCCAAAGCCTTCCTGGGCAACCTGTTCCAGTGCCTCACAGTAAAAAAAATTCTTCCTAATATCTAACCTGATTTTCCCCACTTTCAATTTGCACCCATTACTCCTTCTCCTATCACCACAGTTTCTGATGAGTGTCCCTTATTGGCTTCCCTGTTGGCCCCCTTCAGATACTGGAAGGCTGTTACAAGGTCTTCATACAATTTTCTCGTCTCCAGGCTGAATAGCCCAAATTTTCTCAGCCTGTGTTTGTAGACAAGGTGCTCCAAATTTTCTCAGCCTGTGTTTGTAGACAAGGTGCTCCAGTCCTCTTACCAGCTTCATAGCTCTCCTCTGGATTTTTTCCTGCATTTCCATGTCCTTATGTTGGGGTCACCAGAACTGTACACAGTACTCCAGGTGGGGTCTCACATATGAGATGCTTGTGTTAGGTACACAGTGAAGGTGCCACTGGATGTTAATGACTCTGATACATTACATTACTATTCTATTTGTGTATTTCTAAATAATGTCTTTAAGAGGATTGATTAATCATTTTTTCATTGCTCTTACTGCTGTTTAGATGTTTCTGAAGATCATTTTGATATCTGGGGCACTTGGCATTCAACGCTGAAAAGTGGCTGCAAAGATCCAGTAATCACAGGTCAGTACTTTCTCAATTTTAAAGCCCAAATCTAGCGAAGAAAAAACCAATTCCTTGTTTTCAAGAAATCACAGTGAAACCAGAGGAGCACAGTGGTTATACTTCTCTGTATTCAGTGAAATACAGAAAACAGCAACATTTCAAACTATCAAATTTAATTTAAAAAGTCATTTTAAAATTGCTTCAATAAATACTTTTAAATTCTTCTAGGATTCATAGAATCATAGAACCATAAAGTGATAAGGGTTGGAAGGGACCTTAAAGATAATCTAATCCTAATCCCCCTCCCTTGAGCAGGGACACTTCCAACTAAACTGTTGTTTAGTCGGGCTGCTCAAGGCCTTCTCCAGCCTAACCCTGAACACTGGTTGGGGCATCCCCAGCCTCTCTGAGCAACCTGTTCCAACGTTTAACCACCTTCACAGTAAAGATTTCTTCCTCATATCTAACCTGAATTTCCCCTCTTTCAATTTGTACCCATTACTCCTTGTGCTATCACAACAGTTCCTGATGAAGAGTCCCTCTCTGGTTTCCCTGTCAGCCTCCTTCAGATACTGAAAGGTGCTATGAGGTTTCTGTACACTCTTCTCTTCTCCAGGCTGAATAGCCCCAACTTTCTCAGCCTGTCTCAGCCTCCAGCCCTTTTCTACCATGTGATACAAGGGAAAAGCAGTAGCTTGTTGGATGCCTCAGGAATGGCTCTGCAGACTCATGTTGTGTTTCTGACTCCACCCCCAGGTTCTTACGGGAACATTTATGAAAGCAGCTTGCTGCGGCCCGGACAGTGCTCCCTTTCCCAGGGGAACCTCGCCACGTGTTCCCCTCGATGGCAGGGCAGCTCCTCAGAACTGGACAGTGGCAGGCAGGTGATGCGGAGGAGCCAGACGACAGCCGCCATTCCCGAGTGTCAGCTCCAGCCCGTGGCGCCTCGGCTGTGCAGTAACCCACACAGGGAAGGTGGCTGCAGGAGTTCAGACCTGTCCCACTCCAGGTCGGAGCAGCGCTTGACTTTAAGCAGTGTGGAGGACCTCAGTGAGCACGACTCGAACGCGGGCTGTTTGCAAAGCCCAGCCAAGCCCTCCTACAGGAAAGAGCGGCCACCACCCCCTTACCCAGGCCCAGCAAAAACAAGCTCGAGTGTTTCTTCAGCGCTGCACTCTTTGTGGAGACTTCAACGCGCAGAAAAAAGTTCGGGGCAGAGAGCAGCTGGAGGGCCACCAGGCAGAGCCCCTGACCAGGCCAGGTCCAGGCAGGAGCAGCCAGCCCTGCACGCACAAGCGGGTCACAACTATTCCACAGCACCTCATAGCCAGAACAGTAAAAGTGTTTCAGAGGCGGACTGGAATGAGTGGCAAAGGGAGAGGTGGCAGATTTGGGAGCTGTTATCAGCAGATAACCCTGATGCTCTCCCAGAAACCCTTGTATGAGCTGACTCTGTGGAACTGCCACTCATACCCATGCCTCCGTCTCATAGGAAAACAATGGTGACATTGGAAAAAACAGGGCGGGGGGGCTTGTTTGTTTTATACCAACTCAATTGCATATACTTTTTTAAAATTTTGTTCACTTTAATTTCTCAACAGCACTGTCAAGCAGTTAATTTACAAATACAGTATGTTCCTGTTTTTCAGAAGCTTTTGAGAAAAAGCAAGGTGAAAACTTTAGTGTAATAACCCTGTATTCATATGCTGTGTATAAGATAAAACTGTTGCTTTGATGTTGCTAAAAATGTATTTATATATCTGCAGTTTTGATGATTGTATATTCTGTAATGGGTATTGTATGATAATCATGTTATGTTTTCATATACAGATGTCAATCAATCGTGACTGCTTTTTTTAAAAAATCACTGCACTTCCATTATCATGATATGCATTGGAATTCTATAGAAAGTGCACAAGCTGGTTTCTGTGCTTATATATATATATATTAAAAAAAAAGCTGTTGAAGGGGAAAGTTGTACTTCTTTTCACTGCCTTTTGAAAAACACTAAGATAAAGTGGAACATGAAAAGCCATATATTTTATAAGGGTAGTAGTGAGCTTAGAGGGGGAAATACGAAATATTTTCTTCTTATACATATGTTTGCAAAAAACTTTAAAATTTGATACAAGATTATAAAAGTATTTTTTTAGGTTCTGATAGGAAGCAGGTCAGAGAATCTAAGAACAACATTGTGCCAAAACCAAAGAAGTACATAGTGCAAAGTCTGCCCTCCCATTCTAAAGGGAAACCAATGTTATATATGCAGGATATAATATATATATTTATAAATGTATGATTTTATGTATTGTTTTAAAACAATAAACTGGAATCCAAATTTTAGAAAACCAAACCTAGTAAATTGAGATGCATAACACTGAGAAAGAATATGGCTTTTCCTTTGAAAAAACGAAGCTCCAGCATTAAGAAAGTTAGGAAAAAGAAAAAAATGCAGACAGACACATGAAAGAGAGTCAAGTAGAGTTTCAGAAATGAACATGACATTTGGAGGAGCTCACAACTGTGTTTCTATAAATATTGTGCCAAAGTCTGGGTCAGTCACACTTCCTCGGTAGCTGTATGTTGCGTTGTGTTAAATGTTGCTGTTTTGTGCACGTTGTTTTTCAAGTGCAGAGCCGTTTGTGGGCAGCGGGTGGCAATGTACTGCAGCGTTCCAGAGAAATTCCTTCTTAGCACTCCATAAGGGAAAGTGTATCATATCAAAAGAATTTTATAAAACATATTAGTCTTAATGAAGTTGAAGACTTATTCAGTGATGCTGTCTTTAAGTTCTATCTTGTGTCGTAATGATGGAATAAAAAGCTAAGTAAAACAATGAGCATATTTTTTGCTCCTTTTTTTTTTTTAAGTTTTACAGGATATTGATGTGTTTTTATTACATTCTTGAGTGTCTCTATCAGAAACATCTAAAAGGCATAGGAGCTTAAGGGCCATCTTCAAATGCAACTTAAGTATACAAGATTCAAGGTTTTACTTTAGTTTGAGGCTTAAAATCCATCATATTAAGAGTCCTTCCCTTCATATCTCCATTTCTCATCAAATCTCCATTTTCCAAGTAAAGTTAAAAGATAAAAGCACAAAACCAAGTAGAAAGGGGCAGCATTTGGCCTTTTGACTGTTTTTGTGCAGAATAAATATAATTCTCTTCTGGTAGTTGCAATGCTTTTCCGAATATTATCATGGTGTGAGACTTGATAGGAAAAGGTTCATGTGTGTCTTGCTGCTGTTGCAGCAGCTCTGTGTCAATTTATTCAAAAAAAAAGTGCAGTCCATCCCAAATTAAAATGATTGTGGAATATAAAGAAAGACAAAAATGAGCTCTTACAATCTTCACTATTTGATCTTGCCTCAGTATTATTCCAGGCTTGATTCAGATTTACTACAGGAAATTGGCTCTCAAGTAGTCCTCGAAACCAGTCATAGTGTAAATCTTGCTGCAGAAGATACTATATTCCCTAGATGTCCATCTCTTCATTTTAAACCTTTATAAATACAGGAGCACCTGCACCCTTTTTAGTGAAAGATGTCTGAGGATTACTCAGCCTCATGAAGAGATTACATTTTTCCACTCCCTCTCCTTGTATGTATTTATATATATATATATGTGTGTGTGTGTGTGTGTGTGTGTGTGTGTGCTTGTATTACCATCTACATAGAGTTTGTGCAGCAAAAGATGAAAACAAAAGCCAAGACAAAAGACAAGACAACTGCTGGAGGACAGCCTTGTGTGCACACATTTCAATAGATTGTCATGTGGAAGAGAAGAGATGCAAAATAAATTCCCATAGATTAAAGTAACGCTTAGCAAGACTACATAATTTCTGTCATTTTCATTTGAACAGGGCAGAGCAGAATTATCACAAGCAGGTTAAGAATGTAATTTTTAGTTGTAAGTCTTTCCTGGCTGAAATCAGTGACATAATTTTTTTTGCCTCTATTTTTTCTGTAATATATATTTCGTAAGAAAGGTAGCCATGAAATCTTGTTTCTAGTTTTGTGTTGGGTGATAGATCTGTGTGGGATATCCCATTTTAGATCTCTAAATGATCCTATGCTCTTGAATACCCATGCTCTTGAATAGCCATATTTTACTGAGAAAGTCTCCAGTGTGAGGGTATCAAAGCTTTTTCTCTGACTCTTTTCCTTGGGAGAAGGATTCCTGTCTTAGTAAAGGGGTCATGGTCTCTATCACACTCTTCATTAAAGCCTGTGCTTTAATGAAGAACCTGATAGAGAAGGCCCTCTCTGGAGGTCTTGAGGCCTCTAGGCAAACTCAATTTCCCTCCTATCACTTCTTGTCACACCACACTGGTCACACCTAGGATTGTAAACCACTTTCCCCTCCTGGGCTGAATTACCTCTCTCAGGAGGTGTCTCCCAGCTGGGAGGGGGGGTGTGCTGCACTCACAGGTGAGCCCAGGAGAGATGGGATGTGGGTGATCCAAGGAAGGGTGCCTGTCAGTTGCCCATGGGGCAGGGGTTGCACTTCTGTTGCAGAAACAAAAAATGCAAGGATTCAGTACAGCTGAAGGCACAAGCCAGATGTGAGGAACCTGTCAGCCAGGGCAGAAACAAAATACAGACTTTAAAACACTACTTTAAAGATTACTGTTGCTGCCATCTTTTCAAACAAGATATGGTTGCACTGTTGCGTTGTGCATTCTAAGACCATGCTCCTCAGCCAAAGGGTCAGTTGCACCTTGTCCCTCTTCCCCAGCTCACTGTCCTATCCCTTAGACCAGCTCATGGAATGGTGGGAGGAGTTCCAGGGCTTGTTGATCTGGCTAAAACTTGTCCTAACCAAGGAACGCGTAAAATTAGTGGCTCAGGGCACAGGGGAGGAGGAGGAGGGACAGGGTCAGAGATGGGGAGAGGAGAAGGGTGGGACTGGCTCCTCTGTCAGGTGCTCCAGTGAGCCCTGTCAGGTGCTTGAGCCACCTTGAGGTTTGCTGCTTCAACGTGCAGGCAGGAGCCCAGCCAGGCACTTAAGAGTGGCTCTGAGATACAAACCTGAGCCAATCCACTGCTGCCTTGGGTAAAATCTCAAGCACTCTGCTATCTACATTGGGAGCCCAGGCTGCCACCATGGCATAGATTAATGCCACTCAGAATTTCTCTGCTGTTGAAATGATGTGGTGCAGTGGACTGGAATTTGTGGTTGTATGGTGTGGGGAGGGAGGCGTTAGCTGGTTTTTCACTGTTTTTGTTGTTTCACAGGTATTGGTAGAGGTCAGAAATCTCAATTCCAGCCTTTCTTGAGCACCAGCTTGCCCTAAATCACTTGTCTGGCAGAGGATCAGGGCCTTCTTTCTCCTCTGGGGAACACACAGGATGTCTGAGCTTCATCTTGTTCCTTATCTCTGTCTTTCCCTCCCTTGTTTTTTTGAATTAATTTTAAAAAAAAGAAAAAAATAAAAGAAAGAAAAATGAAAATAGTAGCTCCATTGTGCAACACTTAACCTGACAGAGCTGCAAAGTAGTGGAAATGGTTCTCAGTTGCATTAAAGAGTATTTTGACATCAGTAAGTCCTTTTACATCACTGGGAACTGTAAAACACTGCTGTGCTACAGTTGCTATAGGGGAAAGTATCTGCAGCCATACAGTGCTGCAGAGACCACACAGCTATTCCAGGCATGTAGACACTCGGGCTACTGCATCATAAAATGCACCAGCTCTGAGAATAGCATTAATTTAATTTTTTCTGAAGTGCAAAGCATCTCAAAAGGTGGTATCTGCATCTGGAAAAGTTACAGGCTCCCTTTTTATTCAGTGGAAAGAAGTGGGTATTTCTGTGCCACCTTGACACAGCCTACATGTGTCTTTCTTTGAAGGACAGTCTCTTTTGAAGGGCTGGTTACTAGAAGGGCCTATTTTTTTCCTTCCCCTGCTATATAAATGGAGCCTAAATAAGTCACCCGAATATGGTAGCACTCTAAATTTGTTGGAGTGAATCCCACCCTGAGGGTCTAGTAAAACAGAAAATGGACAGTGAATGTTCAACACGGATTCCTAGCTCCTAGGAAAAGTGAAATTCACCCAGAGGCCTCAGCATTGTGGTTCCGAGGTGAACCTGGGTCTAGTGGGGCTGGCAGAGTCAGTGTTGCTCCTGGGGGCCTGGGGAGATGGCACAGTCAGCTCTGTGAGAAATGCAGGCTTTTTGCAAAGTGAGGGAGAGACACTGCCTCGTCTGGAATTTCACCTTTCTTTTGATGTGTGACTGGTTGGTTGGTTTGTTTTCAAGTTGGATTTCTCTATTCACTGGAAACTCTGTTCCCAGATGAAGTGAAAGTTTTTGTGAGCCGACTGTGATTCGATTAATTTGTTCGGTGACTTAAAAAATGAACATATGATTTCTGGAAGCAACATCATTTGGGCATTATATATATGTGTGTATATATATATATATATATATATCAGGGAGGTGGTTTGTATTGATTCCCAAGTGGCACTGGCAAATGGAGACAGGCAGATAAAATCTTCCTTTTGAAAGATGGGTGTTACTTCTCTTTCTTTTGCTTCTGAGAAAGTAAATGTCTTTGGCAACTGGAGTTTTGGAGTCAGAGAGTAGAGTAGGAAGGAGGGAGGAGGAAAGAGGATCCACTTCTCTCTAAAATTACAGTTGAGAGGGGTGAAAGCATGTGCAGGTAAGAGCAGTGTCTCCAGCTGGGTGGTTGAAATACTCTCTGGGGGAGGACTTCAGCCCCAGACTCTGTGGACTCTTCTAATGATTATTCAAATTTTTAAATAAAAGAGAATAACTTTTAACAGTATCTCTTTTGAGCAAAGGGGACATGAATAGACACTTCAATCACCATTTCCTTTTGCTGTATTTGCTCAATTCCTTTTCCCTTTGTCTACTTCCAACCATAGCTATGGGTTTTAATTAATATATATATATATATATATATATATATATATATATAATGGGCCTGGGGAAAAAAGATTTCTTTCTGCATCATCTTAATAGAAATCCAAATTTTGTCTGCTTTGAAAAAGGAGTATTGACCAAGCTATGCATCCTTTAGAGTACAGAAACTCTTCAATCATTATGAGGAAAGACCACCTGACCCTGATTATTGTCTTTAGTTTCACAGAGGTGAATTAGAGACACCATTCAAAAAGAAAGGAGAGAGAGGAAGGAGAGGAAGGAGAGGAAGGAGAGAGAGGAAGGAGAGAGAGGAAGGAAGGAAGGAAGGAAGGAAGGAAGGAAGGAAGGAAGGAAGGAAGGAAGGAAGGAAGGAAGGAAGGAAGGAAGGAAGGAAGGAAGGAAGGAAGGAAGGAAGGAAGGAAGGAAGGAAGGAAGGAAGGAAGGAAGGAAGGAAGGAAGGAAGGAAGGAAGGAAGGAAGGAAGGAAGGAAGGAAGGAAGGAAGGAAGGAAGGAAGGAAGGAAGGAAGGAAGGAAGGAAGGAAGGAAGGAAGGAAGGAAGGAAGGAAGGAAGGAAGGAAGGAAGGAAGGAAGGAAGGAAGGAAGGAAGGAAGGAAGGAAGGAAGGAAGGAAGGAAGGAAGGAAGGAAGGAAGGAAGGAAGGAAGGAAGGAAGGAAGGAAGGAAGGAAGGGAGGGAGGGAGGGAGGAAGGAAGGAAGGAAGGAAGGGAGGAAGTTAAGTTCAGACTGAAAAGTACTTTATCATGCAGAAAATAACAAATGCACAAAATGCACATGGTGACCTGCCAAGCAGGGTTACTGAAGCAAAAATACACCGTTCACTCGAGGACAAGAATCATATGATCACTTTGGTGAGATGGAGAGTTGAATATGGAAGCAGCATCTGGCTTTTCTCCTAAAAAAAGGTTTAAAAGGGTGAAATGCTGAACAAACCCTTCCTTTCACCCACAGGCTATTTCTGTAGATCTGAACAGCAGCTAAAGGTTACCAGCTGTGCTTTTGCCCAGGGTGGTATTGACATTGTGTAGTTGTGGCCTTATTTGTGATTGCAGGGAGAGCTGGAGCCCTGAAGGAACTCAGAGATGCAAGAAGGCTCTTCTGAAATATTCCTAAAAAAAACACAAAAAGCCCTGGCTTCAGTATTATGAGCCACTTTTCAGCCTGTGAAAAAAGGAGTAAAACGGAAAGAAAAAAGAGAGCTCTGGAGTAGCAGCCTCATCCCACTGGGGCTTTCAGTGGGTGACTGTTATTTTGAAGGAACCTATTGCTTATAACTCTGACATTGGCAAGCAAGTGGTAGGACCTAGGGAGCTGGAAGGCTATCCTGTCAAAGGAACAACAAAGGTAATTTTAAAAATAAGGAAAGAAAGATGGAGAGATAGAAAGTTTTTAATGCAAAGTGGATGTTGTTTTCCCGTGTCTGTGCCACTAACAGACAAGTTTCTGAATCTTCAAGTTTTCCCATCCTTGAAGAGTCCAGATTTGCAGTTGAAAACATTGAGAATTGGTGTGATGGAGTAGACTAAGGTCCAGAGAACTCAGCAGATGTGATGAGGCCCTGCTGTCTTGTATATCTTGTCCTCCATGGCACTGGAATTAATTCTGTCTGATCCTGGTGCTAGTGAGAAGATGAGTGTGAGAATAAGTGTGAATTTTGAGCCTTGCTGCAATGGCATTGCTATACAAATACAGGGACAGAGTCACACTGCCTTTTGTTCTGCTTTTCTTCTGGTTTTAGGGCTCATTTTTTCTGCCTTGAGCACTAGCCAAGACAGAAGAAGTTATCTTCAATATGTCCCTCCTGTCATCTGGTGATTTGAACAATACTCCTGGGATATTCCAGGCATATTTAAACTCTGAGTATCTATCATCTCATTCTCCCATCTCACTGGTTAGTGGGAGGGACAAAGGGCAGAGCAGCAGCTGCACAGCTCTCATCAATGGACCACACACAACCTCACAACTTTCGGGTCCTACCTCCATCAAGCCTCTCCCAATGGACTGAATTCTGGGGGGCAGGGAGGTGGTGTGTGCATGTCTCTCCCACAGCCCATGATGGTGGAGCTTAGCTGAGAAGCTGATGCCTTCCTCAAGGACAGGGAAGCACACATGAAGATGGTGCTGCCCAGTACTCAGGAGCTATGTGGAAATTTCTGTGCCCTAGGACCCTTGGGTTGTTGTTCAGCACTGAAGATTAAATTGCCTGAGCTGTTTTGGCTTGTGTTGTGCTGAGACTCCAGTGCCCCAAGGGTTTGAGCATGTGGGTATGGCCCAATGGTGTTTGAAGGCACAGGGAGCTTGGGAGAGCTTCATGTGCCCTGTGCCAGAACCACATTTTTGTGCTGGAAGTAAATAGAAAGCCTCACACTCTGAGGCAGCCCTTTGGACACCTTCAGACACCAAATGAGAGTCGTCCCTGAGAGCCAGACAAGCTGAGCTGGGAGCCTTGGGAAAGCAGCAGTGTTACTGCTGCAAAATGAGCCCTTGCTTGCTGGTACCAGAAATTTCTGTTTCAGTCCTCTTGCAGAATCATGGGGAAGTGCCAAGGGGAGGGGCTGAAAAGAAATAGAGGATTCCAGAGAAACCTCTCTTTTGGTAGGGGAAATTCATCACTCCTGCCCCTACCCACAAGGAGACATCCAATTGTCACTGCAGGTAAGCCCTGAGAAATGGAAGTACTCTCACACCCTCCTGGGATGGGGCAGGGCAGTGTTCAGCTCCCTGCTACAAGAGCTATGCCTGTGGTCTGTGTCCTGTTTGTGGTTGTTGTGGGGGTCTTGGTTTTGTTTAGTATTTTTCTGCTCTGCTCCTTTGTCTCTGTGATCTTCATATGCACAGGGAATGTAGGATCTGCCTTGTGTACAAAAGAGGGAGCAGAAACCTGTACTCCCCTGTGAGGGGAGCTGTTCAGAGGATTTTTGGTTTAATATTCATACCAGCCTCAGGCAATTTTCTACTCTGTGTTTTAAGGGAGTGGGCAGGGAGAACAGTTGTTCAACAGTAGTTGTTTCCTCTCGTATCAAGGGATTAGCTTAAGGCCATGGATAAGGATGCATGGATCAGGGATGCAGATGGCAGTGGAAGAATAAAAGTAACCACAGGAGACTGGGAAGACAGAAAGCTCCACCATCCTTTTTCATAGAAAAGATTTAAAAATAAAAATCTTCCATGAGCATTTTTCCTTCGAGCAAGTAAGAAATACCCCATGTCAATTCTGATCAGTCCCCAGCCAGTGGATTGAGACAGAACTGAGTGCAGTATAAGGCAAGGAAATAAATTTGGGCACCACATACAATAAAATCATGTTGTTAAGGTGTTTATGCTATGTTCTGCTATACCAAAGCTTATATCAATCATAATGGTAAAATGTGGATCACTTCTGCCAAATTCTGGACATTTGCCACAACATGCATAGTCCCTGAAAACTAAAAGGAACAGGATAAGATCAGAGTTTCCAGGTCATGATTCGTACTTACAACCTAATAACAAGTACTATCCTCCCTCTTAATTTTTTCATTTTTAAAAAAAATACCTAGTGTTTCTATAAACTTGTCTAGGCACAGCAAGGAGGGCATCTCTCTTCAGTTCTACATCTTAGAAAAAGGCAGCAAACACTTCTGCATGTCCATTGTAGGGCTAGGTTTGGACTCAATGTCAAAAGCCAAAAGCCTTGTGGTGACACTCAGGTTTGCATTTACCTCTGAAAAAACCTTAAAGGGTATCTTAGATGGAAGGGAGAGAGAAAAAGAAAACATGAACCACAGTCATGATGCTTTTGCCATCGGTGCATGTCCACTTCACATCTTTGTAGGCAGTTTGGTGGATTTGCCAGTCTCCTTGAGTGCTGTGGAGACAGCCCTCACTTGCAGCAAGCACCCTCCACCCTCACTGCACTACTGTGAGGAGCACACGGAGCCTCCACCATCAGTGTCAGCTGTGCACAGCCCTGTGTGGCTGCAACAGGAGTGATGCTGGCTCTTCCACAGGGTCCTGGGACTCATTGCTATCTCCACACCCTGGGTCTCCATTTCTCTGTGCCTCTCATCCCCTCCATATCACATCCCTCCCTGTCTGGAAGTTTTGTGCAGGACAAGATTCTGTACCAGGGGGTAGGTGAGCAGGCCATGAGCCCCAGGATTTTTGCATCCTCAGCTCAGCTGCAGGCAGGATCTCAGAATGGCCATGCATCCAGCTCTCACTGCCAATCCACAGGCTTTGCTTTGTGACCCTGTCAGATCCAGTGACTGGAGAAGCCTTTGCAGAGCAGGGATGAGATTATACCGTAAGGATTAGCATCTCACACTCAGGACTTCTTACACTTGTTCCCAATCACCCAGCAGGGAATGTTGTTTATTTGGCAGGCCAATGCAAACACACTAGCAGGGCAACTGGAGCAGACCTTTCTGCTTAGAAAGTTTATGCTCACTGCACAATTGTGTTAATGTAAACCCATTATATTGGCATCAACAAGAGCCATGCTGAATACCTTAATTCTTCCACCCAGCAAACAGGCTGCTGGGCTGAGCTCCTCATGGCTGCAGCCAAAACCCTGCCAACCTTGTCCCCTGTGAACTAGATGTTCAGTGAGGAGGGAGACAGGAAAAAAACACTTTTCTTAAAATACGTCCATACAGGCCTTTCATTTCAGCTTTACAGATTTATTCAGTAAACTAAGAGGTCACACAGCAAGACCAGCAGAAAACTCAAATATCTGTTGCATGTCAGAGCCTGTGGACCTTTTCTGTAAAGTGTGAGAGTTTTAGACTCTGTTCCCATAAAGGGATTAAACAGAGAAAGAGTCTCATTGCCCAGCTGTCTCTGCCAGTCTGGGGGCTAAACTGCCTTTCATGTTTCCTTAATATTATACTCTGGTAGATACAGCAGAGCAGACATAAAATAGCTTTGTTTGTCATGTCTTTTCTAAGGGCATTAAGTTCTGTTTCAGTGATTCCACTTCTTGTTGTCACATGTTTAAACACCAGGGCCACGCTGGAGTGAGTAGTGAATGGTTGGGCTGCCAGAGAAAGTCTGTTTGGGGTTTCATGTTAACAGGATGGCACTGCAAGACAGAACAGACTCATGTAATACTGACCATTTCACCTGACTGAATGTTAGAAAGTATCATTTGGAGAACTGAGATTTCAGCTGTCAGAAGAACCAGTATGAAGCAAGTGTGTGTGCTGTGACAGAAACAGTAGCAAGACCTTTGTGTGCTCTTCAGGCGGTGTCTGAAGTGCTTGATGGAATTACAAAGGAATGTCCCCATGGCTCACATCAAAGGTAATCTCTGCCTGTTAGAATGACTTTCCTTTATTTTGAATTACTTTCCTTTATTTCCTTTATTTTGGACATCCATTCCTGGATATTATAGGGGTCATATAAGGACATTGCACGTATTATTATCACAAGACAAATCCTTGCATGGTCCCAGGTGTGGCTGGGGTGCTTTCCTAATGTTTTGGAAAGCAATGCTGGGGAAAAGCAACACTGTAGCCCTCCTTTCAGCTCTTCTGTCATCCTAAGCATGAGGTGGGCCACATGCTAATGCCTCTTCTCATAGACAGGAGCAATCCTAAAATGTTTCTTAGTATTTCCCTCTATATTGCATGATGGATGCTCAGCAAAGCGAATGAGGTGGGCTCAGATGAACATCCTGTGATGTGATGTGATGTGATGTGATGTAGTAGTTTAGAAAGGACTTCTTATACCATAAACTTTCAGGCAGCTTGAAATAACTATTCACCAAGTCCCCTTTCAGAATTTTTAACTGGCATTGCTGCCCTAGCTACACAAAATGTTTGGGTTTTGCCTTGTTTTTCTCTCAAGACAAAACTTTTTATAAGCAAAGGTCCTGTCTTTGGTTGCATCCCAGCTGTGCAGCTATCCCCAGTTGTGCTGTGGTGTCTTGGGCATCGCCTGGGATAACTGAATTGCATGCTGGCAACTTGTTCTCTCAAGGTCTGGGATGGCCACTGTATGACCACTGGGATGATGGAAGCATCCACACTGTTTCCCTAATCTCTCCTTTTGGAAGCTCTATGCGGAAAAGCAGATTGGGTTGCTATTCTTCATTGGTGTTTCCTGAGGCCTCCACTATCATGGAAGACAAGAGCACATATGGGAGCACACGTGGTAGAGCAGGAGGCTCAGCTTCAACCTTGCTGATATACCAATACCTTCTGTCCTAGCCAAATAGGGAGCTACCCTGCATGCTTTGCAATGTAAAACATCAGGATGAGTATTCCAAAGCAGCTCATCACTATGTCAGGAAGCTCTAGGATCTTGAAGAGGATGATGAGCTATGGCTTTCAGTCAGGCTATTAAAATCTACTGTGTTCACACAGTACTGTGATGGGATGGCTATATACCTACAACAGCCAGCTACAGCAGTTTGGAGCTTTTTGTATACCTATGCTTAACCTACTCGGACAAATTACCATTTTAATTTTTTTCAGAGCCCATCCCTATGAAAGGAATCTTTGCTTGCCCTCTGGGACTCCCCCCTAGAAACTGGGTATCAGCGCTTAAGATTCTGCAGCAACTGAAGGCCTTCTGTACTGTGTTTTCTGGCTTAATCGGTCTCAGCTAAAGGATAATCCAGTGACCTTTTGCTGCCCTGACTGACAGTGGCACATGTGTTCATTACAAGGAGTCCCAGCATCCCTCACTGATGTAGCCAGACACTGGAATGGTAACAAATGCTTTGTTGATGAAGTCCAGTCCTTCCAGAAGATCCCTCATTTTAGTACTGAGTTGTAGAGAAAGCTGCTGGGCAAGTGGTTAAGTCCTTTGTTCTACTAATTTTGTGTAAAGCCGCCCTCCTCTTGGGACTAGTATTATAGGAAATTGCCTCCATCCCTACAGCTCATCCCACTGTACCAAGGGCAGTTGCTGCAGCCTTTTTTTAGTGCTTACATCCATCTGTTCTTCTTACAAAATTGTTTATGAAAAGAATTGTTTTCTCTGTTTTGTGTATATCTTTGTTTCTCTGCTCTGTCCTGTTGTATACTTAATGCTTTCCATGCCTCTACATTTCTCAGCCATGAACCCTCCAGAAGCTTTAACACTTCTCAGCGTGGAGTTGTCTTTAGGAGCCATCCTGTGCTCACCACAGTGGAATAAGGATGGTGAGGGAAGATAGGGGATCTGTATCAGGATCTATGGTACATACATGTATCACTGCTGTGAGGAAGAGGAATGGAATATGAATATTTTTTCTACTCAGGGACCAGAGAGGAGAAGGGTTGGTTTCCCTGCTGTACATCTGCCTCTAGAACTTCTCTCCTGAGTCCATTTTAAGAAATCCCACATGGAGGGTCTATATTATCTTTCTTACTTTCTAAAGCAATGTACTAGGTTGACTTGGCAAAATCAGTAACACTCTCAGACTCAGGATATTAGTTGCAGGTTTATTTTCTGGAACTATATAAAAAGTTATTTTTAAAGATATTAACTATGAATGGCTCTTTATTAGAAGGAATATTATTTACCAGAAGGAATAACTTTTCTTACTCAGGAGATAAATGCTCTTATGGAGTCCTGCTTTTGTATAGGTAAGTCTTCAGGGATGGGCTGACAGATTCTTTTTAATCCCCTAGGAAACAGGGCTGGGGAGAGGGATTATTTCCTTCAAGGAAAAATGCAGATTTGGCACCCTAAAGCTATGTGTCTGAACTTGCTGGGTAGTGTGCTTTCTGTTGTTTTATGCTAGATGAATAGAAGGGAGTCAGGCATCTCTGTAGTTTGTTCAATAGCCGGTCCAGCAGGAATGTGGAAGATCAAGTTTTGACAACTTTCTCTTCCTGGGCAGGAATTTCAGCTCCTTCCCTCTTCCTCCCTTCCCAGTTTTTCTGAGAACAGGTTATGAAATGCAAGGCTGGAGGGTATTTGCAGGCAGATCATCCTCAGGGTGACCTGGTAGTGCTATGCCATCTATTATTAATGTGCAGATATTAGAAAAAGATAGGCAACAGTACTGAGAGGTGAGACATGCTGGGAGTGAGACATAATGCTGCTCCTCCTCCAGCCAGTAGCCCAATATTTTCCACAAAGCTCTGTGGTGTGAACAAAAGAGAGGGTACTGTGCCCAGACAACCCTTATCACTTGAAGAACAAGGCATGTAGAAGGCAGATGATAACAATTAAATAGCCTTACACAGAGAATGAGATTTAAACTAAATTTTACATGCCTCAGGTAAATGTCCTGACCATTTGAATGAAGGAGTGTGTATTCGGCAGGGCACCAGTGCTGACTGAAATTTTTGGTTTAGGTCCTGACAAGAGTTTGCTTGATTTGGAATGAAATGTGGGATTATTTCCAAGAAAATAAAACCAACATTTTCAGTGTTATGCTCTTTATTTTGGCCCAAAGACCAGCTCTTGAACTGGAAATATCCATTTCAGGGCACATGGTGGTTCCTAGCAGCAAAGTGCTCATTTAGATGCAAGATGGATAAAAGCAATAGCGTGGTCCTTCAGACTGCTGTGCCAGGGATGCCCAGGTATCTTCAGGCGGACAGAGATGCTGGTTATGGCTTGCATGAGAAATAAGTTCTTGCAAGAAAAAATATCTTCTCTCTCTTTCTTTCCCTTATCTCAGATATTTTGGACCATGATGAGATTTTGGTCCTAGAGGCATTCAGTGAATTCTGAATTAGTTCCTTGCTAAATAATCTGAAAGAACTCAAGAAAGCAGAAAAACATGACCCTAGGTGGAGTAAGAGCTTGTATTCCTCTTGTTAGTTCTCATAGTTACTTACTGCACACAACAATTCAAAATATACACAATTTACTTTGTATGCACTGCACTCATTGTGGTGTCTGAAGGTTTATACATAATATGTAAGAAATCTCAGAGGGCAATGAAATGTTTTGCTTCTTTGAAGTGGAAACAACTGAACCCCCTCTAGGATTTTTGGAACAAGACCACACTTAAACACAAGGATATTATTTGCAAAGTTGGCCATGTAAATTTGTGCTGAAAACTAGATTTTATTCCAGGTGTGTCTTTAACCTGTTTTTCTATTGTAACATTAAAATCTGGCCCTCACAAGCAGCAGAGTGATGGTTAAGACATCTGTATTTACTAAAAACATACTGGGCATTGACTATGTTCAGTCCTTACAGTGAACTTGTCTGCATTCAGAGTTGGCTGTGAGCACTAATGTGAATGCAGATGAGAGCATCTGCAGGTATAAGTAAGTCATGTGAAAATTGTTGGTGGTCCTTGGAAATAGATGATTTATACAATGAAACTTTAGGAAAAAAAAATCTAGTCTTTCAAGAGAAGGAAACAACTGGTATTTGCAAGAGAAAAGTTCCCAAATATGACAAATACAATTGTAGTCCATAGTATATGTCCGCAGGTAAGTAAAGGTTGGGGTAGGAATGAGGGAATAACCAGTGTCAGTTCTTTACCCTGAGGAGATGTTATCTTATCCTGTAGCTTTTTGTAGCTTTTTCAGCTGATTTAAATATTACTGTGCCAGTTTTAAAGCCCTTGGAGACAGATGTGTGTGCATTTCTGGAAGTCCTGCTTAACAACCTTTGTATTGTCAAGGATGAAAGTTCTATTTAAAGGACCACCTCAGACCCTATCTGCAATGGATGTTAAAAATATCAAAATATCTCTTTTAAGACTGGGAGCTTTGCCTTGGTAGTCAGCCTAAGCACGTGCACTTTCCTTACCTCCATGCAGTGTAGCACATGCACCAGCCAACTCTCTTCTTGCCACAAGAGCAAAGCTTCAGGTGTGCTCATATTAAACCTGCCTGCACACATCCACATTTCTCCTTTTTCCTTAGTTCATGCTGAAAGTACAGCTATCTAAACTGAACACTCTGTTCTGTTTTGGCTTATGAGACACATGACCCTTAACCAGCTCATTTATATTTTACGCTGCATTACACTACACGTAACATTTTTTTATGATTCAGTTATGTTTTCCAGTGAATATATAGGTACAATACAAAATGTATAGTATGACTTTAAAGGGATGCATTTTTTCTTATTATACTGTCAGCATACTCTCACAATCAGGATTAGATTCTTTCTTCCACAAAGACTTCAAACCTTTCTAATGTTTTGTTTATTTTTCCCCTCTTAGGTTGTTAAGTATAGTCTGCAAGAGTTTGCTCTTCTGGAAGATAAGCACAGAAATAATCCAACTTTCCTCTCTTCAGTAATTGACTGGATTTTTAAACAAAAGTGACTGAAAATGTCCTAGCCAATGAGGATTTGTTCAATGAACTGGGAAAACACTATGAACTTCAGGAATACATCCTTAGTGAAAGATTGATTAATTGACTTCATTCTCTCCTGTCATCAGTACTTTGGGAAAATGGGCCAATTTTTTTACGGGAAGCTCTTAGCACAGCTCCCCAGGGTTGACCTTTCCAGTACCTGCACTCAGTGGGTTACTGCTGCCTTTACTGCATGTGCACAAAACCTGCCTTCTCCTCTACCCTCACCCTTTTTCTGTGTGACTCCCCTCCAGCCCGAATCCCTCCCTGCAGTCGTGGATGCTCAGCCCCCTCTGTCCCAGGTCTGACTGTCTCCTTGGGAAGCAAACCAGATGCCTCCAGGTCTTGCTACATCCCACAGCTCTTGGCAACAGGTTTGTGACCCCATGGGACTGGCACACCTGAAACTCATGCATTGCTTTAGCCTATGAGGAGTGGATGCTTTACAAGTGTTGTCTGAAGAGAGTGCAGAGGAGGGCTGATGTCCAGGGATAATCTGGGGAAATGCAGAGCTATTCTACAACACTATTCCTTTGTACTGCTCAGTATTGTGGGGCTGGGACACTGATTGCCCTCTGGTAACACTGCCTTGCTACCCTTTTATCTTGCATCCCTTATCAGAGAGTTTTCATAGGCAAATAACTAGGTCCTTGGACACAGCTGAGGTTCTCAGAAATAAGACACCCTGAAGGTGTGCTTGACCACTAAATAAATTTTCCTTTTATGAGGACTGAAACTATGGTTATAGGGGTAGGAAAAGAAAAGGAAAAATACAAAAAATGGTTGCCTAGCTGCGTGTTTGGATGAAGTGGAAGGTGTCCACAATGGAAGACAAGCTCCACCATATACCCCTGAGCCCATTTCATGAGGTACTCTCTGTTTTCTTGCTTTGTGCAAGAATGAGGTTTATGCAAATTTTAAACTGACAAAAATCACATTAAGTATGGATTTTAAAGGTAACAAGAAAATATGTTTTTGTTATTTTGCATAATAATAATAGCAACAATAGTTAAAAACATCAATTGAAAACAAAGTTTTTGGGATGCCATGTCAGGGTTTTTCTCCCTGATGAAGCAATCTGTGCTCCAATAATTGATTTCAATGAAAAAAAAAATCATGCTCAGCAGTGGGAATACTGGTGCAAATCCTTGTTTGTTGAGGCTCTAATAATTTTTTTTGGTCAGTGCTCCCAGACTTTTCGTATTTCCTGACTGCTGGACCTGCTTAGTGATAGAGGAATTCTTCAGCTCTATGTTTTGGCTTTTTTTTGTGTGTGTTTTTTCCTCCCTAATAAATGTCCTTATAAGGGTCCTTTCCTTTTCCCAGGTCCCGCCCAGAGTGGAGATGGGCTGGGGCGTGGGGAGCAGCAGGTAGGGAGAGGCTGGGTGGGATTTGGAGCAAACTGTGAATAAGTTCTCTCCAGCAGAGGTAACACTGGAGATCTGGCAGCCAGTGGAGCAGGACTGACCTGACATTTTCTGCAGGGTTTCTATAAAAATGTGGGCTGGTTTGCAGCCTGCTCGGTGAAGCTTTTCCTCTGCTGCCCCATGGCCCTCCCAGGCATCTGTGCAGGGGCCATTGCACCCCATGGTGCTCCATGAGATAACTCTGGACCACAATCATGTACATCCATGTACAAAACAAAAATGCACATCCCCATCCCTCCCTACAAACCTTGTGGTTCTTTATCAAAGTGAAGGAACAGGACACTGGTGAAAGCCCACCTGAGTACTGTGTCCAGCCCTGGGAGTCCCAGCATAAGAAGGACGTGGGCCATGAAGATGGTAAGAGAGCTGGAGTACCCCTCCTGTGAGGACAGGCTGAGAGTTGGGACTGTTCTGCCTGGAGGACTGTCTGGGATGACCCTTAGCACCTCCCAGTGCCTGAAGGGGACCTACAAGAAGCTGGATGTGGGTTTTTGACAAGGGCATGTGGAGGTCAGACAAGTGCAGAATGGTTTAAAGTGAAAGAGAGTAGATTTAGGCTAGATACAACGAAGAATTTGTTTACAATGAAGGTGAGGCACTGGAACAGGAGGCCCAGAGAAGTTGTTGATGTCCCATTCCTGTGAGTGTTCAAGGCCAGGCTGAATGAAGCTTTGAGCAACCTGCTCTTGTGGAAGGTCTCCCTGCTTATGGCAGGGGGTCTGGACTAGATGACCTTTAAAGGTCCCTTCCCAACAAAACTATTCTGTGATTCCATGCTTCTCTTCTAAGGCAAAGCCCTGTACTGGCTTACATGGTGCTCACAGCCTTTGTAGTTAAAATCCTTTCACCCGGTGAAGCTGCTGAAGAGACTGACTGACACCCAGTATTATTGTCTTCTAAACCCTAAAATTTTGGGGTCAAAGTATTTGGACAGAAGCTGTAAAAAGAGGAAACAAAAATAAACAATATGGCTTGGTTTCTGCCTGAGGACTTTTTGTAGCAACCCTCAGGAGACTGACACAGGCTGAGGGAGCAGTTGCAATCAGTGTCCATCAGGATTTTCAAAGAGGCACCTCTGGTTTTTATGGAAATCAGAAATGAAATCATTTCAGAGAAATGTGACCCCACTTATTCCCATTTTTTCCCTTTATTTGACTACTAACAATTTAGGCCTCTGAGGGCTTTGAATTAAACATTTTCTAAGCAGTCAGAGTATCTCTCCTTCATGCCGTGCACTTGGCTTGGAGATGATATCTAGCTTTTCTTCCATCTTTTTTATTTTAAATACATGCTCAGCATTGAGTCATTTACACTCAGTGCTGATAATTACAGATAAACAATGAGTAAACAACTTTATCCAATGTCACAGTAGGAGTGCTGCTGTAAAGTATAGGGCCAAGGAAAACTTAAGGCTTAGTGCTAAGTGAATGAACCCTGAATATAATCCTATTAAGAAATTGATTACAAAAATCTGAAATGAAATTGCAAACAAGGCTCTCTGTATGACATATCTCATCCCATCCAGATTAAGAACCAGCTGAATCCTGCAAACAATTTAGAGAACAGCAATTGCAAAGCCCTTCAGAAGATAACTACATATCCTCTTTGCAGTTTAAGTTAAAGACAGAGACCTAGTCAAGCAGACAGGCATAAGCAAATCCTTGGAGTTGATGTGAGTTAGTCTGTTGAATTACTTTCACCAGAGGATTATGTAGATTATTTATTTTATGGATTTTTACACTCGTTTGGCTCTACTACAATAACAAAGTTTTGACTGTTTAATTTTCATTTAAGTATCTATATTTCATTTGTTAGGCAAACATAACACAGCTTCTGCATTGTAACCCTGTGTGGTTTTATATTTCTATACACACAGAGCTGAAGAAGCCAAACTTACCTTTGGCATCCATATGTGAGGGGGCTTCAGTATTTTATTCATTACATGTGACTTCATTGAATTCTTCTTTTTCCTGTAGACCATTTGCAAATATAAATTGTGGTAAATCCTTCCTTCCCAAATTATACTCTTGAACACTCAATACAGCTGAACTTTTGGATGGCATAAAATGAGGATGTAAGTGGTCTGTGTGAGCCTAATCTCCATGCTGGAGGTTTAGAAGGAAGGGGGTGAGAGGAAAAAGACCTAAATAAGACTTGAAGAGGTTTTTTCATATGGTGTGCAAATTTTGTATGCAATGCCATTTGTCCCCAACTGTCCTGGAATTTCTAAAACTTTTATTTCTACTTCCTTAAGTAGGGCTCAGTCAAAGTACAGATGCCTAATTGTTCTGACACACCTGTTCAGGTCCATAATAATTTTCCTAATTAGATTGTTTTTGGCATTCATTCAGTTATCTACCTGGGATATCTGAGGGATTCAAAGCATGGAGAACAAGGTCCACTTTGGAACCTTCACAGACATAAGCTGCTGCTTCTTCCTTCCTGCAGGGAAGCTGAACTTGCATTGAAACATCTGGGGATTATGCACAGAGGTAAGAGACAGAATGGCTTTTCTCTAAAATATTTTTATTTTTTCCAGTTTGCCTGCTCAAAAAGGTGAAGAGAGGGAAGGCCCATAGTAGTGACTTTCAGGGAACTTGTAGAAGAGACAAAGATCTGTTCCCTAATGCTACAAAGCCTAAAAATCTACAGGGAAAATAGTAATGCAGGCTTTGACTCACTATTCCCTCTGTCTTGAGGGACATTATTGTCCCTCACAGCAGAGAAGTCATGTTATGCTAATCAAAACTGCTAACAAGCAAATATTTCCTTTTCCCAAACAAGACAAAAAAAAAAAAAAAAGAAAAAAAAAAAAAAAGAGACATTTTTTTTTTGCATCCTTTCCTAAGAGAAACTTGTACATACAAACTCCTGGGGCTGATTCTGTCAGAGTCAGCAATTTTCTAAACAACTTCAACCTCAGAATTTAAGTAATGCTTAGAATGATGCAACAGCAGCAGCACATTGGTCATCTCTCACTTTCTGTAAAAAACATCCTTGCTTTGTATGCTACAGTGTCCAGTTGAGGCTTTGCTCTAAGTACCATGGAAATGATAGATGGATGGATGGATAGACAGCTAGATAGATAGATAGATAGAAAGACAGAAAGTCTGTCTTTGCTCCATACAGCTTATATAAGGATGGTCTGCATTACAGTTGAATTATTTTTATTTATAGAAGGCAAGAGCGAGGGAAAAAGACCACAAACACAGTCATAAGAAACTTTAAATAATCTTTCTGGACAGATCATTTGCATCAATAAAAATTTTCAAATTTCTACCTTTAAAAACTCTAACCTCTGTAATTTTTAACTTGGGAAAAACTTTCAGAGAAAGTTTTAGAAGGAAAAGTTTTAGAATGGCATTTTAGAACAGCTGGCAAAGCAAAATAATTTACACATAACTTTGTTGTTAAAGTGCTTTTATTATTGGATTTCTGTTATGATTTTATTACTGAGCAGTAGCAGATTCTTGAGATTTTTGTGAAATTAGGTCAGTCTCATCAGGCTTCAGCAAAATCTTGTTCTTTGAAAAGAGAAATTCAGCATTAGCTAACTTCTTCAGGGTGGTTTTTCTTCCAGTAGGATGTGTACACTGATGATAGCAGTGTAAGTAGCACAAAAAATACCTTCAATCTTTGCATGGTATCCAAACCTCTGAAATGCCAAAGTTCATACGTCTGCCACAGGTGAATGGGTTTGGTAAAAATAAAACAGCCTCGGGGTTTGCAACAAAGTAAAAGATCAACTACAAAATGTCAATGATTAAGAAAGAAACCCCCCCCACCCCCTCAACATTTGCACTTTAATTCTTCTCTGACACTAAGACCACTAAAATTCTCTGAAGATTCTGCTTTTGTAAAGCTTTAGGCCCTGTAGCAGACTGGTCTTTATTCCAGATGGGGATACAGATTTCTCAAATTGGCCCAACTTTTTGGGGATTAAACAGACCTCAGAAACTTCTGACATGCTTGAGGTTTGCCCATGAGCCAGCTGCCTCCCTTTGCCATTGGCTGGGTCAGAGAGAAAACAGACACAAGGACATCTGTCTTACAATGGAGAGGTCCTGGGGAGAAGGATGCCCCACCTGCCCAAACCTGAAGGGCCAGGAGAAAGCCTGTGGGGCCTTGGCAGCCCATCCATGCTTTAACTGCTGATCCTCATGCCCACCTGTTTAAAAGAGTGCCAGAAACTGTCACTCACACAGCTTTAGCAAAAACCCTGCACTTTTAACATTGCGAGTTTCATTACTGGAGTGCTTCAAATAACTAAAAACATTCATTGTCTGACTAAGGCAGAAATTTGCTCTATAGTTTTAATACAAAATATTAATTGTATTGAAGTGCAAAGTAATTTTAAACCAAAGTGGTGTGTGATTTCAGCACAGAGAGTAGGTGAGCATTGCCCCCATTCATGCAAGTTCAAAGAACTGCAAAATTAGTGTATACAGCTACTGTCACCTGTGTGGGGTCTGAGCTTGTAGCCAGTCGGTTACAGCATACTAGCCTTTGGAAGGAGTGCTGAAAACAATAGCCAAACATCATGCCAAAAATACTTTTGATAGAAAGTGATTTTTTAAAGTGTTGAACTGACTTTGAAGCTTGTAGATTGATTTTTTAAAAGACTGTTCTGCTAGAAATAGCACTTAAAGGAAAAAATGCATTTACTAAGCTACTCTCTCCTTAGAGTGGGAAGTGAGTTCAGTTCTTTTATTTAATATATACTACTTTTAATCACACATTTTTGGTAAACTCACTTGGAAGAGGAGGGGAAAATAAAGGGGATCATTGTTTGTTTCTGAGCCCCAGTGTCTGCTAGAAATTATTACAGTTTGTTTCACAACGGGGTGTGAATTACTTAGTTGCAGTCAACCATTGTTTAGAAATATATTTTGGAATGTTTCCTTTATGAAAGGTTTTTATTTGCTTAAGATTCATTATTCTGAATTTCTTTCAGCTGTTCACATATTCTGTTGCTACAGAATTGCTCACTTTTATAATAATGGGTTCAACTAATAACCAGACATTTGTTTCAAACTACATCTTGAAGCATGGTGTAAAATCTAACCCCTGAAAGCTGCATTAAACCAGGATCTCCTAACAGTGATCCTGGGATTTAACTTTTAATAGAAATCTTCCATTATTTCCTGGAAATAATTAAATAAAAAGTGGTCCTAAGTTTTTGCAAGTGTGGTGAACATATTTTCAAATGTGATTATTTGGATTGAGCTGTTTTGGATCTTTTTAATTTGTTGGAAGACAGCAGTTGTTTTTCCCATTTTGTCTTACCATACATGAATTAGCTACATAAAATGCATCTGAGTTCAATAGTGCTGGATGATCAGGGAGACTAAGGCCTAATTTTGTCAGTGGGAGAGAAATTGGGGTCTTCTTTTAAGTGTTGATTAGAACTGGATCACTTCCAGATTAATCAGTTTAATCCAAATATCGCCATTGCCCCTCCTCTCCCTTCCATTTGTCAGAGGGAGGAATGTGCCTGTGGGAAGGACAGACATGTGGCTGTGCTGGTAAAGGCAGTAGAGTTGGAGTGCCTTTCTCACACAGTGACAGTGTTTGAGGGACCAAGCTAAACACCAAAACTCAGACTCCAGCTTCTGGCTCAAAGGTGCCATGCTGGATACCCAGAATTTACTCCTCATGGGGCTGTACTTGTTGCTTGGTAACCACTTTTGAAAACAAATTTTGCCTTTGGGACTTAATGAATTTTGGCATTCTGGAAACAAGGGTCATGGATGAAAATTTAACCTTGCTAACCATGTAACTATTTTTGATCAAAATTTTGAACTTCCAACTCTTTATTATTCTCTTGTTGTTGGTTTTTAGGAGCTATCTTATTTTATTTTGGATCTACTTTACTTACCTAGATGAAAGTGAGCAGGTTGCCTCAGTAGGAAAAAAAAAATCTCTGAAATGGTGACGTGTGGTGTTTGTGTCACAGTTGCCATCTTTCATTTTATTCATTATGTGGAGACAGACAGATACAGATAGGAAAGGACCTCAATCACCTTGTCCAGCCCACTGCTAACTTAGACAGCCATATGATACCAACACCTGAGAAATTAATCTTTATAGATTTAAGTTCTAATCCCACTACTCTTTTTGAAAGGCTGCTCCACAGCTTTGCTTTGTAGATGATTAGAGACCATTTTCCAATTATATGTGAATGTCCTCAGTCAGAATTGTCCTTACAGCTGGTTTGCTGCATCTGTAGGTTCTTCCCCCTGAGCAGAAGAGGCTATTTTTCTGATATGAAAGCTCTTTATCCTCTTTATGTTTGCTATAAATGCTGGGTCCAGGCACCTGCAGCTGCAAAATGACATTTAGATTTTCTTCCTTCTTTCACCATTTTCCAGACTGCTGCTATGTTCTTCCTATAAAAAATTAAAGGAGTTAGAGCTTAAGTTTGTCAAGATGATATTCCTGTAGAAAGATTTGGTTTTTTCTCCATGACATTTCTTATTTGCAAGTTATTGATCCTAAGTTTATTTTTAGTTTTTCTTTTGCTCATCTGCTGTGTTTGGTTTGGATTTTGAAAACACACACACCTTTGTGTTTGCAGCCTCAGTAAAGATGATAGTACACAAGTAGAGTACTACAGCAGGAGCCCACAAGATTGTTTCTATCCTGCTGTGAAAACTGGAAATCTTGTTCTCCTTCCTCTCACCTCTCCAACCTCTCAGGCAGAGGAGGTAGATCAGGGAATAAGGATGGTTACTGCATTCCTCTGACTCTCCTTGTATTTTAATTACACTGAGTGGTTCTTTTAGCAAATACCATCTTGTTTTTGCTGCAAGTCATTATTTTAAACATTTTCTATGAAATTCAGTGTAGAAGACAAACCCTGGGCAGTCCTGAAATCCTATACAATCCCCAGGCTGATTATCTGTTAGGGCTTCAGCATGTTCTGTAGTGCCATGGCTCCCTTTCCTGGCAGCTGCTTGCTCATGTGGGTTGGCCTGAGGTGCTTCTTTCCTCTCCAAATGAATTTGCCTTTATATTATTTTCCATCTACAATTATATTTTCTCACTTTGCTTCATGCTCTGACTTCTGATGCATATGGGATGTTCCAAGGTCAAACAGAAGTGTTGTGTGTCCCTTTTTCTGCCTCCTGTGATCATCTCCAACAAAGACAATTTTAATTGGTGCCACTGAGACAATGCAGGGCCAATGGTTTCGTATTAGAGATGAGATTTGATTCAGAGTTTGTAGTTGCACTTCCAGGTTCTGGTTTGTAGGAAAAAGTCATTTTTAGTAATACTTTGCTTTCTGATCCTGGCACATTTTGCACTGCATGTAGTTTGGGTCTGTTTACATATACATAAGATTGCCAGGTCTCAATTGAAATTGGTATTTTAGAAGCACGGAGAGAACTGGCAGGCAGGAAGTACCACAAATCTTACATGTACAGCATTTCTCAGTTTTTTCATTGGAGACTGAGCCAAATGTTGCTTTGCTGCCTGGTGATACTGCAATTTTATAACCTCTGTGAAATAAATGCAGTTAGGCTTATGCCTGTGGGTTTTACTGAATATATATTTTATAGGTTGTTTTCTGGAGAACCTGATTCTGTTGCTTTTGAAGTCAGTTGGAATTTCACATCTTTTGTGCCCTGAACATACAGCATACTTGCCTAGCCAGTCAATGAGTTGATCTGCTCAACTAAGATGCAGATTGGATTTAATTTTTCCCTTGCTTCCCTTATCTATTCCAGTTTTTTCTGGCTTTGGAACATAAATTGATTTTTTTTTTTTTTTCATTTGAGTTCCTCTGGGAGATCTTTAAAATGAAATCAGAAATTGGTGATAAGAAAAGCAGAGCTAATAAACACTGTGCATACCCAGCTACTGAGCTTATATCCTTGCCACATTTGGGGAAGCCTTGGGGTGTATTGGATTGGAGCCTAACTTCTTTTTTTTCCTCCTCCTAGTTTATCATCATTTAGCATAGTAATTCTTATCAGCCACCTAGAGCACTGGGCAGAGGAAGCATCAGCTAACAATGGTCTCATGATTTTCCTTTGTCAGTACAGATGGCAGCATTCCTAAAGCTGAATTAATTGGGATAATTTCCTACGACTGTCCATGGGGGCAAATGGAGCTGGATGTGCTCTGAAACAATTCCCTTCCCAGACCCACTCCCTGCAGGAAATGGTTGGGAGGAAAGGAATTTGGTGGGCACTGGAGCTATTTCCCATTAGGGGACAAACTTAATCAGCAAGATTTTGGAATGAAACGTATGCTATCTGGACTGCTCAAGGTTGTTAAACAGGAGACAGAAACAGCCAGTTGTTTTATATGGTGGGATCAGTTTTTAGAGAGGAGAATATTATGGATGCCCTACAGTGTAATTGCTATCAGGACCTCCAAAATGTCAGTCTCCCTGGATGCTCAGAGTTATGGGTGAGAAGGGAAGGCCCATCTCAACAAACAGTCTCACTGTGTCCTGGTTTTCATAGTCTCTCTTTCATAAAGACAAAATTCAGGTATATTCAGTTTGCAAATTAGGACACCTACATTTAGATATCTATGTGTAGGTGTCACCATGTGGGCAAAGTGAGCTCAGCAGAAATCAGACAGCTGTCCAGGAGATCACTTACAGCTCCATTTTCAGATGAGGCAATTTGAACATGGTGGGAACTGAAGCCCCAAGCTGACATAGGGTCACATACATATGACAATATGTCAGTGGTTTTAGAGGAATCCCACCCTTGATGTCTATTGTCTGCTTTGCTGTTTTGGGTTTTGGTTTTTCATATAGGGCAGTAATAATTACATTCTCCCATCAGAAGTTGAAGAGGACTCCAACTAAAATCACTAAATCCTCGTAGCAGCTCATGTAAAGATGGACTTTTCACATTTCTTGAAGAACCTGGCTTTGTGTGCAAACTGGTAGGGGTGCTGGTCGTGGAAGAAGAGCAAAGGCATTAGCAGCTTTCAAAACTAAAGCCCAGCACAAGGAAAGCAGAAAGGTATCAAGGCTATGTCTCCAAATATCTTGGGATCCACCCACCCTTATGAAGGTAAGCTGCTTCCTGTGTTTCTAATTATTCAGAAGTAATTACTTTCAGTACTATTATTTCTCCAGCAAGATTTTACTTTGAAAAATGTCCTGTTGCTTGTGCAGCTGATATTAAATGAACATGCAAGTTTTGGCTCAGGGCTGGTGTGACCAAGCGAGATGAACTGAGTCAATATCTGTACCAGTGAAATGAATCCAGTAACATTTAGATCAGATGTTTTCCCCCTCACTCCCCTTTGCATTCAATCCGTATTTCACCAGTGTACTGTAGTGGCACCTGAATAAACACTTGCAAATATTTATAATTCCCCACCTTCTCATAGGGGGCTTTCTGAGATCTTTCCCACAACTCTCCCATATAAAACAGTTGAATCCCTCTTCTTTCTTAATATAAACATGAAGGTAATGTGCCCCTTGTCACAGCAGACATCTGTTATGTGTATAGTAGTTATTCTGTAGCTCACAGATTAATCATTGTGCTCCATCTCATTTTGCACTGCAATCAACAAATTACCATGATTCCTTGAAGAGACGGAAATCAGGTTTGTTTGTTGTATTATTAATAAACTTTAAATCACTCCCATATTCACAACAGTTTACTATGATTGGCTTTGCTAATTGCCATAAATGAATTGAATTGAACATTGACTATTTCTGTAAAGGGCTCATCACAGGAAAGCCTTCTAGACTTGTGTAAATTTATATTTAACATCCCATGATAAATGCACGCCTTTCAACAATTGGTTTGCAACTCCTAACAAATGTTTTTATTTCATTTTATAAGTTATGAGTTCAGCCACTGCATCAAAAATAGCCATGGCTTAGATTTGCATTAAGACAAATAACTCTTGAAATGCATTTCCAGTCTTTTGGGAATCAGCAGGCTTTCTATAAAATGAGGATCTTCCTCCAATTCTTCCTGAATGTTTATGTTTTATATAACAAGACAATTAAAAATATCCATGAAGGCACTGCAGGAATTCATATGTTGGGCATGATGCAGTAAAGGAATTTGTTCCAAAGCAGATCTGTGCTTTTTTTGGATTAGGCTTAACATTTCCATCACTGGAAAATAATTATATATTAATAGAAATACTAGTTATGCTTGGGATCCATTCTCATATTGCCACCCTCCAAAGAAGGGCTTGAAGGAATGCGGGGTCAGCCCTTTTGTGACCATCTTCATCAGCAATTTTATTCTTTAGGACAGAAATTTGGTGTTCCAAATACAGTTTTTTTGTATGGGTTTATTTTGCCATTACAGCATTGGCAAACTTTGAATTGTGCTACAAAGACTATTTTGCTATGGCGGCACAGCTGAGCACATTGTACAGTCCCCTACTATGTGTAAGGATTTTATTTTCCATACAACCAAGTGGTTCCTGCTGCAAATATTGGAAAGCTAAGCAGAAAGATGTGGTGAACACTGAACCCAATTGCTGATATGCAGCTAAATGATATTTTAAGGTATTTCGATGTTGAAAAAATGCGAGGAGGACAATGCACCCATCTAGCAGGAGTGTCAAAGGACTGAAAATAAAATTACAAATACCTATAATGTTTAATATTATGGGTCAGTTTTTTGGTTTTTTTTTCATAGCACAGTTTTTAAAAAGTCTTAACTTCAAAACTTCCTTATCCTGGAAGGAAGAGTTCAAGAGTGATTTCCAGGAGATGTCTCTAGAGTATTCATTTAATATGTATATATAATTCATATAATACCATATATACATATGTGTGTGTGTGTGTGTGTAAATGTGTGTATGTTTATTTATTGTTCTCAATAAGCCTTTGTCACACAATTTCCCTTTGCATTTGGTTTGCATTACAGCATGGATGCAATTGCTCTTGGAGAAGACTTGTACAAATATACATCAATTTAATCTATTTGTGCTAATAGAAAGGATTCTCTGTGATTTTCTTGGCTCTGTTGAGTTTATACCACATACATCCACTTTACAGCATTGTCCGTGGTTTGTCTTCATTAGTCTCAGGTTTTATAATTCTCTGTCCTTCATATGGCTTGAATTTTGTGTAGACCCTGGGACTGCATACACTGGGAACTAGCCTGGAATTCAGGAGAAGCAGAGATTTTTTTTCTTCTCTATGATATCTGGCCTTTTTGACTCCAGGCGAGCCCTTTGTGCCTCTGATTCTTCCTGCATTTCTGTCTAGTTAGAATCTGAGACCAAGCTCCTCAGGGGACTGACTTTGTACCCACAAGGTGAAATCTGTGGATGTCTAGATGTCACCATGGTTCCCAAAAACTGTTTGCTTTAGGAAAAAAAAATCATCAGAAATAAAATATATTTTCAGTATTTTCTCATAACCTGCTATGTCCACCTACAGGCTTGTTGTATGGCCATAAATGTTTTTGCAGCTACACAGAGGGAAATACTCATCCTTTTTCCTGGAATGGAGCCTCACATAGACTTTACTTCTTTGGGGGCATTTGCATGCTCTCTTTCCTTCAGGGCTGTCTCATAGTTTGTCAGTGCTGTGTGTTTGTTTGCAAACTTGAATCTTACTTTGTACAGGTAAGGACTCTGACTCCTTGTTATGGGTGGAGGAAACCACTGCCATCATGTTCTGCCTTGGGCTCTGCAGAGTGCCAGGTTTGGGACAGTCAGCACTGTCTTCACTAGCTGGATCAGCTGGATCTTGAACTACAGGCTCATGCTGCCCACTGCTTGAAACGCCTCTGATAGTTAATTCTGTACATTATGCCACCATTAAACTTTTTAACCCAACACCCTTAACCGTACAGGTTAGGTTAGCTGAAAGTGACTAGTCTCCCTGCTGAGCTCTCCTCTGGTGTGATGAAAACGTGTGTAACATTGGCTACTACTATTTGCACTCTGAAATTATACAACTGTTTGTTATGTAGACTGTTGGGGTGTTGTTGCTTGAGCATCTAGCAGCTGAGAAAGCTGCTTCGAATGTGCAGTGGTTTGTAATAAGAACCTGGCAGATATATTCAGTTAAAATTTAATTCCAGGCTTGTGGGTTACCCTTGAGAGGCTTTCTTCCATCTGACAGCAGCACTGAACTCTCATCCAGACCAAAGCTGAGTCAGCTGTCTGTTTTCCAGGTACTTATCTTCTGAAGTGCTGAAACATCTTATGCATTTCACTGCCTCCTGTGTCATGGGAACCCCAGTAAAAGCAAATGACTGGAGGAGAGCTTGCCTTTCTAGCATTTCCAGGCACAGCAATAAGACAAGTTCATGGAAGAACTCTCCACCCAGGCCTATTAAACATTAAGATGCTGATGTGACTGTTGGCTCAGAAAGTTTTAGATTCTGCAGGGCCAGGAGCTAGTATAATATACAAGGGAAAGATTGTCTGCTTTCCCTTGTCTCTTACTCTGTTCCAAAATATTAACTACTCTCACATCATCTTCTGAATTAAAAGGATCTTCAGTGTGGTCCTGTAGAGATGGATTTCTCTTCCTAACTTCTTAAAGTGTTTCTCAGCTATTTGAAAACACTGTGTGGTCTCCACAGAAAGCTGTCAGGGGACCAGATCATGAGCTGGACAAAATGTATGCATTGTATGACATTTAATATGAGTGTTTTAGTAATCTCTAGTGGACCAAAGGAGTGATCTGCACTGAGTGGGGGCAGACATCAGGGCTGACTAAGGACAGTAGTCTTAAACATGCAAGTTTAGCAGTCCCATCAGTGTTCATTTTTGGATCATGTGTTCCTGGATGGCTACAAGCAAAGTGGGGCTGGAAAATCCTGCTGAATAGTCTGAAAAACTGAGCTATGTAGATTGTCCTGGGGCACTTGAATTAGCAGGAAAACTTGACTCCAGAAGAAAGGGAGCAGCTGGGGAGGTAGGAATGTATCTGAATTCAGGATCCCAGGACCTGCAGCAAGGAGAGGCAAGATAGATGTTCTGGCAGAGTGCAGCTGAAACAGATAACATACTGAAGCAGGAGCTTAAGTATGGCTGAGGATTTTGAGTTATGATTTAGTAATTTATCTTTTCTTTCTGTGCTTGTGTCTAAAACCCCTTCTTTAAATCTTGCAAAGTAGAGAGTCCTGCTAAAAATGTCTATGTCATTAAACTTAGGTTGAAGTAGTAGAGGTGCTGCTGGTAAACCGAGGTATGTTGTTCCCATGGTGGTGGTAGATCAGAGTAAAGGAGGGTACTGGTAATGTAGAGGGTTTGCTCAAAGAAATTTAGGAATCATATTCTGCTTGCACTAAATCACAAAAATATGGGCTTAGTTCTGACAGATGCTCATCCTTCCTTCCAGGAGGGAGGTAGTGGGGGCACACCGAGACTCTTCCAAAGTACTGAGAAGAGTTGCCATTAGCATGTGGCATCTGACAGGGCTTTTTATATATTCTGGATTATGCTGTAGTTTGGGATGCATAACAAGGAACATATGGGGCAAATAATTATTTTTTCTTGGCCCATCCCTCTGTGTAATAGGGGAGAATGATATCCCTATGCACAGGCAAGCTAGAAAGAGAAATACACTACAATAAGGTGAGCTGGTCGGAGAAGAATGGCAACAGAAATAGAGTTATTTTAGCTCATTAGAGAGGAGAAAGAAAAACTTACATAAGGTTTTACCCTGCAATTTGGCTTTGTGGCAAAATTCAGTCCTGCCTTGCTTCTGTCATCTGAGGAGCTGTTGAACTTACTGATCAAACAGCAGCATGGTTGTCAGAATGGATAAAATTGATAGTTTATTAATAAAAACAACTAATTGGTGTTGTAGTCCATTCATTATTGCCTGTTTGCAGTTCTTTCATAAATTAAAAAACCCACACAGATATTAAGCTTGGCAAGAATTTTTCTTTAGAGTGTGTAGTGTACACTCCATACTAAAGTGTGTGCTTAGCTATAGCACTTACCAATATGTTGTGGTAATAAAGGGAACATTCTCAATAATAGCAGCTCACACACTGGGTAGTCCTGTTGCATTCATGGACATGAATTGCTGAATAAGTTACCATTAAATATGCGTAGCAATCAATGACAGATTCTGCCTCTGAGATACTGAGCCTTTTCTTTAAGTAACTGATATTACTGAATGCTTGACAGCTTCACTGTATGATCGTTTTCATGAATTTCCTGCCTTTGAAATTCCAAATGGACCACTTCAATCTCTATAGAGACATTAATTTTACATCTGCTTTTTTTTTCCCCTTAGAGTTGAATTTTTTAATTAACACTAAATAAATATTCTTTACAAAGTGTTATTAACAATAGCCATGAAATATAATTGGGTAACTGGTTTGAACTGCAGCTGTCCTGTTCCTTTTTTACATCACTGGGGGCAACCCTGTCTGTGCTTTGTCCATATGAACTCCTCTGCCCACACACCTCTCTCCTCACATTCAGACACCGATTCCAGTTGAATGGCAGCCTATTAGGTCCCAGTGTTTCAAAGGATGCAGTGATTTCCCATCAACATCAAAGCAAATTATCTGATTTAGTTTCTCTTTAGAAAAGGAAGTGGTCCTTTATTTTCCTGCTGCAATTTGTTCATCCTTGCTAAGTGTTGCTGCAGATATTCCCTCCTTACAACTTCCTTTTTCTTGTTTTCCCCTTCAATCTGCGAATTTCAGTCAGGCACTTTTATTTGCCATTTTAAAGGAATGTATTTTGCAAGCATAGTCTTGCTCTTCTGATGTAATTGGAATAAGACTTTTTGACCACAGAGCTTTGAAAACTTTAGATAGGCTATTACAGAGCAAACAAATAAATTTATCATATTTTATATAATTTAAACCTCATTTTTATATCAAAACACATAGCTTCTGAAAAAATAATTTCAGAGTTTTAAATTGGTTTTTGCACACTTCAGTTGAACTTCTTTAGGGCAAATTTCCCCCTTCATGCATTACTAGACAGCAATTCACAGATGAACTTTAAATGCCAGTAGCTTTTGATAGAAAGAAAGAAATCATAACAAACTGAATGAAAACCCATCTCCCTCAAGAATCAAGTTGAAAAGTGAGATTTCTAGATTTTTCTTAAAATAGGAGAGGAAGAGGGTGATATAATTATGCACTTTTATCTGATTTTCCCATTGTTATGTGTATATGGGATAATTCGTGCAGATAAAAATTGTCATATATTTTTTTATAAATGTATTGGTAGGAAATGCCCTTATAAAAGATTTTCAAGTGCACAAGTCAGGGATTGCATCACAGTGTCGAAACCACCTGGACAAGGGAGGGAGAACTTCATTTACAAATGAATGAATGTGGCCAGCCCGAGGACTACGAATATGTGATAAATATCCGAGACTGAGATAGCCGGAGCCATTGGGGAGATACATCTCAATATGAATTCCAGGAACATGATCATGGGTGTTCATCACTCCCCAGACATGGGTTTGTTCAGCTTGTTACAGAGAAAGAACTCCACATGAATATGTGCAGTCCTGGAAGGAAGAAAAGGGACTCTGCCTCGGGCAGGAAAAATTGTATAAAAACCACTTGGGCAGGACAGTTGGTGTGAAACACAATGATGGACCCTCTGCTGTAGAGGTCAGACCTGTGTCACCCAGTGCCGATACCCAGGCTTGGCACTGACCCTTTTAGATTGGATTGTGGCTTTCCCTTTTTTTTTTTTTTTTTTTTTTTTCCCAAATTTATACTTTGGTCATTTAATACATTTTCTTTAATTAATAAATTGAAGCATTCATTTATAACACCCTCTTACTCAAAATTAGCTTGTATTTATGCTTTCAAGGCCTCCTTAACTTCCGTAGAGAAGAGATTTAATGAGGCTGATGATTTGATGCCAACCATCAATGGCAATGTGTGTTAATGTCATTTTCATAGGCAGTAATGTCCAGCTGTGAAAGATACCCAGCTTGACTGAAAAACTCATTCAAACTATCATCCTGCATAGTCTGATGCTAATCTTGTAGATTACTGATGCAAAATAAAAGTTCAAAATACACTTTTAGATAAAAACTGATAATTTCCAAAGGTTATGTCACCGGGGTTTTCTAAGGAGCTAAGAGCAAGGCCCAGTGTGGAAATTTGGACTTCGCACTACAAGTGGACTTACTTTGCTCCATATCCAGCAAAGATGGGAATGAGAGACCATGAAATACAATTTTAATTTGGTTATCCAAAACTAATGGAACAATGAATTCATGCATCTTTCTGGGTTTGATCTAGAGAGACTTCTGCGTTTTGAATCAATTTTGTCTTCTAAAATCTTTCAAAAAGATCTAAGTGCAAGAGTATTCATTGTGGTTTTGCTTATTCTCTGTTTTAATAAATAGCAATGAAAGCTGGGAGAGGACTAAGTGCCAGGGGGTTGGTTTGTTTTTCTGTATCTACCTGATATTGCAGACTTAAGACACAAGATATGAAAAAATAATTAAAGCTCTCAGCATTTTTTTTCAGTGTGTATGACTAATTAATTATTTTTAAAGGGAAATATAATTTTGGCAGCTTTTTATATTTAATTTACTGGTCAAATTTTTTAATAATAGCAGGATCTCTACCAAAATTAATTAATTAGAAAACTGATAGCAAAATGTTTCTCAGATTCATTATTTTGGCATAAAATCTCAACGTAATAATTTTTGGGGTAATTACTGTGCAAAAAAAGGGTTTTAGCCAGGAATAATATAATCCATGTCAAACCCCAAAATCACAGTGTGCCTAGGGTTTTTTTAAACTACCCCATCAGAATGTACAGAGTTCTGCATTCCCGTGCCTGTGGAGCAGTCAGCCGTGGGGATTTTGCTGGCTATTCCCAGGCTTACAGAGACAAGCACGTAGCAGCTCAATCCGTGTGTGAGAAAGGACATATAAGAAGTTGTTACAAAGCCCTTTGCAGATAATGACCCTATTTTCTAATTTACAACTTAATAGTCTTGACAATTAAAAATTGTCTTGACAATGAATAATCTTTACTGAAGTGCAGTGTGAAAAGTAATCAACAATCTTCAATTCTTTAGTTTGTTTTCTTTTATACTATTACTGCTAGAACAGTTAAAGTACTTACAGGGGGCACCAGGAACAGCTGGGATTTCTTCATATACCTATTACGTGGTTTGGTATACATCTTTTAATCTGCTTTGCAAGAAAAGCCTAGAAAACCAAGTCTAGTTGGAACCAGAAAAGTGTAGAGCAAACCTCTATCACTATGCTTCCTTCTGCCACTGTGGCTCCTCCTCAGCTGGATGAGATCATTGCTTAGGTACCAGAAGCAGTCCAAGCTCAAAAAAGATGCTTGGGCTTAGGTCATCCTGATCATGCCCTTTCTCCTGTCACCTTAGGGGCAGTCTTCATGACTGAGCAGAGAAATAGTATTCCTCCTGCTGGTACAGAGGATTTTTTTCAGGCTTTATAGCTACTGTGCATCCATACTTACATGCTGCAATACTGGAAAAGGAAAACAATTACAATAAAAAGGCTGTTTTCTCAAAGAGACTCATGACTCTTAGATATGCACTGGAAAGGACTTGAAGAACTGTAAGTCCCATGTGGCTCTGCTTGTGTTTTGCAAAGCTGGGCAGGGTTTGACCACTCACCCTGGCACCCAGTGCCAGATGCCAGGGAATTGGGACTATGAGTGTTTATTAGGGTATATTGATGGTGGATGTCATTCCATCATGTGCCATATCACTGCTGTGTGAGGTGGGCTGCCACTCTTCTCACAGAAAGAACAGATGACTTTTCCAGAGGGCAAGAACTTGGAGAGTGTGGTTTATATGACCAGATGGAGCCTTTGTGATAATCTGGTGTGAGCTTCCAGATAATTTAATAAGAATTGGCAAGAGCAGGCTATTATTTCCTTGATGGTTTTTTTTTATGAGGGGAGAGAGTGGTGAGGTGTTAATTGAGAGGGAATTAGCTCTGGTTCCCTCTGAATATATATGCTCAATGATGTGCTTTCCTCTCTTTTTTCTAGGCAGAGAACACTGTGCTAGAATCCTACTGACCTTTATTTATAAAGATTCCAGAGCTTGAGAAGGTCAGGGGAGGGAAGCAGATGACTGGGTGTCAGTGCTAGTGGAGCAGGCAGTCTGTCTAGATTTGCTCCCTGGAAAACTCGGTCTGGTGGCCTGACCCCTGGGCAGTGACAGAATAACAGCTCAACACCACTGAGTGCCAAGGTCCCTGTTACTGAGGTGCTGTCTGCTATTTTGGATCATGGTGAAGCTGATAAGGTTTAAATAGGAAGTCACACTACAAGTGTCTGGGGCATGCTGGTGTTGGCTTTTTAAAATAGATGTCCACAGCTGAAACACAGTGCTAACCTCCCTGAAATCCATCTTTGGGTGCAATTCTACTGAATATATAGTGGGGGTGCCAGAGTGATGAGGGCTTGAACTGCAGAAAGCGAGGGTGGGTGAAGGTCATTGAGGGTTTGATGGATAAGAGAAGATTCCTGGGCTCCTCATTCAGGGGCTTGCTGCTGGAGCAGGGCTGTGCCACTCAGCAGCTGCCAGTAGGAGATGCTTGAAGAAGCCACTTTTCTTCAGGCATTGAAAAAATAATGAGAAAAAATAGCAAATGTCTGGAAGAAGAGCAGACTGAGAATTCACTTCCTTATAGTAAAATGATCTCTTCATCTGTGTAGGCATTTCTGCTAGACTGCCATTCTTTACAGACCAGACAACTAAATGAACAGTTGAGTATCCACTTGTTCCCTCAGCACTCACACACTGAAAACCATGGTGGAAGTGCTAAATGCTTTTCTTTTTAACTCCTGAGACAGTTTTAACTATTAAAACTCTTCAATATAGTTTTTGTTTGGTAAAGAGGTGGTCATGTAAAATTATCAAAATTACAATAATTAACAAATTGCAGAGAAATATCTTCAGGACTTAAAGCTCCAATGTGTAGGCAATAGAACTGTAATTTATAAGCTGACATACCAATTCAGCTATAGGCAACTCCAGCAGCTGCTTTGCTACTCATTAAAATAAGTGCACAGCTATCAGACTAATTATAGCATGGAGCTATGTAGAAAACTGAACCCAGACAGTGAGACAGGAGATTTTCTGGCAGAAGTACTCCACAGCCCCACTGCAGCCTGGAAATCCTGCTGCATTTTAAACTACTGTCTCCCTGGACATGTTTGAAATGCTGCTTACTTTGTACATGTTCCTTTGTGCCTCAAATTCCTCAAAGAGTCTCAGAAGGGGAGTCACCAAAGGTGTGTGGAATGAAGCAGTTGCTGTCTTTTTTTTTTTTTTTGCTCTTTGAGAATGCAAACCCATCTGGTGACTCCTGCTTTTTTTTTTATTGTTAGAACAGACTTCAACAGCTGCCTCACCATGAGGGCAAAAAAAGAATTGTTATTTTCTCCCTCATCTTCTCTCATAAAAGGAAAGATTGGATCCCACAATTCCACATATCTAATTCTGTATTAAGTTTGTGATTAGGGCCAGTGTAGTGTGCCAAATTGGTTTAGGTGAATAGATAACTCAGGTGATTCCTAGTATCTTGTGGAAATGTCAGGTTTTGTAGAAGGTAACAAACTTCTGACTTTTCTTGCATGTCAGTGGGTTAATTTGTCTGCCTACCTGTGTTCATGTTTATGTTCTTGTAAACAGAAGTCAGGCACTACTACTTATTTTAACTAAACATGTGTATGAAATAGCCAAGAGATTTGTCTCAAAACCCCTCTTGATTAATGAGGCTTAACTAAGTTTTTGGGAGAAGTGCTGCATTTTATTGTCCTGGGCCAGCCAGTGAGTAGCAGGCAGGCTTGGTGGCCTCTGCTGTGCAGAAGAGAGTCCTTAGCTGCTGCACTGCCATCAGCAAGTGGCTCCAATCTTCTTCAGAGCAGCTTGGATATGCTCAGCATTCAGAGGGATTTCTTCTGAGAGAAAAAGCCAGCTGGCCTTCAGCTCTCTCTGTAATGTTGGGCTCATGTTTGTGTCACACAGGCATCCTCACTTCAAGATGCAGGCTAGGCTTGCTAAATTTTGGAATCTTAAGCTGAACTTCACTGCCTTCATTTGCATCTTTACCATATCTTGATTTGTACATTTTCTTAGAGAAGGCATCTCAAAAGATAAAACAGATTTGGCAACAAAAGAAAAAAAGAAATAAAAGAAACCCCTAAAATCATATGCATTTAGAAAAACTTTCTAATCTGTCTTGACACATCTGTTGCTTTAGAAGAAAAAAATTCCCTGGCTGCACTGGGACCCTGCAGCTACATGTGTTGGGGGCCTGGGTGTATAATTTGTGGAGCATAATAATTCAATAATTATATTGCTAATTGTCTGCTACCTCTTTTTTATAATAACAGAGTGAAGTGATTTATAATGTAGCAGTTTTACAGGAGCTTAGACAGACTGTTAACTGAAAATGAGCTCTTGCAGCATAGCCCTTAATAACTGTTATTGCTGAGGGCACACTATCAAGCTGCCTGAATGGCTCTTTGGAAGGTATAGCTCTGCAGAAGTGTTTCAGATTTAAAATCTCAGCCTTTGTGCCTTTGTGGTCTTGCCTTTGTGAAAAATAAGAGGAGAGAGGATGGAAAAAAGGTTTAAACTAAGAGGAAAAGAAGTCTAAGCAGTATCCACAGAGAAGTTCAAAAGGCTGCAAATGGTAGGAAGAATCCAAATTGCAAGGTGGAAGAGGTATTTGAAGTGAAAAGTATAGGAACTGGATTTTGCAAAGTTGATTGCAGAGACAAGATATTTACCTTCTTTTCATTAATGCTTCGGATTTTTGCTTTATCTGAGCTAAATTTGGCTTTGGTTGGGGTCTGAAGCTGCTTTCTCTGTCTGTGGATATATTTTTTTTCTGGGTGCTGCCAAAGCTGCTGTTGCTTCCCAAGGCAACTTTACCTTGGCTGGGACAGAAAGGAATAGCTGTTTGGAATCATTCAGGTAACACATTGTATTGCTGGATTTATGCCTCCACATTATATAAGATGGAAATGTGCAGCATTTTGCAGAAATAAAGGGATAAAAAATCTTTAATGCTTAGTTACATGGAAATTCTATGTGCAAAAAACAGCAGTATTTTTCTTCCCTTAAAAGCAGAATATTCAAGTATCTGAGCTCATGTGTTAAGTACGTAGCAATAACTACTGTTGGGACTCTTGACTGCACACTGTTTGCTCTGGAACTGTTTTAAATTCTGCAATTGAAGTTACATTATGAAAAAAACAATTTTTCTTTCATATCAGAATATCAGAAGATGAAACATATCCTATATTCTTCCCTCATTCCAGCAAGTGTCCTTTTATGGCAATGGTTCCTTAAGTATTTAATCTTTTAGAACTGATGATTTACTACACTTGGCTTTGATTTTTACTGCCTTCCCCATATAATTTCAAATATAAAATGGCTTATCATTTCAGATATAATATGACCTAGGCTGTGAAATCATTATGAAAGATTTTCATTAAGAGTCATACTGGATTCTTAGAATTATTTTATTTCAAAGGATTTTTTTCCCTCATTCATCCCTAGAGAAATTTTCAAGCCAGCTGGTTCTGATATGACCCAGACTATATACAATACTCATTTTGTACTCATAGTTATTTGATCAGTAGTTTAAAGGACATATGATTTTTTTTGGAAAATACTTGAATTTGGAAACCATATTAGAGTGAACATATCTCAAAAAATTAGCTCAGAGCGTGTTTGTGTGTTCAACATGTGTAACTTAAGTATTCTGCAAAATACGACACCAGGCACATTATCTGACTCAATCTGTATGAATTGTTTTGGCATGCTCAGAATTTGCCTCATAGATTGAAGTCAATAAATAGGAATAACTTGTTCAGCATGTCCAGACAAAGTAATTATAAAAGAAAGAAAGACTAGAAAAATTTGAGCAGTGGATATATTTTAAATAAAAGGACAGGAATTTGGGATACAAGAAGTAAAACAGATTATATGACTATAAGGAATAGTTTGATATTCATTCTTTTTAGCTAAAACATTTCTGGCCTGCTGCTGCCTCTCTCAAAATCTGTGGCAAGGTCTATTTTTGTCAATAGGCTGTAACTGTGCAACCTGTAGTATACATGTCCAGCCTAGGAACAGTTATGTTTTTTCTTTTTCAATGTGACAAAGCCATTGGCTTTGGGCTTTTACTTGTGAGAATTGCACAGTCTCTGATGAACACATGCCATTGCTGTTCCTAGAGAAGCATGTTAAGTTCTGTTGTTAAGAGGTAGGAGTTTATTTTCTGCTAAGTAGGATTTTGATTTTTTTTCATTTCACGTACTGTTAAAAATATTAAAGTAGTTAAATGCACTTCATGAAATCACAGCATTTGCCTTAGATTCCCTTAATGTTATCCTGCTAATAATAATTTCCTTTAAAGCTTCTCACCCACAGTGTTCCCTTGCACACTTTAATATAGAGTTTCCATTCATAATCTTCACCGTTTCACTCTATTTAATCTGCTTTAATATTTGACTTTACTGTATGCTGCTCTGTGGACCCTACAGCTACATACTGGAGTACACATCCAAGTGGAATTCCAGCAGAAAGGAAATGAAAAACCTAAGCAAATAGGCTAATGCTCCTTTTCCTTGCTTATGCATTTCTCCATCTTTAAAATGTATATATTACTACTTGCTTTGGATCTATGGGTGAATTTTTGTGTGAAAGATTACCAGTATTGCCTTTTGCTCCGTATCTTTTCTTGCAGCTCTGCTTTCTACTTCAAAGTAACATGAGAAGCCGCTGGATGTAATTTTTGGTAGACATTTTTCCAAGCAACTTAAACTAACAGAAATTTGTCTGTACTAAATATGTACAGAAAATCTATCAACCTTTTTTTCTTGTTGACATATATAATATGTTATAGAGTATACATCTGTAAAATCTACATGTCTCACACTATTAGAACTATTTATTTTTGTTATATGTTTTTGTTCTGTAGGTGAATCTAGACTTCTCCTTGACAGTGTAAAGACAGGCATATAAAATTTTAAATACTTTCAGTCAGTTAATGTATTCCAGTCTTAGAGTGAATCAATTTGATGTGAACACTCAAAGAGATTTGGTGGAGAAAAATAATTCTGAGATATTCTAAAAGCTTTAATGGAATAAAATTCCATTTCTTTCTTGAAGTGAATACCATAAAAAGACGATTATACATTTATCAATATTGAATAGCCACAAGAAAACCCCCTGCAACACTATTATTAATTTACCTTTCTCAGAGATTCACACACAACCTGGGCTTGTATGGTCCTGCAGAAACACCACCTTAAGTTCAACAAGACAAGGACCATTTGCAAAGACTTGAGCCTTCCTCAGTCTAATCAGCTAGGCTCAGCTTCTGTGGCCTAGGAAGGCTCGTGGCAGCAAGCACAGTTTGTTTCAGGAGTGTGAGTTAAAACCCTGTTGGGAACAAATGCCACTCTTCTGTATTTGCAGTTACAGTCAGTAAAGGGATGCAGGACACAAATTTAGCTTAGAGGAATTCCTGTAATTGGGCAGGATCACCTTTCATCACAATGTCCATCTTCAGCTCAGGCAGTGTGTGTGAAGGCCAACCCATTTCACATCAGTCACTAACCTTTCCTAGCCACAGAGCCTCTTACCTAAATTAAGGTATCTTCTAGATCTTGGCTCAGTTGAGCAGCACTGTGCATAGGTGTGGTGTATGGGCCTGGCTTTTTACGTGCATTATTTAGAATTTGCTGAATCCACACTTTTGTGACAATTCAAACATCCTTTAGGAAAAAACAATATGAAAAGTTCTTTTGCACCAGGATACTGAATATAAAATATCTGCAGCCTTTACATATACTTTATGCAGGTATCAACCTAAATAACATGTCAGAGCAGAGAGCTGGAATTTCTGGAATAATTTTTAGAGCTGCTTTAAAAGTGAGACTTTTCTGCAGTGCACAGACCCTTTAAAATCCTCTTTAAATCCTTTTTAGAAGCTGAACTGTAGTTGTCTGTCAGACATAGGGGATATGGGGATGTTACAAGTAACTAGGATTATTTCCTGTCTTTCTCCTTAGTGAAACTTCTAATGCTGCTTTTAAAGTACGTTTTTACAACATAATAATTTTTAACCAGAAGACATGGCCAGAAAACTGGACACTGAATATATTTATTCCTTTGTATGCACTCTCTGCACCTTAAGAAAATACATCACAGTGAGTTAATAATTACTATTTTTATACTGTGTTATTTTATGGAAAGTATCTCTCACCAGCAGGAAAGTACAAGGACTTCTAGGAATCACTAGGGTATTATGAAAGTTGCCAAAAATGTAAACCAATACAGATTTTCTTATGAACCATGAAAATATTATGTTTAAACTAAAACCCTAACCTTTAGCCTTTGTATGAGAACAGCAAAAAAAAAAAAAAAAATGGACAGGAATTTAAAAAAAAGTGGGTATATAGACATCTGAGGTCTTAGGTCCTATTTATTTAATAGAAAAAAATGGCCCAAGACCTTAGAAAATACCAGCCAACTAAACTAACATCAGAAAATCAATGAATGATCTGTGAGTAAGTGGAAAATTTCTAGTCTGATTAAATCTGCAAAATGAATCTGAACAGTAGGGTCCCCCCTTTTTGCTTCTCAAGTGTTTTAGTGTGCATTTAATTACAGCAAGATATCTTTCCACCTCCATAAGGGCATTTTTTTCCATCCCTTACTAAGTCCACAGACTTCAGCTAACATGCCAGCAATATTCCAATAAAAGAAGTGATCTACCCAGCAAACACCATCCAGCAACACAATATTAGGACAAAAGAATTTTTCCTCCTGAAAAGAAAAAAAATAATAAGTTTCCAGGATGCTACTAGCTAAGGTGTCAGTGTTGAAGAATACCATGAGAGGATTTCAGCTTCCTAGCTTGAAGATCAGCTATGGGTGTACACAACCAAAGAAGGAAGTCTATGAAGATATTTTAAAACATGAGATAGATTTTTTTCAGTGATTTATTTTCTTGATGAATTCAATTGTGGATCAACTGAAGTAACTTATTAAGTGTGTATTAATAATTACTCTTGGCAAGAACATGTGAAAGAAAATTAGTTCTTTCATTTTGAAGTTTAACCATAAAAAGCACCATGTATGACGATCAGATATAAAATCCAGAACACTGTTGAATGTCTTCAAACTGAATGGTTGCAAAACTTGTTTCCTTTTCAGAACAGAACAAGATTTTTTTTTCTCTTTTTTGTTTGTTTGGTGTTTTGTTTTTTTTTTTTCATTTGCTAAAGGTAATACAAGGGTTAAATAACCTCAAAGAAAACAAAAATCAAACGAACTTTCTGCCTGACCCCAAGCATTTTTTTACATTTCTGGTTCAATAACCCAAATGAAATATCCCTTGTTAACATGGTTCTAAGTACAAAATACCTTAACAACAATTCCCAGGAGATGTTGTAACACCTTTGTCAAATTCATTTTAATATTAAAGTAGCTGAGAACATGTTCATTCTCTGAAATAAGAGGTATTTCAACATTTCCATTCTAATTTTGGATGAAAACAAATGTTGAAATATTAGAATTTCCCCCAGGATGAAAATTCTAATATTTTGTTCGGCTCTAGTTTCCAATAACTCTTACTCTTTAATTTTGTAATATTTAACTTAATGTTTCCCATGTGAGTATTATAGCACTAGTGGGTGAAACTTTAGTCACCTCACAGATTAGGCATGCAAAGGAAAACAGTTCATGTATGCAGAGGGACAGATTTCTCCCTTCACAAGTACCTTCCTCTTGTTTCCCCTGCTGATGAGATGTCAGTTCATTACAGACTTGATGAATGGAGTTTCCTTTCTCAGGAAACAGTAGTCAGGCCTATGGAAGCATTTATTCCCTCCCCTCCTTATTATCCCTTCCCTCAGCAGCGTTGGACTGCAGTCAGAGACTGCCTGAAGGGGAAGAGTGAAATGCTGCTGCTGGGATATTTGTGGGAAACAAAACTTAGCAGTCCTGGTCTTAGGAGTTTGTGAAGCTATGATTGACCCCTGCTTGCACCCCTGTGGTGCTGAGTGAGACCTTCTGCACCTCTCATCCCTCCAGATCAGGAAGACTGATGCTTTCCATGGGAGGGCAACTTCACATGCAAGTGCACGCCGGATCTCATCATGTAAAACCTCTCTTAAGCAGATAAGCTTGCTCCTACCAGGCTGGGTCCCAGGCAGCCCAGGCCTGCCATGACTTTTAATACTGGCCACCTCCAAACCATCCAATCCAAAAGAATTGCAACATGAGCTAGATCCAGTTCCCATTCAAAGCAGGTGCAAGATAATGTGAGCTTCTCCATAGCATACACTTCCCTAGATATCAAAATACTTTACAGATTAGCTTGATTGAATTATCTCAGTTTTACAGGTTGGAAAATGAGATGTTGACACAGTTACAGCTGTCAAATCATCCACTGTGTTCTGTGGCATAATTAGTCTTGGAGCCTGTGACACCAGACTCCAGGTCATACACTCTGTGTTGGACCATGGTCTTCAGCAGGTGTTTCACAGAGTGTGTGTTAGCAGGTCTTGGTCTTCAATCTGTTTTCCTTCCTTAAATGCAGCACATCAGTGCCTGTCCCAATACATGTCCTTTTTCTGATACACATGAAGGATGGAAAGTGATCAGTCTGTCTCTTTCCCCAACCAAGGAATGCCTGGTTATGGCAGTCTCTGGCAAAATTTGAGCTGTGGCTTAAAAAAGCTCAAATGGAGAAATGCTCTAACCATGTCTTCAATGACACAACTACTGCTGACTTTATTGCAATAATGTGAGTACTATTAAGGGGTAAGTCAACACTCTCATGCCCAAAGACATGAGCTCAGTTCTTGCTGAGATTTCAGGCTGTAGTCTTATATGTGCATGAGAAAAGGAAATTTCAACTTCCACAATTTGCTGGTTTGTAAATATTGCTCCTAAGAATCAATTTCTTCTTGTTTCCTTTGATCCCTAAGTACCTAAATCAACTTTTTCAGGTATAGCCCAGGAACCAAAACTACTGATATGGTATGGCCTGAGGTGTCCCTGCACAAATATGAACCTCAGCTTCCACACAGTCTGCACTCCTAGGAACATTCTTCACTGGCACTCTTAATGAGGACTGCCTTATGGAGGGGCTAGATTAAGAAAAACTTAGAGACAATTAAAAAAAAAAAATGCAAAAGCTCAAATGTACAGGCTTTGGTACAGTTATGATTAACTCATTACTTGGACAAGGCTACTGAAGGTAGGTATTGAAATGAGTACAGCAGTTTATACAAACTTATACATTGTGCATGCTAATATTTATTAGGTGATAGGATACAATGATGGTATTAAAACAAAGAGCTAGAAATACCTAAAAACATTTATAACCAAAATGGAAAATTATGTCATGGCTGGAAAAATGTTTCTTGATTTTTAAATTATTCTTCCAGTCCATTTTGTTCCTTGGCAAATGTAGCCAAAGAGACAGATACAAGAAGTTCAGGTTCCTAATAAAATAATGAGTTTTTCCACCCTCCTAGTGTTCAATTCAGCAAACTACTTTTCAGGAGAATATATTTCTAGGGTGCACATAGCCAGGAAAGACTCTAAACCAATGCTGCTGATGAAGCAGAGTAAAGTGAAGGTTGTTTCATTCTCTTCAATGCGCACTTTGAGGTATTTCAGGTTTATCTTATCTCAGAACTTTCCATATATGCTATTAATACCTTTTAAATTCTTGCTATTTTCTTTTTGTGTTTGAAGCTTTTTGTCTGCAAGTTCTTTATTACCTGTGCACAATTCATCATTATCTGTGCTTTATTTTTAGTACACTTTATCACAATTCATCTATCAAATATGATTCTTTAAATAATAAACCAGTTCTAAAGATTTGAAAGTATGTTTGTTTTCCAAAAAACAAATGCAGAGTTGAGCTGTAATATAAGTCTGTGTGAAAATCGAAGCCTAACACTTGCTGACCATGTTGCTTTTGAAGAAAAAGTAAGGGGAAGCATAGGATCAAAAAAAATTCTTCTTAATGAATTGATATTAGGTACTTTGATAAAGTCTGAAAAATCAGATTTGAATTCTAAATAAAATAAAATAAAATAAAATAAAATAAAATAAAATAAAATGCTCATGTTGCACAAAACCCTAAAAGATATTTTAAATTCTATTTCCCCTTCAAGCCTGCTTGTAAAACCTCAGTTCTGCGTTTCCCTATTCCATCACATGTGACATGTAGCATCACCACAGTCAGCTCATGCAGTTGTTGGTTGAAGTCTCTTGAGACTTCTTTTGTGATCTCAAGATGATGGTAGAGGGAATATTTTTGCAAGTTCAGCTGCCACAGTTAAAACAAATAAAACCTGCTTTAAATTATATTTCATTTGAAACAATGCACCAATAGCAAAGAATTTCTGGGTAGTGTCTCTAGAAACCAATCTGTGTTTGCTAGCCTTTTATGAAAAACCATTAAATCCCACTAGTGACATGAGAACGGGTGCTGAAACTCCTGAACTGCTGACTTTGCTATAGATTTGTTAAAGGCTGTAATGAAACAATTTTCCTGCTGTTTTCTTATTTGTCAAATAAGAAAGGAAGCTGCAAAAATACAAACACGTTACCTAGAAATGCTAGGTAGTAAATACTGTGTAATTAAAAATTAATATCACTGCAGTGATAACACAGAACAATGATCTGCACTGAATAATCTTTTATTCCTTCCTGAGCCAAGAAGGCCTGGATGAATATATTATATATGTCTTGTCAAATTTGTCTAACTCGTTCTCAGGAATTATAGTGATAGAAATCTCTGAGTTTCCTTAGGCATCTTTCTCAAATGTTTACAGAACCTCCCATCTAACATGAACCTCATTTGCTTCAGTTTAAAACAACTTCTTTCAGGTTCTATGCATGATAAACTTGATAAACAGATTTTTTTTGTTTTAGATTTCATCAGAATTAAAAAGAAGATACTTATATGATGAGTTGAAATTAAAAACACTGTTTATATCAATTATGGCTGTCACATATCCACCTGATTTGTTTTTTTTTCTATTTGAACAAGTGTAAGTAAAACAATCTTTGTTAAACTTTCTATTTTGTTTCCTCTGTATGATTTAGTAACACAGGTTTCAGAAAGGGTTTTTTTTTTCTGATTAATCTTTGTATTGCTAGAATGCAGATACATGTTCATGCAAATAGATTAGTGATCTATTTTGCGTGGAAGGTGATGTGTGATAATTGACCAATCCAATAGAAAGATGTTCATAATCACAGACCAAATTCCAAGGTCCCTATCTTCTTTACACTTGAATGCTTCATTTAAGACATTCAGAGTTACACACATCATGAAATATTGTGGGTTTGAGGAGAGGATTTCTGAGAGGGCCTCACTCTCTGATAGCATTCAAGCTCAGGGGTTCAATATTGACCCAGTCAATATGAGTGAGCTAAATTGCTTTACAATAATGGGCAGAAAGTCCATCTGTTCCTCCTTTGTGATAGGAATGATCATATTCAGAATAAAAATACTGATGTAGTAAGAACTGGAATGCTCTTTAAAAATAGAAAGTTAAAGAAATAAGGACTGGAACATAAAGGTTTTCTTTTGACACTTAAGATTCCCAGTACATCTCAACAAAGACTTTCTTTAAATTTTATTGAAAGTAGGAGCTGATTTGTTTGCAGTTTAGCTCTTGAGGAGGCTCACAGTGGGGGTAAGCAAACAGGGCCGTTGGGACTGGCGTAGACAGAGGTTCCTCCAGATGTGCCACTGCTCTTTTCTCAGAGATAAAACCCAAGAGATTACAGATCAGCAGTAAACTTCCTTAAAGTGAGGCCAATGTTCTAATGACTCTTTTTGCTTTACAAGGCCTGGGGTGTATTTGGGAAGGGAAGCTATTAAAACAGATGATGTTTGGTGATATATTGTGCTCGGTGCTCCCATGGGACAAAGGGATCCTTTGATTCCTGCTCACTTCTATCCCCTCAGTTGCATTGAAGAGGCCATGCTACAAACTCATTAGAGGACCAGATGTACTTAAAAAAAATAATTTTGTTGTTGCTGCTGCTGTATCTTAAAAGCTGGGTCTGTTCGAGGCCCCCAAGCGGCAGTTTTCCCTGGCTGGGAAGGCTCAGGGGAGAAGTGTCTGGGTGGCCAGGGGCTCAGTGAATTGCTGGGAAAAGGAGTAGGTGAAAGTAAAACCATAGGGCTCTTTAAAGGATGTGATTGCCAAAGGCAGTTGTCCACAGAGATGAAGAGGAATGAGGAGATGGTGAATGCTGGCTGCCTGTGGTGTTCCTGCTGAAGAACACCTTTTGGAGGACGATCTGTTCACCAAATGCCTTGTGATGCTGGTGCAGCTACAGGAGGAAACCCCAGGAGAACAGAGCAGTGCAGGATGAGTGGTGACTGGTGCCCATCTTTGGTGGGGTAGCAGGATCCTCAGGTCCAACCTATGAGACCCTCCTGACTCTGGCTTCCTTCTCCCCATGGTACAAGGAGAACATTTCCCACAGCTTCTTTCCCAGTTGTGTCAGTGCTGCTGGAAGTTCAGGGGTGTAGGAAAGAGTGGTGTGAGGGGTGACCAAGCGAAGGAAGGAGACTCTTACTGGATGATGGAAACGCTTTCCTCGGTGAGAATGGGCAGTATGCTGAGGAGCAGAGACAGACACAGGGTGTGTGGTCTGTGTGTGGTTAGAGTGCAAAGTACCTTCTGGCTACAGGGGAGATGAGAGCTGTTCTTGTGCTGGAATAAAGAGGAATATTTTAATGGGTGGTTGGGTTGGCTTTCAGTGGGGAGAGATGGAGGTCTCTGTCCCCACCATTCACCACTGCTGGTAAACTTCCTTTCCCCAACCTGAATACCTACTGAGATTGCCCAAGCTCCTATCCCATAAAGCCTTACTGATATTTCCCAAAGCCACTGAGTGATGCAGATGTTTGTGAGGAGTTTCCAACAGCTCCAATTCAGCCATGCATCTGTCTTCCATGTTCACACACATGTAGTTTTGCTGGACAAGTGGAAAATGAAAGAAATTCTCCTGCTCCAATATGAAGGAGGTGTGTATTTCCCATACTGTTCCCCATACTGTGGGACTCCTCTTGGAGTAGCTTGCTGTCATCAGATAGGCCTTGGGAGGCTTAGCTGGGCAGGCATGGGGCCAGACTGGGAGCATCCTTTTGGAACCTGGAGGTGGGAGTGCTGTGAATGGGGTGGAGCAGCCCCTTCCTACTTCCTCTGTGATCCCCTTGGCCACAACTCTTAGGGCAAGTTCTCTCTAATACATCCTACCTAAGTGCTAAGCTCTTCTGAAAGATGGCAATGCATGCAGCTATCAGTCTTTTGCCCTCTTCATTGCCTTCACTGAGTAAAATGTTGCTGTGATGGATACTGCCCATTTGTTACTGGTATTTAATTGTTCCGTGCTGATGTTGTTGAGAGAAGGATATAGAAGGGACAGTGCCTGTGTAATTTGTTTTGATCCTGTATCTCAACCAGCATCATACTTTTGCAGGTTTTTTCATGTCTGAGTGAATTGAGAGTGCCTATTGTTTCAATAAAAAGCATGGTGATCCTTAGTCTGAGCACCCAAGGCAGATGTGCTCAGTGTCTGCTGACACAGCGAGGCGCAGCAATGTTTCTCTGAAACACCAAGCATGAACACCAAGGGGCCACCACAAAGCAGCTGAACTAACAATTCTCTGAGGTGTATCCAGCAAATGAACTTTAGTCTGGGAGTGCATGCTAATGAATCCAGACACTGCCCGTCCAGTCCAGAACCTGCATAAGTGCAGGTTAACTGCACGTTTGGATAACGCTGCATCGTGCCACGAAATTATTCCCATTCTTTCACAAGGAAGAAAGATGATTGAAAAAAAGGTTAACAAGTGGCAGAGCAAGTATTAGATAAAAGTTTGGAGAAGAAGAGAGAAATGGAGACATAACAAGTAAGCAAATGAGAGAAAAGACAGAAATTATGACAGTATTGACATCATAGACATTGACATGTCCTCCAGCTTAGACTACATCAGGAGGAATAGGACTTACATGTGATTTCTAGGGTATGTTACATAGTATTGGACATACTTATCCCACATGCATATTGCACAGTATCTTGGATTACTGGGGTGGTGTTTGTAGCCCAACTGTTGATGTCACCTGGGCTCTCCTTGCCTTGTCAGCCCATATTTGAGGTTACTTCTGCATGTGCTGTCCATGAACAGGTGGCAGCCTTCATGCATATGAAAAACAATTCCCTCCTTGTAATTTTAAATTTATTCACAAAATGAACAAGAAATTAAGCAAGAAACCAGACCTCGCTGCAGTTCACTAAATTCTCTCCCAAATAGAGCTGAACACGAGGGTTAGACTAACACTCACTTTCTCTGAGCAAGTTGTAACATAGCAAGAAAACTTACAACATTTTAATCAGGATTATCACATGACATCTTGTTAGTTTTTGGAACAAATGCTTTCAACTAGTGAAATATTATTTGGACAGATACTGCCTATAATAGCAAAAAAAATCCTTACCAAAATGATGGTTACCATTAGCACATAGTGTGACTGCCCATCTCTAAGGAAAATTAACAATTGGACCAGATGGCTAAAAGACAAATAATAATTCAGGAATGCTGAGAAAGAAATAAAATACATTAATAACCATGCTTGAATCTTCTCCAAGGGCAAAATGATACACTGTGAATATGTTTGTCTAATCTTCTGTAGTAATAATAATTTTCAGGCATTCTTTCTATTAACCCCATGGTTTATCAGGCTTTTCTGCCCAGCAGCAGTCCCCAGTGGAGGGACTGTGTTGCAGTTGAAGCGCAACTACAACACATCTGTGTCTGAGGAGAATGAGAAAACTGTATTTGAAATAGTTGGAGTCAGATGGTGATAAGCATTGTCAATCACATTCCCATCTTTAGTTCTTTATAAAACAGATATTCTTTCTTTTAAAAAACTACTTAATTGTTATGGTTACATGTGTTCTGACTCTAGTGAGTTCTGGCGATTGTTATTTGGGATGAGGGTACAAAGAAATCATATTGAGTTCCTGTAAGCAGAACTATTTGCACCAGAGTATCCTTCATCTTCATATATAATAACTACATATGATAGATAAACCAATCCTCTTATTAAGAAAGAACACAGGAACTCATCACCCTCCCCTGCCCCCCCTCCCCCAAAATTGTTAGGAACAGAATTAAGTAGTTAATTAAGTTCAATATTGGATTTTTTTTTACACTAAAGTTTTATCCCCTTTACCTTGACTAATGATAATTTTCCTCTTATTTTAATCTGGAAGATGAAAAACTGCCATTGTTTTGGTACAAGCAGGATTTAGGATTTACTTGATATTTTTTCCATAGATGTTTTTCAGTTTTGGGTTTTGTGCAGAGCCCAAGGAGAAGGGCTAAGCAGGTAATGGAAACAGCTTAATATTTTGTGTTCCTCATGAGCAAATTAATCACAGTTGCAATTAAATATGCAATGACATTTATAAATACATACAGTACAGATGAATTTAACCTAAGTCATTCTCAGCAGACTTGTTCTGCATGGAATATGAGTACTAACAAAGAATACGACTTCTTTTTCCTTCTGGTGTCCCTCAAGACTCCTTGCTAAAGTCATCCCCACCATACTGTGGGCTTTATCCTGGGATGCTTATGTGAAATTATTTTACTCTCTCAGTAAAAAAAAGGAACTTAAAATGCAAACATGAGTAACTAAGGCCAATATTAAGCAATGTTGTGATGCCAAAGCAGTGTAAAGAGGCCTCTGTGTAAATGAAAATCAGACTTTATGTTTATGTGAATTACACATCTGCAAAATATCTATAATATAGAACATAGCAGTTGTTTAATTTTTACCTAATTAGAGAGGCTTGAAAACATCTGGCATTTGACACCAATCCATTTTTTCATTGCATCCTCTCTTGGTAAGTTGGGAATGGAATATAATATATCCCACGAGATGCGCTTTAGTTTATGACAGGTGTGCATTTCCTAGCTGGTCATTCATTGTATGACACTATTTGTTTCCCACAGATACAGCTGGAAATACATTTATTTGGCAGTGAGGAATTTGCAAGTGAGGGGGGGGAAAGACAGGTTTAGGAGGAAACTTACACCAGAGATGTGTAAGTTATCCATTATAAATATATAATGTTTGCACAGAAATCTCAATGTGGCATTTAGTAACTTTCACAGACATTTGCTTTGTCAACTAAAATATAATAAATTTAATAAAGAATTTTTGCAAAATTTCCAACATTGGTATAAAAAGTAAAATGAAATGTGTATTGTCAAATTATAATCACTCCTGTAGCATATGTAACTTTTTATTTAAGCACTAAGCAAGTTACTCCTGTTGTGCTTTCTGCTGCTAGGAATAAGGGGATGAGTGAAGTTGTCCAACTGTTGGCCAAGGGGTGCTTTGGGCTCTGTGTGGGGTCTGTGGGCTGGGAACAGGGAGTTGAGTTTTCTCCTCCTTCCTCATCCTAGAGGATATGAGAAGCCCTGGGACTGCATGACAGATTGTGGGAAAAGCTTGACATAGCTCATGTGGAGACTCTCATTCTCTGATGACAAAAAGAGCAGCTCTAGATGCTGCTCACAGAGTGTGCTTGCTCAGAAGCAGCACCAGTCTGGCACATGGCCTAGACTGGTGCACTCAACAGGGCCAGCCTTTGCCTGGGCAGCAGCTCTTAGCTGTGCTGGTAAACTCCTACCCTCCAAAACAGCCATGCAGACCACCTATTGGCAATGGACCCAAGCTGACTTCCAAATTACCCCTGGAAATAGTTTGTGAGTGTTCCCCATAGTGTAAGTCACAACCACACCAGAAGTGAATGATACATGTGGCCAAATTGTAGTGCCTGGGAGCATCTCCTTGTGTCACTTACTGGTATAGGCGTTCTCCAAATGTCCCTGTGTAATTTATTGCTCTTCACTTGGAGTATCCCTAGAAAAGATATATACAGAGTTGTGAAAATTCCTAGTTTAGCTAAACTTCATAAACTTCAAAACAACTTTATGCTGTTTAGCTAAACAGCATAAAAAAGGCCATTTCCCTAATCTAGGATTTTTTAAAAATTGTAACACTTCTGTTTTTTTTTGTTGTTATTATTTTTTTTTTCATTTTAAACAAAGCTAATCTTTATATAATCTTCCACAAATCTTTCAGAATGGAAAATGTCATGTAGCCCCTTGCCAGATAAAAATATGTAGGACATGTGTGTGTTTTAACCCCATGTGAATATCTCATGAAGCATATGCATTCAGACCACAGGTACTGTGAACTTGCTGTTTTGTATTGCAGGCTCTCTCCTTGTACTCAATCAAAGGAAATGACTATGTTTGAAGTTTTTCCCCTCAGATGAATGAAGGATGGTGACTAATTTTTTGTATTGGATTTGGTACCAAAAATAAAAACCAAAACCCAAAAATACCCAAACCAAAAAAACACCACCAAAATCCATCATAGCTGTATAATTGGGAATGGATTTTTTTTTCCCATATGGAATATGGAAAACCTTCACTCCTGGTGGAAACAGGCCCAATTCAATGCTGCTGGATATGTAGAAATGGGGTTGGTGTGGGTTTTAATAATTATTTTTCTCTAAACTGTTCATATTTCCTCTCACTTCATTGAAAAAAAAATTAGTCTTCTGTTATTCTTCTGAAGTTTTTTCTTGTCCTGTCATGCTCCCCTGCTGCCCTCAAAAAAACAATGCTTGATCTGATGGCATTGTCAAAATGGATTTATGGATTTGTTTACTAACCAGGATTCAGAATGGGATGAAACAAGTTTGCATTTAGGAATGGATATGACAGATGCTGCTTTCTGAGAGCTGATTCTTGTCATAAATTTTAAAAATAGATTGCTATTGTAAAATGATTCATAACTAAAGAAAATTGAGGGTAAAAAAAATACTTATATAAGTTCTGAAAATGGCAGCCTGGCATTTCTTAAGCTGAGAGGTGAAATGTAACAGCTCTGTGAAAAGCATTTCCTCTTTTCTTTTTGGCATGTTTTCACTTATATCCAGGGTGGTCCTGAGGATTTGTGGGCTCAGAGAGAACAGAAAAGATTTTTTATCATATATTCCTTTCCCTCCTGTTTCCCTCTTCTTTCTTTCTTTGTTCTTATATGCATAATTTCTTTCTTTCTTTCTTTCTTTCTTTCTTTCTTTCTTTCTTTCTTTCTTTCTTTCTTTCTTTCTTTCTTTCTTTCTTTCTTTCTTTCTTTCTTTCTTTCTTTCTTTCTTTCTTTCTTTCTTTCTTTCTTTCTTTCTTTCTTTCTTTCTTTCTTTCTTTCTTTCTTTCTTTCTTTCTTTCTTTCTTTCTTTTTTCTTTCTTTTCTTTCTTTTCTTTTCTTTCTTTCTTTCTTTCTTTCTTTCTTTCTTTCTTTCTTTCTTTCTTTCTTTCTTTCTTTCTTTCTTTCTTTCTTTCTTTCTTTCTTTTTCTTTCTCTTTCTTTCTTTCTTTCTTTCTTTCTTTCTTTCTTTCTTTCTTTCTTTCTTTCTTTCTTTCTTTCTTTTTTCTTTCTTTTCTTTCTTTTATTTTCTTTCTTTCTTTCTTTCTTTCTTTCTTTCTTTCTTTCTTTCTTTCTTTCTTTCTTTCTTTCTTTCTTTCTTTCTTTCTTTCTTTCTTTCTTTCTTTCTTTCTTTCTTTCTTTCTCTTCTTTTTGTTTTTTTTTTCCTTTTCTTTCACATTTTTCCACTATCTTCTGTTGTGCTTCGATCCAAAGAGTGGTATCTGAAGTGTTTGGATACAAATATGTCCTCTATCCTTAAAGGGCAACACGTGCAGCCCTGAGCCCCTTCAGAGAACACACTGTTGAACACACATGAATTTCTTGGGCTGGTGCATGGAGCAGACAGTGTCTGCTCCCGGGGGCTCCCGGGGGCTCCCAGCCTTGCTGGGGTTTTGCTGCTGCTTCCTCTGCCTGCCCTGAGGGAAAGAGACGTTTTGCACTGTGCTGCCCTGCAGGAAACCCAAGGCAGGGATGAGTCTTGATTTCCCTCTGCCCCATTTCTTGCAACTCCATTGATAGTTGGTTGTTCTGGTTATTTTGTTCGGTTGGTTTATCACTTCTCAGAATTGCACTTACAGCTTTAGCATAGTTGTGTTTTCAAGTCTCTGAATCTTCTCCCAGCTGTTTTTCTCAATCACTGTAATCTAATATTCCCTGGTTTTTACACTGAAAATTTCAGGCCTTGTTTCTTCCACAATATGCATATTAAGGCTATTAAACCTTCCTAGACCTTAAACCCTGCTCAGTCACATCAGAAAATTAGTGTTTTTTAGTCATTGTGGAAAGAAAATAATCTTGCCACTTCCATTTAATAGTATCACAGCCAAACTAGATGGTGTGAGAGTGCAGATTGGCATTGAAACAGCCCTTGCTGAAGAGAAGCACATTCCAGAGGAAATTGATTTTCATGTCACCAACTTACACATATTTTGAAAATTAGGTTCACAGCCACAGGTTTCAGAGCTGATTTATTTGTCTTTGTTTTTGCTAAATTTGTTCAAATGAATTTTTAGTGAACTAAGAAGTTGCCTCCGACACAGGCTGAGGAAAGGTTCATGCAAAGAATGCGTAGTGCAGACCAGTGCGTACATGGAGGTCAAGCCAGCCTTGTGAAATGCACAAAAACAGTTGATGGCAGTGTCTGACCAAGTCCACCAAAACAACTTGGGGATTCACAAAGCCTAAGCTGGAAGGCAATAGTGTGGTCTGCTCTCTGTATCTCACAGGCTGCTACACTTCATCCCGTTATCCATGTTGAACACATTGCTTCCTGTTTAACTTAAACATGCCTTCCAAAAGGGCATCCAGTTTTGATCTGAAATTAGGGAAGGTTGGCTTTCATAGCTTTTTGTTGATGATTGATAAAGTCCAAACAAATGATTACTTTCAATTTAACTTTATCTAGCATCAGCTTCTGACCACTGAAGATTATGCTCTTCAATTAATGAGCCTGCTGTTTTTCTCTATGACATAACTGCATGCAGCCATGTCATCTGTCAATCTTCTCCTTGTTAAGCTCAGTCCCTATGTCTGCCTCTTGAAGTTATTTTCTATGCCTCAAATCCTTTCTTTTGTCCCTTTCACAATGTTTTCAATAGTCTTTCAGAGGTGCAAACTGTGGATTGTAGCTGGCATCTTAATATGTTACTGTGTGCCTCCTGACAGTTATGGCAATTAAGAAAATATGTTCTTTGATATAACATATAAAAGTTGAATGCATTAAGTGAATTATCCCCATGCTCATTAATTTAAGATTATGGATCCAGTCACTGCCTTCAAGCTGGTGACAGCTTGCCTCCTGTCACATCAGTATGTATATGGCTGGTACTGGTTTTCAGGATTCTGTAACCACTTTAGCCTATGCCAGAAGGGTTTCTTTTTTTTTTTTTTTTCATGAAGCTCCTACATGCTTTAAATTAAAAATTTATGTTTGCCACATACTGTGAAATGTTCTCTTCATGTTCTCATCACCAGTCATAAGATGTTTGAAATTCTGCTGCCTCTCTTTTGAAGAATAAAGGAAAAAAAAAAAAAAAAAAAAGGGAAGATTCTTCTGGTCTAAATTGGGTTTTGTTTATGTTTTCATTGATAACATGATTTACTGAAGGAGTGAGAGAAGAGGAGGAAAGCTTAGGAGAAGGTACAGATAAGTCCCTAGCTGGTAGGCTGGTTTCCTCTCAAGCTGGAGACTGGTGATAATAAGGGTGTGTCGTTCCCATGCTGAGGACCTTCTCTTAGCTCAGATGACTTCAGCCTTGTGGAATCTCCTGCACCTCCTGGCAGCCCAAGGGAGATAGCTCACCAAAGAACTCTTTTGCCATGCTTTACTTTCCTTAGCTGCCATACTTTGCTTATCAGAACCATTTCACTTAACAAAGTGTGCATCCCTGGGACATAAACTTGGCAATGGTTTTGGTAATTGCTGCATGCATTGCACATGGTCAGTGCTTTTCCCTGTCATTAATGGTCTCTTAATCGTGTCTGGAATTCTGCAAATGTCAGGAATTCAGGCAAGACATGGCCTGGATTTTTCAGGGCAGATGCACTTTGACCCTTTTTAGGAGATGATTGAGGGAGACTGCGGGAGTTATTAGTTTTCTTTACCTTCCCCCTCCCCCCTTCTCCAAATAAACCCCCCTAAATTATCCAGTGCTAGATGTCTGCTTGCACAGCAGAGCTAGGGCTACAAGAGCATGCTAGTGACTCTTGTGAGCAATGTATTTATCCTAGCTATTAAAGAAAATTAACTTTGTGAAGAACATATTGTAGAAGTAGGAATAACTAGTTGTATTGTATTCCTTATAGGAGGATAGGTAGGAGAGGGATTTTCATGCCTGTCTCCCCAGTCCCACTGGGAGGTTTCTCTTTATCTTTGTCAGCATACCCTATTTTGTATATGCCAAATTGCTCCTTCTTTCTCACTTGCAAGTTCAGTCTTCTGGCGACTCATGTATTGCAGCTTTTGTGGGAACATTTGTAAAACTTGCTTGCTTGGCTTTTGACTCTTTTCCACGGCTGAGGTCGTGAATTAGGCAGATGTTCACAACCCACATCCCCTGATGAGCTCAGTGATACTACCTGGGGAGCCACAGGGATGGTGTCTGACCTGTTTAGAATGTGCCTGAAAACTAGGGAAAGGCATTCAGTATATTTGTGTCCTAACATATTAGGTCCTTTACTTCCTAAATAATGTGATAATTCAGATTGTAAATTCAGCAACTGAGATACTGTTTCTGTCATGTCTAGTTAGACATGACTTAAAATGTGCTTGATGTGGCTGAGCAAATCTCAGTATACGACATTATTTCTGAATTTTCATTAATTCTCAGTTTCAGTTTCACTGATCTGATTTGCTGGGAGGCTAATGTGTGAAGTGACCCTGATTCTGCAGAGGCTGGAGAAACACAGGAGGTGCTTGGTATTGCCAATTTCCTTGTACTTCTGAATGAGCTTTGTGTTCTCTACCTTTCACCTTGTGGCTTTCAACATGAGAGATAAAAGAAACCCATTCTTTTTTTATTAAAGTCATATGTTAGTGTCACTTTGTAGTTTTCTTCTGTGAAATGATTATTGAAACTAAAGTGATTAAATTGGTATAACCTTGTGCTGTCCTCATTTGGTATAGCAGTGATCTGAGTGAATTGTCTGTAAATGCTGAGTAATCCTTGCCTCAAACTGGGATTATATAGCTGGTAATAAACAGCATTGTAAAACTGACATCACTCAGCCAATGTTTTTCTTTAGACTTAAGTGATGGTTTGTATACACTTTAAAGAGAAAATTTCTCCTATTAGAAAGGCTGGAGGAAGCCACCTGGAAAGTACTCATCTGCAAATGCAAGCTTTGAGCCTAGGGTGGTTAAATAAGTTAAAAAGACAGAGAGAGAAATAGAGTAGAAAAAATAAATGTGTACAATTCCTCTGTCTTGCACATTTTGCAAACAATAGCCAGAGGGATGGCTTTGACCTTATAGTAAGGTTCACTTATAGCACCATGGATTTATCTTGCCTCATAGTTAATACTGTTCATATTTATGAAGAGTGGGTTGCTTATTCAGAAAATTTGCTTCCTTTTTAACTAAATTATAGTTCTAAAGAGACAATCTTTCAACATGCAAAGTGATGGTGTGTTGTTCAGTGTACAATACAATTCCTTTTTCTTTCCATAGCTGAAAAGCAAATACATTTCCAGTTCGACTCTGATCTCAGCTTTTCAAATCGTAGAATCAACTTTGTTATACTAAACACAATTTAAATATTTCATATGTAATCAGTTAAATTCTGGTAGCAGGAAGTCACAAATGGCTCTACATATGCACATAAAGAACAGTGAGATATTTTGCCCAAAGTCATAAAGTAAAATAGAATAGTGAGATATTTTGCCCAAAGTCATAAAATAAAAAACTATTGGCAAAACTCAGACATTTAAATTTATTATCTGGTCCCTCGCACCTAGACCCAGTTGCTCATTGACTGATGCTATAAATTATACACCTCTATGGGAAAGTTTTTGGTAATCTTCCTCTCTGAGAGCCAGACTGCAAAAGCTGAAAGAGGCACTTTCCATTTACAAGTACATAAAATATTAAAAAAAGCAAGCCATGGGTTACATCTTTGGAATTTCACACAGTTCACTGGGTTCTCAGAAAACACAGCTTTAATAGGGGGCTTACTGCTGTATAGCCTCAGGAGTGAAAACCCAATCACTCCATAGCTAGCTCTAATATTTTTCCCTTTTAAGATATCGACTAGTTTATTTATAGTTTGCTTTTTGTAACAGGGCTAATGTCAATGACAAATGAAAGTTGTGAGAAAACCCCACTGTTTTTAGAACTTTTTAAAGACAGGCTTTATATGCAGTGATTAGAGTTATATATAGCAAGCTGCTATGTATTGGGGAGAATTTACTTTTCATGAACATTTTTAATGCTTTTAATACATTGAGAATAAATGTTTTTGGTTTTACATCCAGTTTAGAATGAAAATAGCAAGAAGACAAATGTAATGGAAAGGAGTAATGAGAGCAGAGGAGAAAGATGAAGGTATGACAGCAGCAACTGTTGGGTAGAAAGGAACAAACATAAATCAACTGGAAAACTGTATCTATCCATATATATATCTCCATATATATATATATATATATATGTATGTATCTGTCTATCTATCTATATATCTTATGCATACTCTTTTCATAAGCACAGTCTAAGTCAGAAGAGAAAGATGTCAGAGGCTAAATGAAATGAATTTACAGGCTATATCTGGGCAATATACCATTGTTTCCCCATTCTTTTCCTAGATCAAGACCTACCTATTAAAAGTAAACATATCTCTTATGGGAGAGGCAGCAAGGTTGTCTTGTACATTCTGTACCATCTGGGTAGTGTGCACTCTTCCCTTGTGCTTAGCCTTCTTGCTGCAGCACATATTGCAGCTTTCTCCTCTGCTGGAAACCCAATGTTTGTATTGGATAGAACTCAGGACAAGGAACTGTGTGTATAGGCATTAATTATAGGAATCAGGTTCATAAATGTGCCTGTTAGAAAATTAAACACAGACTTCAATTTTGCAAAGCTGCTATTTCCTCCGCACCTATTTTCTTATTGCAAGAGATTTGTACAAATTTTCTGTGGATTAATAGTGGTCAGTCCACATTTAACAGCAATATGATAAGTCAGACCTTTTAAAGAGGTCCTTGTTTGTTTCCACAGTTTCAACAATGGCTCCTAAAAATCTCTGAAATGAAGCAGAAATACCTATCTCATCCTGGAATTTCCCCACAAAATTTGCTGATACTTGAACACAGAATGTCTGAACACAGAAACTGTTTTAGGACGGTGGACAGGATGGAGTTACACCAAATACCATCTCAAATGGGAAGGGCAGCAGTGGGAGCTGGGGCTTGTGTTCCTGCAGGGAACTGCATTCATAGCTGTGTGGGGGAGGCTTGGAGCACTGCAGAATGAAGAATTAATGCTATGTTTGGCCACAGGATAAGTTGTCAGCACATCCCTGGCCAGTTCAAGCTTGTGCACAGATGTGTTCTGCGCAACTTTGATAGGTTAATAAAGAAAAAGGCGAGCAAACACTGGGGGCTCTGGATGAGTGTGGCTTAAACCCTAAAAGGAAAGCTGCTGGCAACTCGTGGTTTACTTTGGACATCTTCTGTAATAGGAAGAGGCAAAGATCTTTAATTTCTCAATTCTTCTAGTGTGTAGTAAAGAGGTGGCTGTTAGCAGGGTGCACTTCAGCCAGCAATATTATCTGGTCTGCTGCAGTCTCTTCTATAACGTGTGTTGCTGTAGAAAAGTTGATAGGTGAACTGAGGAAAACATGCCACTATGGTACTAAAACTAAGCATACCAGCCCTTGCTTTTGTAATGTAATCCACTTGTTACTGTAAATAAGGAAGGAAATAAATTTAGATTTTAAAATATTCACAAAACTGACTTTTCCTTCCTTTCCTATACTGTCTGAATAAAATCTAGTCACACAGATGGGTAATTCATCCTCTTTTTAATCAAGAGCAAATTATAAAATGGAAGTCAAGGTATTAAACTCTTTTCTCAAACTACTGAGATGATTAGGCTCTAATTTGATGTTTTAATTTCCTATCACAGGAGTTTTACTGTTTGCCTTAGGAGGAATGCCTTAAGAGAGTTAGGTCTGTTATTCTCTAGACTCTCATAACACATTCACAAGCCTGAATAACCCCAGACACTACACTGGATTCCAACTTCTGCTTTTGACAGCTATTTTTAGTCTGTCAGATTTCTGCCTTTGAACACTATCCCAGCTGAGATCCAGATTGAAAAAGCTGAAGCTGCTAATCAGCATTTGGCCTCATGTGAGTACAGATGAGCCATCCAGAGTTCTTGGCTGTGTGCATCCTCAGGGATGGAGCCTGAGGTTGGTGTGCAGTGCTAGTTTTCAGCCTTTCCTGGAGATCCATTTCTCTCAGTGTGTTGTCAGGGTGGCACCATGTCTGCCAGGACTGTCACCTCCAGCATCTTGTGTCTTGTCCATCCATGGGATTATATGAGTTGTGCCTCCCATGACAAGCATTCTCACCATTTCCCCTGAGTCACTGTCACCAGCTCGGTCCACTTTGGTGAAATTTAAGGCTGAGACCCTTTACTTGGAATGAGAGATGGTTGTAAACACCTTTCAGCCCTTCCAAGATCTAGTAATTTTGTTCAGTTTGTTTCCTGCATTACACCACAAAGTCTCAAGCCAACTTTATACCATGTCATCAAAAAATAAAATCTCACCAGGAAAGGGGTGGCTTTCCCTTTTCACCATTTTCTCAAACCATAACCCTGTTTGGCTGCCCCATATGACTATCTGACAAAAAAAGATGCTGGACTTTACAGAGCCTCTGGAGGTCTTCCACACCCTGGGAAGGCAGGGGGTCAACTTAAAAATCTTAAAACAGGGTCAACTATTTAGTACTAAATGAACTATTGACATTTCCCTGTGCTCTCACACACACACAGACAGAGCCATAGGACATTATGTAGGAGTAGTAATGGGTTCTTACAGTTCTGGTGTCTGTAGGGAAAATCACGAGTCACCATGACTCACAACAGAGTAGCAGATCTCCTCCTTAGGACTGCAGGATGCCTTGGAAGGTGGCCATTCTCTATTCCAGGAGCAAAGCAGCCAAATTCACTCCTGAGTGTATTGTTTCTAATTTGGAACAAGCTGGGTCAATGCTGGACTAGGGGATCATGCACCATAACCCACTGCACATCCTTTAGGTACTGATCCTTTCAGGATAACCACCATGCTTAGTCACTCTGCTGAACCTGCACTTGGACTGAAATAGCAGAGATCTATGGGTCCACACTAAAATTCACTGGAAATCCAGGTCAGAAGTGAAGTAAAGCATCAGAATTGGGCTGATTTAGCTGATGTTGTGGTGGTGAGCTCCTTAATGGAAAAAAGAGCATAGGGCCATATATGCTAGTTACAATGGGTCACTGAGTTATGAGACATATTGGTGATCTGTCTCATCACATCTTGAGCATTTTGTTGAAATTTATAGTGTAGATGTTTGTGTAGATGTTTGTAGACATAAAGTATATTGTTGCATTTGTGAAGAGAGGCGACCTTGCACTGCACAAGACAAATGCTGACTGTGTACTGCTGTGTGTGCTCAGCAAATAGCTAAGATTCCTTCAGGGTTTTAAGGGATGGATCCATTCCCCAGTGCTTTTGACAATAGTATGGTAACAAAGGGAATAAAAAAGAAAAATAAGAGGCTTAAAACTGTCATTTACAGACTAGAAGCACCACAGATTTTCCCATAAGGCTTTCATGTCTTTATTCAAATTTCATATCGGCCAAACCAAATTAAACAAAAAGGAAATAAAGTTTCAAAGGAAGCCTTCTTGCAGCAGTTTATGCTGAATATTCTTCTGAATGGAAAGACCTTTCCTGTCTGCTGTTGTAATTCAGCATGGGAAAAACCGATATTCCTGCACATAGTCCTGCGAATCAATGGGGTAGTCTGTAGCTAGGAATCTTCCAGTGGAACTTTGCAGCAAAACAAGTCACTAAACCAGTGTATCCAGAATATTTGTTCTGGCAACAATATTGATTTGACTAAAGCTCACAAAATCTGCCTTAAATTTCTAAGGAAACTATTTCTATATTTCTGTTAGTTTTATTCTAATACACACATAGGTTTTTTAAGCAGATGTCTTTAAGGTTTTTTACCCATTGCTTAGTACAAATAACTTCTTCAGTGATAGTGGTGTCTCTGACAAGGTAATTTTCTCTGAGCTGCTATAAATGTGATCCATGCAAATTCTTTTGGTCCATCACTATCCAAATTAAGTACTGAATAATGCATATTTATAAACAATGCATATAGATAAGGAGGCTTTAAAAACTCTTTCAGAGGCCAGACAAAAAGAAAAGAGTGTTTTTCTCCTCCATGTGTTGAAGTGAAGCTGTTAGTAACTTCAGATGTAATAGGGTTACAATGACACAGGGACAGAAGCAAGGAACAAAAATTTAATGAAACTGCCAATAGAAGCTCTAATTTTGAAATTTGCAAGCCTCGTTTCATTTGACATGCACAGAAAAGGGCCAGTTTTAAATGGTGATGGTTTGTTGTGCAGTGCTACAATACTTTCCACTCATCTCTTTGGTAGTTTCTCCTTTTTTTATTCCATCTGTCTCCAAGACTGAAGAGGAAATGTAGCAACATTTTAAATATTTCAGCATAATGAAATAATATTATGATTTGAAAGCTGAAACTCATGTGGTTTGGAATTCGGAAAGCCTGGGGAGACAGAACTGTGGTTTGTGAAGCTTTTGTATATGCTACACTGGGTTAATATCGAAGCTTCTATTTTGCTTTAATATTATATTTCACTGATTAAGGGATTCCTTCAATTGATACATTAAAGAAGTGATGAAATTAAATTTACTTAGCTCACTGAATTGAGGGATGTACCTATCATGATGCCAATGCTCCAGGTTTTTCTAGCTTACTTTTTCATTGACTAGAAAGTAGATATTGAAGAATTTTTCAAATGTTGATAGCCAAATTTTTGCTTGAGTGAGATTTCTTCCTGCAGAGCCCCATTCTGAGAGGTTGGGTTTTGTGACAAGTTGATATTGGGGAAAAGACTTTTGATGGGCACTTCAGACATTACAAACCAAATAAATTTTCTTCAGTGAGTTTCCTACTAATATTTCAAAGCTGTGTCTAACTTTTCTGCTGGAGCATACCACGCATGCACTGTGGTTCTTGTCTATGCATCATTTGTATCTTGTCTGACCCCTGTATTTGGGTTTCCTTTCTGTGGAAGGTGGGGAATGATGTTGTGTTTTTGGGTTCTGTCCTTATAAGAAAATAGTTTGGGCCAGGGAGACAAATGTAAAGCAGGGAAACATTCTCAGGTTCTCTGATCAGATATAACCTGAGACCTCACCTATGAGAGCAAGTATTTCTCACATACAAATACAACTCTTTGACGTGAGGTCATTAATGAGCATCAGTGGATTACACTGTCTGGCATTTCTTTTTGTGCATTGTTAGAAATCCTGATACAGTATTTCCTTTAAACTACCCCAGATTGCCTGCTGTTTTTCATATTTAAGTGACTAAAGCAATCATAGCTTTTTACACATCATGTTACTTGTCTGAAATGAAATTAAATTAAACTAAAGCTGCTTTTCTAACTTCTAAATCATGTGGCATGTCTAACTCATGTCTGCTTTCTCAAAAAACATTGGTCATTTTATTAAAAAATTATGATGCAAATAGGCTGAATCGGAACAGTAGATTAAATGTTCTTGTAAAGTTTTCCAAGAGGCCAGAATCCCCTGCCTGTGAAGAAGATAATGTCCTTAATGTTACTGCAGGCATTACCAAAAAAGCCTAGTTATTCACTGCACTTACAGCTCTACTGCCTGTCCTATCTTGCTGGGAATCAAAAAGTCACCTGAACTTTTTGAGCTTCTTATGCCAGGGTGGAAAATTTGCTCGAGTTTTTGTAGTTCAGAATAGATTATGGTTTTACAAGACAGTATGGTTTACAGAGAAATGTCATGCCAAAGATCACATGGCCCTCAACCTCTCGACTCAGATCAGTAATTTCCCATTAAAGCTGATTTATTTGGAACAGGCTCTAGCATGAATCTAGAATGAGAATTTAATTGCCTTTCCTCTGGTGTGAGATACATAAACTCTGACATGCTTCCAATAGGAGTGTATATTATATAAAAAACATTATTTTGCTACTTCCATGGAAAGTTTTTTTTCTAGTTTTACTGTTGTGCATAGATTTTTACTGTTGGATTTCTCAGTGAGAGAAATGGATGATTCTGTGATTTAAAACTAGCGGAAGTTCTCTGTGACTTCTGTGAATTTATTTCTTGTGAAACCATTTTGTCAAATTTACTGTTCAGCTGGAATTAAAAAGTGAAAATTGTGTGTAGTATTGCTTAAGTTTACATGGTATAGAACATGAGAAGAGCACCAGGGGAGCATAATTCTGCTAAGTCCCAAGTAGCTAAAGAGGACAGCAGACAATTCATCTGATTCTGCTTTTCCAAAGTGATAAGTCATCATCCCACCCTTACAACCATACATCCTATTGACTAATTTAAGCTATAAATTTGTACCCTGAAGTCTTCATCTTACAGTATTCCTATGACCTGTGAGACTACTAAAATCTATGAGACTACTAGTTTTCTTACTCCCTGTCTGTCAGCCAACATATGCTGACTTGCATGGAAAGTCTCCATTCCTGTTGGATTACCTTACATTTCAGGTGCTTCAATTAAACCAATAATTCAGAAGCCTCTCGTTCTCACTTGCTAAGCAGGGTTCGAGGTGAATTTTGGTGGACAATTGAAACATAATCTCTGAAAAATCCCCATCCAGTACGTGCCTAGTCTATTTTAAGCCTAAATGTGATGCACATTTTCTCTTGCTGTCTTCCCCTGAGAAACACCATTAAGTCTTTCATACCTAATCCTGTTTAAAATACAGAACCTTAAAATACTAAGGGTATTTTAAGGGTGTTTTATACTTCTGAAGCACGCAGTATTATCTTCTAAAATACCAGGTGTTTTGGAAGAATCTCTTGCTGCTGCCATGTGGGAGGAGCACTGCACAAAAATTGCAGTTGTAGCCAACTTTTGAACATTAGGATGACAGAGTGGACAATGCCTCTTTCAGGTAGTGGTTAGACTTTGTGCTTTGGAGTCCTGCCTCTGCCAATACAGTATCCAAACTAGAGATCCTCCCTTGGGGATAACCTGGGACTGAATGGGAAGTCGGCAGGCAGAGAAAGCCAGCTCTGCCTCTGCTGCTGAGTAGCCATGCTGACTCTTTCAGGAGTAGGAGAGTCAGACCTTGCTTAGAACTATTTTCTTGGAGGCAGAAGAGGGAAAAGAGGTTGTTTTAACAGCTCTGTTATGTGCAGCTCTCCTGCCTTTGATGTCTGGCCTCCATTATTCAAAAAGATCTTGGCCTCTGTGCATGGCATTGCGTAGACTGTAAGGATAAAGTTTATGTCCTCAACAAGGCTGGTACAGAAATATTTTATGGTCATCAATTTGCTTGGGTATATATGGGTGGCTGTTACACAAAAGGATTCATTTTTGTCTCAGCCTCTGGTATCTTTTTGTCCCAGGGATCCTTTAAGGCCAGGGGCAGCCCATGTCCTAGCTTTGGACTTTCAATGACTTACTGGAGATGAATTCCCTGAGAGGTTAGAGCTCTGCAGCAGCTAACTGGTAGACACAAAAGCAGTTTACTGAGTTATACTTTTTATTGAAGCCACTCTGCAGTATCCTGATAGGTGCTGTTTATGACTGACCAGCCTGTTAGACTCGCTTCCTTCAAAATTCTCTTTCCAGAAGCTCAGGGTATATGAGCAGGCCCAAGTAAACTAAAGTACATAAAGTAAATATTCCTCTATAATATTGTACACTTCAGTGATGAAAATGTACAACATGATTGTCTGACCAAAATTGGGCAAATATTATTTCTCCAAACTAGTCTTAACAAAGTTTCAGGACTATCTTAAAATAGTGTCAATCATATCTTAAATGTAAATACTTCATTTAAAAAAGAAATCCTGTTTTCAGTGGTGCTTAGATACACAGGATTAATTTGTTTGACTAATTTTCAGTTTACAATGGTATAATCTAATCCAGGTAAAGACACACAACTGTTCAAAGCTTTTAACATTTTTCAATGTTAATTCTTCAGTCATGGTTAGAAAAACAATTCTTTCAGAAATCTGATCTGCACTGCTTCATTTTTTAGTGTTTTTGGCTTCTTTCAACTGTCTTCCAAACCTACAGTAATAATATTCCTTTATTATTCATATTTGCTTGCACAAATCCCAGCTAAAGAATGCAAGCCAGGAATCAAACTGTCTTCTAAGTCAGCAGAGATTTGAACTGAATGGACAAAAAATACCATTCTGCTACAGTCTTTCATAGTGCTTTAATTAGTTCTTGTTAATTAAGACCATCAAACTTCTGCAGTTGTGCTTGTGTCAAAAATATAGTTCTCTTTCATTAAATATAATTAGGAACAACCTTCAGGAACAAGAAAAAAAGTAAATTGTGCCTTCCTAGTGGTATGGCTTCCTTTATTTAACATAGGAAGATAGCAGTGTTTAACATAGGAAGGTAGTTCTAGTGTTTTGCTTCATCATTCTGTAAAGGAAATACTTTTCAGTCAAAACCCCCTTTATACCAGTTACACTAATAAGCTCTCACACATTATTTCAAAACAAGTTTAAACAGGATAGAACAGTGCATTAAACTCATCACGGCTGTTACATGTACTCTTGAGTTTTGATTTACCTCTGTCACAGTAAAAATAGATTTTTATAAATGGATGTTTCATGCTTTTCACTCTAATGTATGACATACAGTGAGACTCACATTTCCCTTAAATAATGCTTTAGCCACTGTGAATTCCTATCACAGCTGTTGAACAGTGACTCCAGAGCAGATGATTTAACAATGACAACAAAAATTCTGTGAAAGCTTCAGATTCAAACTGAATCCTTTTTCAGAGACTCCTAAAACAAACTTTCCGGTTTTTCATAAAAAAATGCAGTACGTTCGTGTTCCAAATTTTTGTTATATATGCAAATGATAAATGTCAACCAAATAGCCTTTGGGAAGAGGGCATTTTAAAATTATGTTACCACATCTATCTGCTCTTAGGAGAGAAAAATAAAGTACAAGCCGCAAGCTTCAAGGCTTGCTAATTTACTCTGAAATAAATAAACCCAAGGGACTTAAGAAAATGTGACATAAATTTGTTTCAAGAAAATGTGAATAACAAAAGACCAGAATATTAATTTGTATTATGCAGTTTCTTTCTGTTAGGGATTTTTGTTTGTTTTCCTCTGGAATTGTTTTATTGCCACAGGGCAATAAAGTAAAAAATACCCTTAGACATCTCTTTGGAAAATGCTTTATTTAAATTGTTTCTCCCCTTCTTTTAAGTTTTAATTTTAAGAAGAAGAAGAAAAATAAAGTCCATTAGTAAAGCTCTGAACTAGGTCAAAGTCTAAAGATTAAGTGTAGCAGGTTAAGACTTCTATTTTGGGGATACATTTTGCTGAAGTTATCTTTTATAAGTACACTTTCTCCATTTCTTAATTCAGCACAGAAGGTCCTGTCAATTCAGACATTACATTTTAACGTATCCATTTAGAGAGAAATTTCATTTTTCTTTCCTGATGTCTTCTCCTACTACTGAGGAGAAGCATCTGTGTGTAACAAGAGAAAAAAAATGTAAGCTGTAATTTTAAAGAGACTGTGCTTGAAGACAATGAGACTACCAATTATTATAAAGTTAAATATGCATCTAATATGCTGCAGTAATAACTTTAAAGGAAAATATTTCCTTGGAAGGCATGCTATTGTAGGAGCTAGTATAATAAAAAATTGCTTTTCATTGCTTCTGAAACCCTCTGCTGTACAGTAATCTGTGCTTCATCAGGAAGGAGAATGTGTGCACTCCAGAAGAGGAGAAAGGTCACATAAAATCCAGGATTTCACAATGTCTAAAACACGTAGCTGGTTGCTTTCTTTTTTTTGTTTATTTCAGAAGCTGAAGTATTTTATTTTCTGTTCTAGGAAATGTGCCAATCTAACACTTCAAGTGACTAAGTATTTCTCATGTGTCCCAAGGCTAAGCTCTGGAGAGGAAGATTGTGAAAGAGGTAATGGAGTAATATCTTAAATTGAAAGAGTAGGATTTTGTGCAAGATTTTAAACAGCTTACAGTTCTTACTGGTATTATGATGAGTATCCCAGTTGTATCTAAAATAATATCCCAGATTAGAGTACTATTGTTAAAGGCTGTCCAAATTTGTAGGGTGAGGGGGTTTGAGAAGAGTTGAGACAAGATGAAAACTGTCATGTGGCTATGGTTATTCCAGCAAGTAGATGAGGAATATAGCAGAGATGAAGTAGTGGAGATATAAACTTTTTAGATTAAAAATGTACTTTAAAAAGTATTTTGTGAGAATATCCACTTGTAGCCAAACATGATGTCCTAGAGAATTGCTTTTAAAGTTTTAATATTTTCAAAGAATGACACTAAAAATATATATTTGTCTTTTCTACCAGCAGCTATGTTTTGATAAATCAAACCTTGACAAATATTATGAAAACTTTGGAAAGATAACTGAGAAAAAATCTTTTTTTGAAAAAAGACAACAAGTTTATATTTAATGATAATAACTTTTCACCAGTCACTAGATGTTTGACTTAATTCAGGCCTTGGATTTAAACAGCTCACATGCCTGAAAATCAAACCTAGATCTGACAGATATATGATGAGCTGTGAGAACTTCTTCTTGAAACAGACAGGAAAATGTACAAAAGCATAAAGAAGAGCACTAATCCAGTGCAATGTGCTGTAAATCCACCAGTCTTACACTTTCTTATGCTATCATGAGTATGAAGTAAGTCAGTAGAATTTAATTAAATTCTTAAAAACTCTAATGCGGAAAAAGAATTTTGTTTTTTTTTTTGGTTTTCTATAATTTTTTTCCTGTTTCAAATCCTAAAATGTTTGGCCTGGGACTTAATTTCTTTGCTGTTCACATTTAACAAAAAAGGCCTTCCAGATTAGCCATCCCTCTCTGGCATTTCATGTGACAGGAGGGAAAGAAAAGACCCTCTATACAATGCTGAGCTTAAAAATAAACTTTTTGGGTTTGCAAATAAGTGAAAGCACAATGGAATCCTGTGTTTCAATCTCATGTGTGTATTCATCATGGATGCCTAATTATGAAGCATAGAACTAAAGCTGAACTGTGTACCCCTGGTTACAGGACCCAGGGGATGACTGGATTCACTGGTTGTAACTTGTTCCTCAGGGGCCAATTAAAAGCACACCAGGTAAAGTTAAATAAAAAAATATATAACTCCTGTATACTACAGATTTTACTTATTGCTGAAAACTGGCATCAAGAGAACCTTGGTAAACTGCACTTTTTATTAACTGCTTTATATGAAACCTTTAGCACTACCTGTAAATTCCCATTTGTGTCACCATTTATTGTGAGAAATACAACTGGAGGAAATATTTAGATACATAGTTCTTCTGCTACCCTTGTGAAAGAAGTATTATCTTTGCTAAGAAATGGGTTCTGCAGTCTTGCAGCTCCTACAAGAAAATATTCCTTTCTCTGCTGATGTTCATGTAGAGCACTGTATGAAGGAATTTCAGATTCTGTTTATATCAGTAATTTAATCTTAGAGTCATAAGAGTGTGTTTATTTTAGCTCTGCTGGTGATGAATTCTTTCTGCTTTCAGATAAATCATAGTTAAGAGAGTTGTTGAATAATTCATCAATATAATTTTGAATACTTTAGTGTATCAGATCTCAGAAAATGTAAGTAGAAAATGAACAGGAAAAGCATAAAGCACCCATAATGTATGGCAAATGCTTATGCATGAAAAATATGGGCTTTGTCTGTTTTCTTATTTTTATCTAGTGTTACACTGGTGTGGTTGCTTGAGTTTAATAGGACTAGCTCCCAGTCTGCAATGACTCAAATGGTAAAAGAAACAGGAATATGATCTGATATGCCTGGGTGAAATGGAAAACACAGGAGCAGATATACCCATTGCAGTAATGTGTTGGCTCATGTTTAAACATAAATGTCTGTATCAACAAGCCAACAGCCATTAATAAACAGCTGCTGACCCTGCTGGAGATTTTATCATATGCATGAGTACTTTTTGCTAATGAGAAAATGCTTCGTTTATCAAAGTAACATTGGTTTCATAGAGATGTAATTCAAAGTTTCTTGTGCTGTAGTGGGAATACCAAAGGAAGTAAAGACTTTATTAATTGGTATTAGTGTACTGGAAAAGATTTAGAAAAAAAAATGTGAAGAAGTCTGCACTCTAGTAAGACTGGAAAATTCTTTAGCTGAGAAACTTATTGCTTGTGCAAAAAACCAACAAGTATTTGAGGCAAAAAAAAGGTCAGGAACGCTGAATATCTGGAAAACCCTATCATTTACACTTTTGGTCAATAAAAGTAGTCTGAACCATGCATTTAAATATACTCTGTAAGTAACTGGAAGAAACAGGCATTCCCAAAGGTCCCTATATCCTATCTTGGACACAGAAGTTTAATGCAAGTGATATGAACTACTGTCTGCAAGTTCTCCTGTCTCTCTGAGAGACAGAGCAGAGTTGCTTCCATGAGGGTTCCACATCCCTGCAGCACACACATACATTTGTTATTTATGAACAAAAAGTAACTTAGTATGCTATGAAGCACATAAGGCACAAGTAACAAAGAATTTGAAAGTGATGAGTAAATTAATAAGCAAATATCAAACTGACTTTAATATTCAATGAACTTCCAACAGTTCCAATTTGCAAATATTGAGCTGTGTTGGTTGTTGCACATAAGACACTCATGAGAAGCTTTTTTATTTTTCCAACTGAACAAAGCAGCTTTATATGAATGTTATTTCCCTTTACATCTTTATAAATCTGATGCTCTGGGACATCTGGACACTCAGGAAAATTCCTGAGCCTATAAACTTACAGAAACTGTTTTGTGAGGGTCAAGATGTAAACTTATCCCCAGAAACCTTAGTGAATCTGAAAATCACAAACTATGCAATTAAATTTTAATTTTTTTTTTAATTAATTTTTTTTGTTTGTTTTTATTTAACTGTTACTTCAGTTAGCTGGCAGAACTCTATGTTTAAAATTCAGAAAATAAACATAGATATAGAAACTATTAACCAACCTTTGTTTTTAATAGCAAAATTGGAAATACGTGAATACGTGAAGACTTGAACTAATTTTATGGGTGTCAGTAGTTGTTATAATTCCTTAATTTTTTATTACAGCCTGCAGCTGGAATTTTGCTATGTTTGTTATATTTGTTCTTGACTTCTTGAAGTCTGTCAACTCTAAAGCTTTTGAAAAGAAGCATTGAGTTTGGAAAGGGTTTTTGTTAAAGAAATTTCCATCAAGGACTTACAGAAGCTTGTGGAATCGTGATAATGAGAGCTGATCTTTGCAAAAGTCAGACAAGCTTGGAATAGAAGTACAGGACAATTATTTTCTCTCTCAAATCACAATGACTGTTGAGGATACCCATTAAACTGCATGTAATTGCCAATCCTTAAATATTTTTATCATGTGTAAATGAACAATAGGGGGTTCATATGAACTATAAATACTGAGTAAGAAACCCTTTGCTAAAAGTGGCTCATGCTCAGAGCAGTGGTAAAAAGAGGAAATGTGGCTGATGAGCACACTGAACAGAACAGTAGTTTGACAAACATCATGGGAACATAACCATGTTATTCATCAGCTATGTTTACTTGTGATCCCAAAAGTGTGATCCTGAGACAATTCACCATTTGTAAGCCTGTTGGGAATGCCCTCTACATAGAATCATATCAAATATTGACATTTAAGTCATCTTTTTGGCAAATCAAGGGTGTAAAATTGCCAGGTAATTTGTCAAAAATTCTTTAGGCTGAGGATTTCCAAATTTGAGGATGTACTAGAAGGGATGCTCCTTACTGGGGGTAGAACTGCTGTGGTCTCACTGGAATGACACCGTGCCCCAAGGCACGTCCCTTGCCCTGGGCACACAGGTGTCGTGTGCCGGCTCCACGAGGTCACTGTGGCTTGGTGCACCCAGCTGGGGATCAGTCATAGAGAAAGGCAAAAGGGCCCGGTGGCATAAGGGGCAGCACGAGAGGACCATGCGCAGCACTGACCTTATGTGAGTGTTCTGTGTCTGCTCCATCAGTGTCTGGTGTTTCGTCCCTCAGCTTCTGCCCATCTGCCACTGGTTACACCTTCTCCACTTTTTGTTTAAGACCAATGCCATATGGTATGAGCTCCAAAGAAGCCTTAGAATGAATTTTTTTTTCCTTTTTGTGGTCTGTGCATAGCTACTCACCGAACTACTGTACATTATATTCCTGGAAAAAAAAGATGAGAAATACCAGATAATTTCTGTTAAGTCCTACTGTTTGGTTTCCTATTAGCTTACATCTAAATTCTCTCTGAAGCATCTCATGCTATCCTTCTGTGAACTTAGACCAAACATGCAATGTTGAAAAAGGCTTCTTTTTACTGCAAAGCAGACTTCAAGTAAGATACAGAAAATATTGTACCTCATTTAGTCAAATAACCCTATAAGCATAAATATATAGACTTCTATACTTGTACATACCGAAAAAATAATTTGAGCTAACCAATATGAACTGCCAAACATTTGTAAAACTCTTACCAATATTACAGAAAAATAGGAATCTAGTGGTACTCATGTTTTACACATGACTGAAAAACATTGCTAAAATAACTGCTTTCCTAAGAGCATTGATATCTAAATGTGGATGGCATTAGGAAAATTTATTTTACTGCTGCATGACCGAGTTTCTACCAGTGGTTTCATTGATAGAAGAGGAAGTCAACACAAGGTAGAATGTGGGAAATTTTGATTATGAGCATGCAAATTTTTATCCTGGCAGCAGGTAAACACTTTAACAGACTGCCTGGAAAGTCCATGAAACTCCAGTCCCAGAGATACTCACTGATTGAAGAAAGCCTTGAGCAAGTTGGTAAGGGATATGTGTCCTTTGTGCAGGGGTGTTCAAACACTGGGTCTGACATATATATGGGCATGAAAACCCCAAATAATAGCTGCTAGGAGATCCTCATCATAGGAAAAATGGTCTGAGACAAGGCTGCTCATGGCTGCCCTATCAATACAGGCAATATCTTTTTACAAAATTTAGCTAGGGAGATAAGTTCTATTTACCATTAAATGAGCTCTTCTAATGAAGGTAAACTGTTAAAGGGGAAAGTCTGGTTCCATAATTTTTGGAAAATAGGATGATTTGGTGAGACATCTTGACAATGCCGTATACAAATGATCAGTTTGGGTATAATTAATTTTCCTACACACTATGGGGCTCCCTGATGTATTCACAGCCTTATGTAGTTGACAGATATTACACAGGATATATGAGACTATGGCAGATTCTTGTAATTTGGGACAGCAGCTGAAAGAGGGGATACCCTAGGGTTTATCCCCATCACAGATGGCATTCGACACTTTGGGAGTAACTGAGCCAAGCTCTTGGCAATCTTCATTCAGACCATGTCCCAGACCATTGCCAACGGGTGCAGGTGAAAAACTGTGCTTTGCTGGAACTGCTCACTAATACAATGCAAAAAAATAAATTCAAATAATCACAGGAGTTCAGCGAAAATTGTAACCTGCCTTCTCAGAAAACTGTCTTTGAAATGAGAATTGTTGCCAGATACATCTTGAAAAAAGAAAGAAGCGACCTCCCTTGGCGTGCCCAAAGTGAGTCTGTTTTGGAGATGGAGACTGATCCCTCTGGCCTGTGTAGTCCCTGCCACTATTCTTGGTGAGACATCCTGGAGTGATGACAGTAGTGGGAGAAGGCAGATGATGGGAGAAGGCAGTCCCTGGTCCGTGCTTCCAAGATACCAGTCTCCAAGGAAGAAGCCTGAAAATTCTGGTGTTAACTTGGATTCAGCTTCCAGCCCTTCCTAAATAGCCTTGAAAATCTTGGTTGGAGAGAAATGAGGATTTTTCCAAGAAGAGATTCTACTTGTTGTTTGGGTTCTGATTTTCCTTTTTTTTTTTTTTTTTTTTTTTTCTTTTGATAACACCTGTGAAGATTCGAGTTCTGCTTCATTAAAGTTCTGGTTGATGTAGTGATATTTGTCCTGTGAAGAAATAGTCATTTATTTGCCCTAAAAGCAACATCTATAATTTATGTACTCACAACAAAGTGTTTAGGATAATATTCACAAGTTTTTTAATTGAATAAAAAGTTAAAAACTTCTGCTTGTAGCAAATGACTCTTAAAATTCAGCAAGAGGTCACCTATTAGTTCATAGGCCCCTGTAAATTCACATTTAGTCACAGGACCAGAAATATACTGGTGCAGATGGCGGTGAGTTTGGTCTGCCAGCTCAGCCATTTGTATGAAATTTAGCCTTATCACAGGTTTCATTTCTCTTCCTGATCCCCAACTGGTCCAATTGCATCACTCTACAAAGTTCTTTTTCATTTCTCCATCCTGTATTATTTTGCCATACATAGGGTAGTTGGATGTGGGTAGTAGTCTTTCATAGCACCACTGAAAAATCATAAATGTGAGCATCCTACTCAAAATAGAATTTTAACTCTGCTTTGTACTGACAAAGGCAAGAAAATCTGAAGTAAGGGCTGCTTTGTTTCATGCTGGTGTACGGGTGCTGGTGTAGCAAGCCAGAATCAGTGAGCTCCTGTGTGTGCATGCCTTCAAACTTAGACATTCACAGGATGATGCATTCAGGTTGGAGGAGTGTTCTTTAGAAATGGCAAGATGGCATCTGTGCTACATTCCAAGAATCAGCCAAAGAAAAATCAAATTCATTGAAACACAGTAGGTTTTTAATCCAAACTACATATATACCATAAGTGTTTTCAAATGAATGGCTGAGTTGGCACTCAGCTCAAATCACCCAGATCTTGTGCTTTTCTAGCAATAATCCTTATGTAATTACACATTTGACATGTGAGAACTGCCAACATGGTTTGACACTGCTTAACAATATGTAATCTTTCATGCTACAATCTGTAATTTTCATAGCTGTATGAGAGACTATATGCTGTCAGCTCTCAGCAGTCTGGGTTCATTGGAACTGACAGGCTGCATATTTGTTAGCTTATTTTTGCTTGCTCAACATGGAACTGTATATTGAATTCAAACTCTAATTAAGTGAAATTGAGAGGTAATTCCTAAAGTTAGAATCCACTCTTGCTGTTGTAAATCTTCAGAATGGATGGACTGAGATTTTTGTTGCCTATGGAAGACAGCTTATTGGTCTCTGATTTTCCATCAGAATATTATGGTTTCCAATTTCAGATAGCTGTTCTTCAGATGATTTCCTAATAAGTAATAAAGAAATGTTGCAAGCATTATAAAATAAAGGGAGCTTTGAACTGGAGATAATTTCTGAATATCTGACTTTCAGTCTTAATAAGAAAATAATATATAGGAGTTTCCAGACTCAAAATCCACTTTGCTTTGATTTGTACATAATATTATGAGTGACAGTGGGAGAACAAGCATTTGAGATATGACTTCAGTTTTCCTTAAACTTTTCCTCCCATATGGAAAGATAAACATCTGATTGAAGTAACAGCACAGGCTCCAGAATTGGAGAAGGGGAAAATATTTCCATAATACACAGTATGTTGGGACCATTATGAAAAGTATTTTGAGAGGGTTGCAGACACCTCTTGTACTTAGAAGACAAAAAAAATGCATGCCTTGAAACCAAACAGATGCACTACGCATACATTGAGAGATTTGATAGAAGATAATAGTTAGCATCCCTTACTGCTTCTTCCCACGATGGATTATTACAGCTCCTGCATTTTTGTCCAAACTCGATTCTGGTGCTTTAACTTTTTTTGGTGGGCAAGTTCTTCTATAAGCAGAAGAGACCAAGGGACACTTTTAATTTCATGTCAACCATCATAACAATTCAATGAATACCCTGAAGGCATGCCTTTAGGCTGCACACCCTGATGACAGAACAGTTTGTTTCACTACTAGTGGCAAAATGTCCTCTTCTGTTAGCTTTTCCTTTCTACTCCCATTAATACCTGTGAAACACTCCTTATGTATTCATTTTATATATATATATATATATATCTATATCTTTTTTTTTTCCTGTATCTTGTGTACTTCATAGGCAGTTCAGCTGCTTCTTTCATGAGGCTGGCAAGTAATAGTGGCTAATCTGTGTCTAGGAAGCAAGAAGGTAGAAGACCTTGTTTGATATGTGTATGCAATTTTTGTATGAAATGAGACTTTCTCTATTAATCCATCGAGGTCAAAAACTTGTTTTCACATAAAAACTAAGCCTCCTTAGAGATATTAATATGTTGTTGTGAGTAAAAGACTGGAAAAATAACAAATAATTTTCAATGGTTTCCTGGAAATAAGAGGATTAAAATGAATATGAAAACTAAATTAAGAAAATTACATTAGAGCTCTAAGTTCCACAGTTCAATTGCTGTCTATTCTCTTCACTTTACTTTGTTTCTTCTATTTAACTTTGTACTACACATTTTGCCACTAATTCTTCCTCTTCTCGTATTCCACTGTTTTTAGAGGGTTAAAAGAAAAGGGAAGTAAGTAGTTCAGTTTCATATAGCACTTAAGCTATTCCTTTAGGAATACATTTCAGGATGGGGTTTGAGTTCTTGACTTTTTTTTTTCCTATACATTGTTTCTGCTTTGCTATTTTATGTTCTCTGAAAGCTTTATAATATATGTGAACATTGAAATCTTCCTCTAATAGTATATTACAAAATTTTCCACCAATTAGTTGTATGAATGAACTATTACACTTTCATTTCAAGTTTATTGAAATTAAGGCAATTTTTTGGATCAGTCATGGATGCAGTCACTATGGTATAAAATCCCTTATGAACAAATATTCACATGTGAAATTTCCTTATATTGAAACAAGGTTAATGTAGAAATTAATATTGTAGCACAGACAAGACCAGTTGGATTGTGTTATTTTTTAAATCAGATACTTAGCTTCTTCTCAACCCCCCCAACCTGAATAAATGACACTTTGGAACTGTCACCAAATGATAGTTCTAATTTAATTTTTCATAATGTCCCCACTGAGGCACCATCATTCTTCTTACTGTCCTGGTATCTCAATGTTTGAAAAAAAAACAGTTCAATAAAAATAATTGGAGAGGTGGAGTATGACTGAGTGGCATCTATACTATGTGTACTCACAGGCACACATCATTTCCTGGCTCTTGGAGCAGTGGTGAAAATGTAATGCTTGAACAGTGTGTATTTATGGCTGGCTGGTTCTTTGCCAAAGACACGTATAGTTGCATGGATTTCAAGAATGCTGCCACTTTAGGGTTGGAAATGAAGCCCTAAAAATCAATAATTTGGCTTCAGTATTAGGCTGTGTACAGTAATTTCATTGTGGTTTTATTAGATCAGTAAAATAGCCTCTGTGGGACAGTATCACAAGGAGCTAATTCATGTACCAAACTTGAAGCCTACTAGATGCCTTAGAGTTTAGAGAAAGGGATTTGAAAGGGGTGGAGGAGTTATATAGAGGTTTTAGTGTTTAAAGGAGTTTTCTAATGAGAAAAGAGTAACAAGAAACTGAAGTCTAATAAAGCAGATATTGTAAGATTTGAAGTTTCACATTACCTTCATTTGCTTTGTAAATTGTTAAGGAAACAAGCTTCTGGGATGCTTTCCCTAACATGCCCTCATCAGCATGTGTCTCTTTCCTCTCATCCATGCTGTACACACAGAACTGGGCAATTAATGATATTGAGAATTCTTAAGCTTATTTCAATTAAATTTGAACCAAGATTTGATTAAAACATCAGCAAGTGTATTTGTTCTAAATGTTGGCATATGTCTGCCACCTTTACACATGCTGAGTAAAGTCTGCCTGCAATTTGTGAGGTTTTGAACAAGTGAATCTTTGTGGAGCTCTCTCATCAGCAGTTCAGATTCTGTTCTCAATTTCATTTGTGTACAATCAACCAAGAAACTTTCCTCTATAGACATGGGATTTGGAATCATCCAATATCATCCAGTGTTTGATATTACACTGGATTTATGTCACTGTGCTTGAAAATAGGAATTTGAGCCTCAATCAGGAAATTAAACTCTTGAGCAGTAGTTGTTCCCATAGACCACATTTCTTTCAAAATAATAATTATATTGGTCAAAGAGGTGCAGAAGTAAGTTATGCCACTGGCATAGATGAGTTGGCAGAAGTCCCTAAGTTATTCAGACCATGCCAGTAACACAGCAGGCTTTTATCGAGTGACAGAATGGCAAGTTCTATTTAAAATGTTATAAATTGGAGCTTTGCCTTATAGGGCATCAAAATTCAGTTGTATATTGTGTCTGAAAGAAACATTCCTCTAGCAACAAAGCACCTTAAAACAAAAAGAAACCTTAAAGAGAAAATTGCTACTAATCATTGATGGATGAAATATCGGTGTTTTAATAGTGCAATAGCAATGGTAACACCTGACATGGAACATGAGGACCAAGTAGAAGGAAGCAGTGTGAATAACATTGTGTTTGGTTTATGTTCATCTATCAAATGATTTTGTCAAAACTGAAAGAAATTAACTCTAAATTCTAAATTCTAAGAAATATTTGAAATTTGTCAAAAGAGACTGGGAGGAATATTTATGAGCAGTTTCACTGTCCTCGTGTATTTCATCACAAACATTTAACACTTCACAGAGCTGACTTGATTCCATAGCATTAATTATTAATTTTCTACAAGATTTACTTATTTAGTTCTCATAAACAAAAGATACAGAAAAGATACAGAAAGACCAACACACTCTGGTGATAGTGCCAAATTTTTGGCATGAATTACAATGTCATGTAAGGCAGGTGGGGTAAAGTCTTGAAACCCAGAACAGCATAAGTACCAATGCTTTTAATGAAAATCGTGATATGATCAAATTGTTGTTCACTTTCTGTGCAGTCACAAATCACAATGCTTCTATATATCATGGATTTTCTATAATAATGAATTTTATGCATACAGAAAACTGAATAACTGAAGACAAATATGCAAATAGCTGTGGAAGCACTATCTGCCCGTTCCAGATACAGTCTTTGATATTCATAATTTGTTTTCAATCTCTTTCTGTTTGGTAGAGAAATCCAGAGGGTTTGCTTTTGTCTGTGCCAGATGCCTCTCATATGAGAGGAAGTAGCTGCCAAATTGCTCACCATGCAGTAGAAATGGCAACTGAAAGTGATTACACTCAACATATGGTCCAAAGACAGACATCTGCTAACAAAGATTAGGGATACTGTGGCAGATTCTCACTTATTCTAATGAGCCAAATAATCTTGAGCATAAGTCCATTAGAACAAATGAGAGTAGCCATCAATGAATTTTGCATCAGACCTGCCTGTCCCCGTTCACATCTGTGCTTTGCCAGCCTGGGTGTGCAGTGGTATCATGGGAGGCGTGGATGTATTTGCCAGAAATATTTCATAAAACCATTTTAATTACTTACAAAGGAGTAAGAATAGCAAACCTAGCAGTAAGAAAAGTAAACCTAACAGTTTTAGCAAAATGCTGTAAAACCTCAAGGTGGGCACCTGGAGATTGTAAGTAGTACACAGGGGTACAACAGTAAGTCCATTGTTTCTCCTGTCTGGGGATGAAGTTTTCTCTTTGCTCCCAATCAATTTCATCACTGGAGAGGCAGCACTCTTCCACAAACATTAGCAATGCAGTCTCCTAATTGTTAAGAGGGGAGGGGAAATTATTTTCAATTATAGAGTTGAGAATTCAGGGCCATGAGGTCTAGGTGGAAAGAGCTCAGAGTTAAGTACCTGCATGGCAGATGCCTGTCTCAAGGTGTCTTGTCTATCACAAGGTGCCAAACTTAGTAATCACTGGGGAACCAGGCATGGAAACTGCAATCAGTGGCACACAATACTGCATCACCCCATGAGACAGCGGTGGCAGAACAGGAGTGCTGGTGGAGAGAATGGCTTGAAGGAAGGGGGAGTGCTGGTGGAGAGAATGGCTTGAAGGAAGGGGGAGTGCTGGTCACTGAGGAACTCTCTGCTGGCAGAGACTGAATGTCAGGCAAAGGAAGTGACTTTGAAAGCTGCATGTGCACTTTGGGAGGCGTAATTTTTAAGCTAAGAGCAAGAGTAGTAATAGCTGGAGATGGGGAGGCAAAAGATGCTGGCAGAAAGGAAAGAAAACAACTTGTAAGGTGAGAGTGGCAGTAGTGATGAAGCAAGATAATACTGACTGCATTAATCATGCCAAATGAAGCTAATCAATAGAGGAAAAATTGAGACAGGGAAGCTTGGTAAGAAGGCTGGTGACTAGCACTTGCTGAGCAGTGAAAATGTTGCTGTAGCATAACCTCACTTTGAAACAGGGCTCTACTTTTGAGACCCTTAATTTGACATCTTAATTGGTAAACATTTAAATAAATTTGGAATCTATATGAAAAGGTTGCTTAACCCATCTACTATTTAACAAAAAAATCACAGATGCCGTGCAAGGGTTAAAATTAGAAAGAAACTTGTGGTAGAGAGAATGTGTGCAGCCTTGGAGAGCAAGAATATGGAAAAATTATGATCTCCTGCACACTTTCTTTACAACTAAAATATTATTTTTCCCAGAGATGATTTTGATGTTAAGTTACTTCATGCTTTTCTTTGTGTACTTAAAAAGACAAAATCAAAGGTTAAGAAAGTTATACACCATGCTGAGTTATGAGGGAAAATATTAAAATGCCAAGTGTTTGTGAGAATGTGTATGACATGTATACAAATCCATGAGGTGTATGTATATTACCATATATTACATATGCAGAATAAATCTGTATCTGTATGTCTAGACACAACTATAGACACAGATATGGATGTATGAGTATAATTGAAATTTATAAAACCATTTTAGGCTTTCGCCTTTTATGGGGAGAATATTCTGAAATGTCTCCAGGTATATGGCAGAGTTGAGATCCTGTCCAGCTTTATGAGAAAAGAACCTCTACTGTGCAAGTCATTTTTGCTGAGTCTCTGGAGTGTTACTTGATGAATTTTCAATATTGTTTGTAAAGTATGGTGGAGGCATTCCAGTAAAGAAGTACAGCATTAAATATAAGATTATTAACATCATTCCTTTTTGGCTAGGCAGGTAGAAGGTATGCATTATGCATATTTTTTAACTTTTTGAGCATTTTAAAAAACCTCTTTCTAAACTTTTAAATGCAAGTAATTTGAAGTTATGACTTAAGAGAGGTAGGAGTACGTCCTTGATTGTTTTTCAGTTTTCTATATGCTTTGTTTTGATCTCATAACCTAAGAAGAATGCTAAGGATCAAATTTGACATCTTAATTGGGAAACATTTAAATAAATTTGGAATCTATGTGAAGAGGTTGCTTAACCCATCTGCTATCTAACAAAAAATCACAGATGCCTTTGCAAGGGTTAAACTTTTGCTGTTTGACTTATGGAAGATAAAGAATTTGACTTATAGCTGAAAAAATCAATGTGCAAGATTGTTTAGATATTAACATTTCAGAAGCTGACATGTTTTCTCTTTTGACTGAAGAATGTTGTCCTGCCCTCTGGTCTGGAGATGACATTTTGCAATTTCTCTTCATGTAAATTGATAATACAGTAGAATTCAGACTTCTCCAGAGTATGAATCAACCATCTTAATTTCAAACTGTCAAATATCTGGCTGTATGATATCTTAAAGATATTTTTGATTTTTCCCAAATGAAACAATGAAAGAGGACACTCTGATTGTCAAACACTTAAACAGTCTGCACTCATGCTTAGTCCACTATACAAAATTGAAAGTTAATTTTCCTTGATATCCTTATTCAGTTGCCTGTTAGGTTTTTACTGAATATTCAGGCCAGAGGCTAAACTGGGGTGAAAGTCTTTAATCCACATTTTGCCTGCATTTGCCTGGCAGATCATAAAAAGTAGTATCATCGTGATATTCCAGTGTGCAAAAATCTCTGCATTTTTTCCTACGTTTTTTCAAGCTTAAAACCAAACAACACAGTGCAATCTTTTGGGCACCCTTTAATATTAAATTAGGAAAAACTGAGACATTGAAGGGAGCTGAGTGGGTGAGAGCTATCCTCACTGTACCTTCAGAATTAAGGGTTTTGGCGGTGTCATATAAGAAAATACTGTCTACATTCTGCTGAAATAACCCACTTTTGTACCTCATCCATCTGTGAGGTTGTCTGTTAGCCTTACATGTATGAATATAACTTTGTAAATGCAGAAAAAACAAATAAAAAATGCAGTGTTGTAGGTAATGTATATGTGTCATCCCCCTGAGTATGAATTGTAATGGTAGGCGGGGGCAAATAAGGGAATTAGACATCCTTTGAGTATTCCGTAATTTGTTGTTGCAATTGACTTTTTTTTGAAGCCTTTGGAGACTCATTTCTACTTGTAAATTGTTCTCCCAAAATGTATTTATGAGTCAATGTCTTAAATTAGGCCTTAGTGGAAAAATGGATGAAGCCTTAGGTAATTCTTTCCTCCCCTAGCCATGCAAATAAAGTTAATTACTGCTGTCTTTCTTTTTCTGTTTACTTTAAGTTACTAATTAGTTGCAGTGATCAGAATTGTATTCTTTAGACTGTAAGAAATGGAATTCCAATAAGGAAAACTGAAGTTGTCCTAAAAATAAACTGTACTCTACTAACTTTCAACCAGTGCATAGAGTTGTCAAGCTGTTTGCAAAAGGATACTTGCAGCAGTTGCTTTGTTTCATTCTGTGGCCAATGTAGGGAAATTGTGCAGCTTTGTTTCAGTAATTGTAAAAGATGAGGTAGAAGTTTACATGAGTAGATACTAAGCTGGAGTCTTTTAAAAGTACATTGAGGTAAAAAATATTCATAACTGCCTGAAATGTTAAAAAAAATTAATCTTTTAAATGTGTTACAAAGCAAACTACGTGTGTGAGTAAAAAGTTGTAACTATATCACTTCAGCAACCTTGTGTCATTTATATTTCCAAGTGGTCATGATGCCTAAAGAATGCTATATTTGGATATATACTGAAAAAATTACTTAAGAATCCCATTCTGCTCTCCTGTTGAGCTTGAGTTCTGAGCAAAGGCAGTCTCTACCAAAGCAGTTAATGGAGTACAAATAGGGCTTAATTTCTACTGAACTTTTTATAGTATGTTTCAAGCATTTGGTAACAACAATATGATTCTACTGAGAATGTCAGCTATGGGGTTCCTCAGCATACATTTAATTTAGAGATTGGTATGATATGACGATGTTGTGGATATACATATCAAAGATTCATGGTAGAAAAGCCACAGAAGTTATTTAATAGGTTTATATCTAGTAGGACTTCTATAAGAAGTTGTGTAGCTTTTTATGTCTAGCATAAGTGTTTCAACTGATTTCTGCAAATTTCCATTTTCCTTATAGATCTCATTCATTCAGAACGGTTTTCCCCTGTAGTGATGTTGTGACCTACTTTTGTATAATTATCACAAGCATAGCAATGTTGAGTGAGCTTCTTGGTCAATTCAATCCTCTATAATCTTTTTTTCAGAGTCAAATTACTGTCAAATGGGTAGCGGGGAAGCAACGTAGCAACTAAGCTTTGGTTTTACTGACATCTGTGAGGAGATCTAGAAATAGGTCAAATAGGGTCTCTTCACAGGTATACAGTCCTTTAATTGGCCTTTTTCCCATGAATTTCAGCTCAGCCATTTTAGCATTTGGTAGTTTCATATTAACAATGAGGTTCACATCTGAGTGTCTTATGCTTTATAATTCTAAGGTATGAAAGGGTACTTTGAAATCATTGGTTTACTGAGCTCAAGCATTGGCACTCCTATGGCTGAGACAAGATTGAATCTTCCCATTTGGTGGCATCTGCTTTCCTTCTGAGATGCATCACATCCTGCTCCTCAGAACAGCCCTGACCCAAGCAGTCACACCCTCGGCAGCTGCATACACAGACAGTTACTCTGCTGAACTTCCAATATGCAGATGGATGCTAATTCAGCTATACTGGATACTTCATGTTGAGTATTTGTAAAGTTTATTTTGAAGTCCTAAAACTGCAACTGAGTTCAAGAGGATTTATAAAACAATATACTGAATATGTATATAAATGATAGAAAATCTGCAATTATCAAGGATTTAGAAAGAGTGTGGTATTATAACTCTCAAGTCATAAAACCATATTGTTACCTTATTAACATAATATAATATTCCTGTTATGGATCATATTTTATTTAACTTACCAGAAAACAGGTTTATTTGCAGTTCAATGAATTTTGAAGTTATGCAATGTCTTGCATAATTTGGAAAATGCAAGGCAAGAAATGTATTCAAGGGGAATCCTACTATACCATTCCTCTGTTATAATGTTGCAACTGTCCCATCAGTCAGGGAATGGATTTGTTAGGGTTTCTCTGACCTTGGGCAGCTCAGGGAACTGTGTCAGTCAAGGAGGTCATCCTCTTGGTTTCGTATGTCAAATGCACAAGACACAGAAAAAGAGGGAAGAAATGAGGGAAACACCAGATAGCAAATGCTATAGTTGATGTAGCCTGTTCGAAAGCTTTGGGGTTGTTTTATAGTTCTTTAAAGATGCATTGTAGTGTTCACAGGTATCAACTTGGACAAAAATTATTAAGGGCGCATTTTTATTGGGAGTTAGTGGAGACTGACTGCACCACTATGAACTTTTCTGCTGTTTTTTTGTAGGTTTATTAAAATCCTGTGTTCAATCACTTAATTCATTACTGAGCAAACACCCAGAGCTGTACTATGACATTTTATTGAAGCACAACAAAAGTGAAAGCAATCTGTGGAAGCAAATAAAATTACATGTGTTTACTGACCCCAAACTTGCAAAAAAGCAAGTTAAAATTAACTACTAATTTATTGAGTAAACTCTTATCGACTTCTAACTATAAAAGCAATAAGACCCAGGATGGCTGACAGGAATTAGCAGTCCTCTCACCACAGAAATTGTAACTTAAAGAAGCATAATTCTAAAATTCTGTCTTATGGTACCATTACAACAAGACACACAATATTAGCAATTTTGGGTGGAGGTAAAACGCTTCTGTATTAGTATTTGATTGCTCATCAGATCCACAAGTGTTTATGTATTTCAGATTTCTGTCTCTAATTGCTTAGGAAGGCACATAATTTTTTTACAATATGACTAATAAATAGATCCTTGTTTGTGCAGGTTATTCTCTTAAAAAGATTGCTCACTCTTAGCGTGCAGATGTGGTGGGATGTGCTGCAATCCAGCTATTCATTCCTGGCAATATTGACATCCAGGTGACGGTAATGGCAACAGTGCTTTGCCTCCAGCTTTTAAAATGTGCACACCTCTACAATTCTGCAACCACCAGGGATGTAACCAGAGATTTTGTGTGATTTCATGTTGCCTCTATTCATCTTCATGAACCAGAGTAGAGAAAAGCTGAAAGAAATCCGGGATAAAGTGGTGGAGTTGGCAAAGGGGTTAATTACGTTTTGCCTGTATCTCCTGGTACCTTTAGTTTACAAAAATGGAAAAACAAAATTGTAAACATCTACTCCCTTTATGTTCCTCATTTTCGAAACTGCAAAAATATCCTCAAGTTCTTGCCAGTTTGAAATGTGTGTGCTTGAGTCGTATGAGAAAATCGGCGTTGTCTTGTCATGAAATGTCTGTCACTCACCCTCCCTCAGCTTGGAGTCACTATGTCTGCTTAATACAGCAAATTACTTCAGCCACATTGTCCTCATCTGTCCTCAACTTCTGCTGCATTCCCTTTGCTGGAGATAGGTTAAAAAACTGAAACATTGGTAACTGTTGGCAAGTTTTGTTTTATGTCCCATGCCTGAATCAGATCATCTGCCCTGTTCAGTAAGTTGTGTCTCAGAGTTTCTCTTCCATATGAGGTAAGGAAGGGAAAGTATTATGAAACCATGGATTCTATATCTGTATCTATATCTATATATCTGTATATATAGATATATTTTTTTAAAGGAACTTATACTGATGCATAAATGGGACCAAAATTTTCCATCCCATGCCTAGAAAATGGCATGATAAGATTCTTCTCTATAATCTATTAAATTCATCTTTTTCCTGAAAGAACCAATGCTGAAAGTATAGTCTTCATAACTCTTTTTGTGTGTTACAGTTATGCAGTAGTGAAAATTGAATGCAGAAGGGAAGATGGAGTGCCTTTTCAAACAACTGAAATGAGTAATTCCTTAATATTATTTTGAATTACTAATGAGTTTTCCCTATTTTCTCAAGATTATTTTACAGTAGAAAATTACTTTTACACAAGAAAGGTTTTTTTCCTCTCTGTGACTGAAATTTGCTAGAATTAAGAAAGATTTTATATTTCTATCAAATGATCCACCTCTGCTATTGCTATTTTGTATTACTGGTTTTTCAGGTTTACTTAGCAAAAAGTGTAACTATAGTGTCTGTTTAAAAACATAGAGTAATTAGTTATATCAAATGTATGCAAATTATCCCACCTGCTGAAAATCTTTAAAGTTACATTTTAAAGAAAGGCACAGTTCTCATGTTAAAATAATGGGGGGAAAAACCCCATGTAAACTAAAGAAAACAGTGTCTTGACTAAGGTATTTATAATGACAGCTACTTCTATTAAAAAGTTAACTCTTACATTCATCTTTGTATGTTCATAGAATCATAGGGATCTTTTAAGGTCACCTAGTCCAAGACCCCAGCAATAAGCAGGGCCTTCTTCAACTAAACCGTGTTGCTCAGAGTCCCATCCAGCCTAATGTTGGATGTTTTAAAGCATTAGGCATCTACCACCTCCGTGGGTGACTTGTTTCAGTGTTTTACTGGAATAGGCTCTGAAGAATGTTCTGAGAACACTTTTTGAGGCCCTGGGACAATTATCAGGAACTGAGGGCTCTCAGTAAATGTACAAGCAGCAGTGTTTTAAATGTCCTGCTGTTATCACTGTTTGTGCTGTTTACCACTTGTATATTTTGATTCTCTTCAAACGCTTACTTTGGAGACAGCAACAAAAATAATGTGCTGAGCTAGAGCCCAGTAGGTTTCCCCATTTCTTGGCTGCATCCCTGGAACTCGCCTACGAAGAGGCAAAAAAGACTGTGCTCAACCAGTGTGGTTGAGGGCAGGTTTAAAGGCTTAAAGGTGAATGAAGACACTCTTAACATGCAGTTCTGTAAGTATGAAGGTTCATGTTAGAGCATAACCTGAAGTCAAAGGACCTGCCATATTTCAATACGCTCTGAATCTCTTAATCTCAAATCCAGTCTGCTGATGCATAGACAAACATAAGCAAGGTCAGGGTATGGGACTGATGAGGGGGAGAAGCTGTTTTTGCATAGCCTGAGCAGCAGGTCGCTTTATATTTTATTGCACATTATCAACAATTCAGTTACACTGGTTAAGATTCTTTAAAATTGATTATGCTGGTCTAAAAATGGCAATATACCAATATTTATGTACTAATTATACCTGTTTATCTGTCTGCCTGTTTTAGTGTCTTTGTCCCTTGTGTTCTCAAAAAGTCTCCCCAGCTGAATTGATTTCCTCTCAATTTTGTGGTGGTGGAATATTTTTCCAAGTACAGTGTTGGGAAAAATACTCAAAACCTAAAGATTTGTGTAACTCTTTGTTTTAGAGTCATATATGTGTAACACACCTGTCCATTCTTTTTTATCAACAGTTTGGAAAATACATTTATATTTACTTTTTGTCAAAAATATTGATTGCACTTCAGAGTAAAAATACAGCAACATTTAATATGGAAAATATTTTCTAGTGGGAATGATGCCTATAAAGGTTCCATAATGTTTTCATTGCCTGAAGATCTAATACAATATCATGTTCAGGCAACACTTTCTATGTAATTCAATGTTAAATTTCCCAACATGGTATAAAAACTCCCCACTGAGGAGGAAAAAATGGCATTGCATAACCAAATTAAATTCATGTACAAACTTTTTTTGAAAGGTCAGGGAATTGAAATCTGTGCTTGGTTTAGGTGAATAACAGGTAAAACATAGCAGCTAATCTTGAGAAGATTGCCTGAAACAATTAGGAAACTTGGACTTTACTGCCAATCAGTTTGACTAGAAAAAACCTGACTTGAGTCAGAATAAAATGTGCTTGGCTTTGTTTGCACTGAAGCCCAGAATTTTGCATTATTTGTACTGTGAGAAAAAGGATTTTTTTTTTAATGCAAAGTACAACATCTCTGCCCTGGCAACTGCAAGGGCAATGATGTTAAAAAGCATATCTATTGTACAATTTCCTCTCAGTAACTTCTGTTTTCCTTTTCTTGCTTCAGGACATCAAAAAAAGACATTGTGATCATAGGTGCGGATTTGCTGGTGGAAACCAGGGAATTTTTTCTTTTTTTTTAATATCACCTCTTGTGTCCTCTGACTTTTTTGTCACTGGCAATATTGTTACTTACCCATTTGCTCAAGAGATCTAAATGATGAAGAAATTTGCCAGTGTTGCTCAGCACATGTGCAAAGATATGGCTTTATCCAGATTTATTTTTTTAAACATGTAAACTGTCTACCTAGGCCATTTATTAGTCACACATGCAGGTAGCGTTTCTAAATCACGTTCCTTCCTTGGCTGCCTTGGATTATCCAAGTGGAATTACATGCAAGATTTGGTCCAGTGTCCTATGTCCCTTAAGAGAGCCCATCTCCCCCTCTGCCACTCAGACTGTGATTGCATTGGGCCTGATCATTGGCACAGACTGACTCTCAGCAAGAATGATCCCCTTGGCTTTTCCAGGTTGTCCGTATCCCAAATGCACACTTACTCCTCAGCCACTGCCATCTTGTAGCATATACTCTTTTTCTTCCTCAGTTTCTTGATGTGGTCATACAGGCCCCCTGGGTCAAATACTGCAGCTGTTTGGAATGATCTTTTGGACACATGGGAAACCTAAGAGTGATTATAAATTTGGCAAACAAATCCAAGGCATAGCCAAAAATGCCCCAGACCTACAGTTTGTTTGGCGAGCTATAAAAATAAGTACCTATGTCCCAAGGAAATATATATGAAAATCACTTTTCCTCCCAAAACTCTTGGTTGTTGCTTTCTGTGTTGATACCTCCAAAATATAACAGGAATACAAGAACTGACTGTGTATACATATTATTTAGTTTCTATAGGAATAGATCATGTGAATCAGCAAGGAGTGGTAGATCAAAAATTCAGCTTTACTGCAACTCTTTTACACCATTCTCACAGTCCCTGCATGTTGGAAGAGTTCACTGAAGTTCATGAAGTTTACTGTAGTGAGTCTTCAACTTTTTCAAGGACTTAATCTCTGGGTGGCCTAGGACAAAGGGGAATGCCCCAGAAGTGAGGAGCCAAGTTAAGCTGCAGTGTAACCAATGTCCTGCCTTCCCTGTAGGAAATTAATTTTTGTGGAGCAATATTCAAATACTAAAGAGTAAACAGCACGATATATTGTACTGAAGAGCTCTTACAGAGCACTGTGTAACAGTGTAACAATGTGTAACAGTGTAACAAGGCTGTAACAAGAAATTTGCTCTGTATATTGTCCCTGAATACTTGAACTGTTTCCCCAAATACATTTTAGCAGCTAGGTTGTTCAGCTTGAAAACTGCTAAAAGAATTTACGAGTCTGTTTCCATGGTTTACAAAAACACATCTTATAAACAGATTTTCCTACTGCAAAACCCTCTGTCAATTAATTCTTCCAATTAAACCTTAATAACATATACTTGAGAATTTGCATTTCTGCCTTAGGCACGGGAATCATGCATAGTAATTCCATGGATTATAATAGTCCTCAGCCTACCCTGGGATCAAAGTTGTGTCCTTATTCTTCCTCTGTGTTTATTGGAAGCTTTTGATTCCATCAATCACACCAAGGCAATGTCAACTTCAAAAAAGCACTGCTGGGTTACCACAAGTACTATTTTGGCATGTTTGGAGTAGTCTCAGGCAGAGCTCACCAATAGTTATTCTGCTCAAACTTTTTTCCTTTTCATAGCTCTTTAGGGTTCCATCTTCAGACCTTATTAGTCTTTTGTTGTTTTTTAAATGCTGGTATCTAGGCTACAGTAGCCTTTTAAAATCTTAGATGTACCATGCAGATGACAAGGCTTCCTTTTTGAGCTGTCCCTTCCAAACTTGGTTTGGTTCCTGCAGTTTCTGAGCTGCCCTGAAGACTTATTTCTGAGTCTCAGCCAAAAAAACCCACATTATTTTGCTTTTGTGACAAAACATAAGCTGTATGTGTGGAACCCACTATCATGCTGGACTAGCTCTTTCTTCACAGTCCCTTTGAGGCTAATTTTTCCATTTCCTGTCACTACAGATTGCACTCTTGGAGGCAGTTTTAAATCAGTAATGTCTTTGATGTTTTTCTTTCACCATGCCAGGAACATTCCCAGAATGACATTGATGCTCTCCCAGGCTGTCCAAATGTGTATTCATGGCAGGCTTCTGCTAAGCTGCTGTAACACTCTCTCGCTCTGTTTGCTGGCTTGCCAGATGTGAATAAGCTCCAGTTAATTGAAAATACCAGATTTTGAATAGGTTGCAGTTAATTCAAAATACTATGGCTGATACCAAAATATGATGTGGCTAAACTTTTACCATTGCATCTCTCTTCAGAGAAAATCAAACGACAGAAACATTTGTCAGATGTTTTGAACTTTATCTTCTTAGGCTTCCTGTGCCCTTAAAGAAAAATGTACAGAGATCTTTCCAAACAAAGCTATATGCATCTGACATAACTGAGGGTCAGGTAGACTAAATGGACTCGGTCTTTTTAAATGGCAGCTGAAAATGAAGTGCTAACATTGTGAATTGTTTTCTGATACTGCTGTGGAGTTGCATGCCTACAGATGGGAGGCATTAACTTTCTCTGTCACTCTAAGAGCTTCTTTTTTTTTTTGCTTGTGCCCTCTAGTATGTTAAGCTGGAAATTAGACTTTCTGCATAATTGTACTTTTGCGGTTATGGCAAAAACAACTTAGAAAAAAGATTTTGTTTTGTTGTCACTGTTTATAAGTATAATACTTTATAGTATTTATATTCCATCCATTTTGAAGTTGAGTGAGGCTGTTTGCAAAACCAGGTATTAATACTTATATTACTGTACCTTGAATAAAATATTTCTGTGGCTAGGATTATGAATAGTCATGCTACATTAGAATTTTTGTATGTGCTAGAGCCATAGCAATTTCTGCCTTCCATGATGCTACTTCAATTAATAAAACAGGCACTCAGAAAAAGATGTTGTGAAAGATATGGAAAAGCCTATGTTTTTCATTATAACTATCAAAATGAATGAATCTATTAATATCTTATGATTCAAATAAAACCCCTGAGTTATCTACCTGATGGCAAAGAGGCTCCAGGTGCAAGGGTATGTGCTAAGGTAATACAAGTAGCTGAAAAGGGCAGGCAGAATAACTGAAGCTATTAGACCAACCAGGCTGATGTCAGTCCTACACAGCAGGGCAAACATCAGAATGCTGATACGGGATTTAATTCTTTACCATTCAAAAGATGGGAATATGATTCAACCAGCCTTTATGGCTTGTGGATCTGGTTTCATTCCTCTGATGAGATAAGTTTGCTTCATTAAAGCAATTGTTTACATACCATAGAAACTGCCTTCCATAAAGCCCTGAACTGCATGTGGTTAGAAGTGAATCATATTGTGATTAGAAGTCAACACTATCTGATATTGATTAAGTGTAAATTAAATGGACTTAGACACTTGGTAGCTAGTATACATCAAAGTGGTGTCATGGAAGATTTATCATTGAATAGAAGTATTTAAAATAGGATTTTACAGAGATGAGTTACAGGTCAAGACTATGAAATATTGTTTTATAAATAACTGAAAAAGTAAATATAAGAGCAGACTGAATAAAATTTATGGATGATATAAAGCATGTCAAAATATTGAGAACTGAGTGGCCAAGTTAAGCAATCTGGATGTCTTAAACTGGTAGGATGCAAGCAAAATGTGAACTTAGTTGTCAGGGTTCCTGCCTGTAGAGTCTTGTATGAGAAGCTGCACAGGCTGGGATGCAGCTCTGCTCCTGTGGCTCACAGTCCTCTTGCTTGGCATGCCAGTTTGTCTGAGGAGAATGACACGCTGACTCTGCTTCTGGCACCTGAGCCAGCTTCCCTGTCTGGCTACTGCTACCCACTGGGCTGTTTCTGCAGTTATCCAGTCCTCCTGCAAGAGTGGTTACAGACCAGCAGAAGTAGGACCCACAAGTAAGACTGAGGTTTGCTATTGGCTTCAGAATAACTTATATGATCAGATTATAAAAGTAATATTTTGAGGTCTTAAGTTATGTCTTCACTGTAATTTATTTAGCAGCACAAAAGCCTAAAGAAAAGCAAGTGAACAAAAAAATTTCATATTATGTAAAATTCATTATGGAAAGTTGAGTCTACAGAGATTACAGTGGTTGCACAAGTAGAGTGGGTGAAAAAGGAATTTTGAGCTGAAGGTTAGCACCTATTTATCAGGATTCATATGAGCTAAAGATGAAGCATGATAAAATTAAAATATTTGGATTTTTGACATCTATAACATTAATATACTGTTATGCGTAAATATCCAGAACTATGTATATGTTTATCTGCCTGTTTTCTCTCTGTCTGGTATCAAATTTTACAAAGTAGAGAAGGAATTTAAAAAAATTCAGGCCAATTACTGGTTTGTGCCATCATTTACCATAGGATAAATCCCCACAGCTATTAAAAAGAGGGTGCACAATCCTTGTTTCCACTTCATCTCTTTTGTTGGCACCAGCTCATGTGATGCTCCAGGGTGAGGGAAGGTCAAGGAAGAGCTCTTTGTAAAGCAAATTCATCCAGGAGCATTGTCTACCAGCTCAAATGCTTCCCTGCCTTGTCCCATTGCGGGGCCATTGGGGCTCTAGTTCAGGTGGCAGGCAAGCACAAGGGCTCTTCATGGTAGAGCTGCAGCTTGTGTTAGATCACAGCCTTGAAACACCTCAGTAGCTACTCACATTTGGCTTTGCTCTTCTCCGCATCATTGTCCTGTTTTGCTGTGCTCTCTTTCCTTATGTGTGGGATTTCCAAACCCATGGTTTACCTACCCCTTGATTGCATTTTGCACATCTGTTCCTCCTGAGGTTGATAGTTGTATTTCCCAAGTGGAAGTTAGCTTCCAAGGGATCAAAGCTGTTGTGGACAGCGTTAGGGATGACATACAAGCTTTGCAAATGGAAATGGAGTGGGTTTTTGTCTGTTTGAAATGCTCCAGAATAATAGAAAGAGAGATTACACCAGAAATGGATCATCTCATTTTCTTTCAGACTAGTTATACACCTCTGGGTTCTCCTTGTTGCATCTGGCAAATTACTCAGTCAGAAGGACAAGAGTGAAAAATGGATGGTTTGACTCCCTAAAGCAAATGTAGCCCAAGTGCATTACTTACTATATGGTACAGAGCATGAAGGTGTCATATGAAAACTCTCATCCCAAAACCATATGAAAAAAATACCACATTAGCTTTAAAATAAATTTAAGAGAGGCCCATGTGGAAAACCTGACTAGAACTACAGCTGACTTCATATGTACAGGAAGGTTTATAATTCACATTTGCTGAAAAGTTTAATCCAGCAGTACTAAGACCAATTTACGGAGTTCTGTATGAGAGGAAGAACTTGCAATAATACTTATTATAAGTAACAAAGAAAGAGACAGGGAAAATCAGAGGGATGTTTACAAGCCCAATGTCCAGCAGCAATGACACTCTGAAAACGGCAGTGAGAGCCACAAACTCCAAGTGAAAAGAGACAGCTGGTCTGCTAAGAGATTGGTGCTGTTGCAAGGCCAGGGATGTTCCTCTTAGCATCTCTAAGATTAATTAGAAGCATGAAAAGAGAGTGAGCTTTCCTGGGAAACAAAACAGAACAAAACATTTAATAGCATTATATCTATTCTGCTTTTCATAATAACGGAATAAAATATTTATGCACCTAAAAACATTTCAGAAAGCCATGAATAATTGCCCCATGGAGACACGATGGAGGCAAATGTCAGGTGCAGAGCTTGTTTGTAATGTGTGGGAGCAGCATGGAGGTCCAGGGCTCCCCATCTGTGAGAACCAATAAGGGGAAGGGGAGTAGCTGTGGAAGAGAAGCAGGATCTCATATCATCCTGTCCTTCTCCAAGCTGCTACTGGGGCTTCACTTATGACCTTTGGAGGCTCAGTTATCTTCTGCTGCCCCACCACCTGCAACTACAAAGAAGCCAAGCATCATTCTGGCTGTGACTGACATGGCCACAGCTTTCCAGGGCAGCCAAGGAGATGGAAAACAAATCTGAGAGAAACAGTGTTACTGCTGCTGCAGCTGGTGAAAAATAAATACAGCTGAGTCCCAGAGAAAAGTCCTTTCTTCAGCCACTTGCAACATCAAATGGGGTGGGGCAATTTAAATCTAATAATCTCATTGTGGCCTTTCTCCTTCCTGGTGTAAACAGGTGAGAGAAACAGAAAATGAAGGTAAATAAAGAGGAGAAGTTTGAGACAAAATGAGGAAAAAGCAGGCTGATTGAAGTAGAAAGCAAGTGTAAATAAATGGCTTCTCTTGGCCTCCCCAGGCGTGCTTTCCACCAAGGTGTAAATTCCAATAACATGTGTGTAGTCTGTGAAGTAATTTAGTGGAGAAATTAAAGTACTAACAAGTGGACAGTTAGGAAGTACGACATTAACACGTTTAAAGACCTCTAAGTAGCTCTGCATGACGGGAGGCTGGGGGAGCAGCAGGTTTCTGTACGTGTGTTCCAGAGATGCCAGTCTCTGCTCACAGGTAGCACGAGACTGCTTTGTGCACTGTAGTCTGAGGTGGTCCCTGCTCTATTGTATGAGATTTGAAGGTAGCAGAACAGTGGGCAAAGAGGTGCAGTGAAGGTGAACCAGCACTGATGATGGAAATAATTCTTTCAGTGGCATCTAAATGACAGTGGTTTATTACTGTGCTGCCTATTGCACATGCTGAAATTATTTTTTTTTCATTATAAAATGCAGTGTTTCTACTCCTGGGACTTAATGTAGGTGGCTTTTTCTCTTGCTTCTATACAATTTCTGTGCCCCTACAGTCACTCTGTGAGCATTATTGGTGCTCTTGTTTATGCAAAGGCTTTTCTCCAACATTCAGTTTATAGTGAATTTCTCAGGAATTACCTTATATTTTTTATTGTCTGGTTCTGCAGTCTTTCCATAAAATCCAACCACAGCATGGAAATATGTATGGTACATTTATAAAGTCTTCCATATGAAAAACAAATTAAGCTCTAATATTACACCCCAGGCTATTGTGCTATTGGGAGACCAGGATTCTGCAGTTGCACTCCATGGGAACATTGCTGCTTTTTGAAGTGCACAAGTAGGCTGATATTTTATCTACCTGATATTTGTTTGAAAGTGTGAACTATGAACTACCAGGTCAATAAAAAGGGGATACTACAAAGGACAGGCTGGAGACAGCATGTATTGAAGTCACAATGATGACAGTTTGTCACTTAGAGCTGTTTCAGCAGGAATATCTAGCTAGCAGTATGCAAATATGAAGGCATTATGACACTATCAAACTCATGGATTGCAGAATCCACCAAAAATCCTGGCAACTGAGAAGCTCATCTAGATATTGCTTGATGCACACCTTGCACACCTGAGTCAACTTGGTTAAAGGTAGACATCCCCAAGAGAGCAGTTCTGCTTCATATTTACCAAATGTGTGATCCTACAGGACTAAAAACTGGACTACAAAGAGCAGTCATGAGAATTAAATCTTAGTCCTGAGACTGCATTTACTGGTACCAAGGACTATTTCATCTCTCAGCTCACTCTAATATGGTCTGTAATTATTGGCCTGTAATTCTAAAATACAGAAATGATGTTTCTGCACTTGCTCATCACGCAAAGCACTGTCTTGCTTCTGCTGTGGACAAGTATAACTGTCCTGTTAGTGACTGGGTGATTCCCACAGAGGCTTTCCTGGCTAAATGTGTCCTGTCAGGAAGTGACTTCATAAGTGTTCAGACACTGTCTGAACTGAGAGCAATAAGTTTCTTAAAAACAGCTGATGCTTCCCTTCTCTATTTCCACCACCCAGTAAGTTGCTTCATTACAGTCAGAAAAAGCTCAAACTATTTTCTTATTTTTGGAAGACAATGTAAAGAAAATTTGCCATTCTCTTCCCCCATCTATTTTATGGAAAAAAAAATTGGAATACATTTTTGAAAATATAAATTATGTGCAGGCCTGTCTCCCTCTTTTACTTTTTATGTTATGTTTTCGAATTTGCTCCTAGTGTATTATTTACTCACATCCCTACACATTAGGCTATGCATTTAGTAACACAACTTATGCTAAAAAGAACATACATTTAGGAAATGCAAGTGCTATATTTGTAATCAAAAGACAGTAGCTGATTTTACAATGGTGTGTTAAATTATTAAATCTTTTCTTTCCATTTTCTCTTCCAATCAATTAGAGTTTTTAAACAGAAGCCAAAAAGAGGGACTCAGTGTTTAGTCTGAGACTGTGAAAGCTACATCCCTTGTCTTCCTAGCTCATAGCAGAGTACAGTCTTTATTATTGTAAAAATATCCAAGTAATTTGGCAATATTCTTTTTCCTTGTTTTTATTTCATGAGAATTTCTGCAGGGTAAACGTAAAAGAAGCATTACAAAATCTTGAATCATTTTGCAAAAAGCTCATTACAGCTTAAAGAATTGAATAATGATGCTTTATTTGTTCATGAATATTTGAATATAATTCCAGTGTAAGGCAGAAACAATATGATGCTCAGATGATCTTTCTTTTTCAATATCAAAATGGGGGGAAAAAAGTGCACTTTTATCATCATGTAAAATACAGGAATCAGTATCTTGCAATCATAGAGAAATCTTACCTTAGGATAGCCTGTGCATGAATTTGGTAGAGAACTCAAAGGTAGAATTTTCATAATTTGCATTGGTTTAAAGTTTACACATTCAACCCTTATAAAAATATAGGTGTCCAATCACATAAGAGATGCGTGCTACATCCAAGGACAGGCTGTGGAAGCTCCTCGCTGAGCTCAAGCACACCATGCCAGCTCCCACAGAGTCCCACTCCTGTTCAGCACAGCACTGCTGCTCTGGCTGCCCTGCTCTCTGCTGGGCACCCCAGGGGCAGCAAATTTGTGCTGCTGCTTGCCAACAGATTCCTTTTCAGAAGAGTGTACAATGGGCATAACATGGGATACAGATTGGACAGCTCTGAATTCCCTGCCCTGCAGCTGTTGACAGAAGAGTCCATCTGGAGAGTAAGAAACACTTTCCAATATATTTTTTTTTCTTTAAGTGGAATTTTTTTGTTTCTTAGAAATATAAACATTTCCATTTGCAATGAAGAAACAAAATCCAGCCCAGCTAGTTGCTACCATCATAGTCTGAGTGTCCCATCACATCAGACAAAAAACCTATTATACCCCAGGGTAACATCAGATTTCTGTAGCTGCCATGTCTCACAGGTGGGCTTCACTTTGTATTCGCCTAGTTTACAGGTGCAGATATAGGGGGAAATGAAGGTCCCACCATAAAAGGACTACGTAGAGAAGATCCCAGGTTCTCAGAGAAGCAGCTGGAAAGCCAGACAATCCCCACAGTGGGGATAACCACATCACTCATCCCAGGCAGGTGTTCCTGGCACAAATCAACCCACTGCTACAACAGGTAACAGTAATGGCTTTCAGCAGAGAAACCAGGTGGTGAATGGCCATCGGATCTGCATCCCTCCTTGCCCCTCAGCAGCCAGGCTGGTGTGCTGTGTTGTAGACGGATAGGTTTGGCACTTTCACAGGCTGCAGAAAAATAAAGACCTGTGGTCTGGTCCAGGAAATTCCTGTATATGTTAAAAGTATGAAGGGAATAACACAGCAAATGTTCTTTTGCATTTCAGTGTTCTCTCTGCTTTGCTGGGTCTGTCACTGTCTCCAGCAGGAAACATAGCTGCAACTCAGGAAGGGTTTCAATTATCTTCTTGTTCGCTGGAAATAGAAGAAACCTCAAGCTGACATGTTTCTGAAGAAGAATTCCAAGGGATGCATGCTTCATACCACAGAACCACAGAAACTAGAAGGAAAAAAAAAGAAAAATTCCTAACTAGCTCTAAAGTCCTCGCTGTCCAAAATAAAAGGACGCAGAACATTATTGGTTTGTTACCTATTTTCTAGTACCTTACTGTCACCTATGTCTTAAAACTGTAGTATCAAACACACTGGGGCACCTTGCTGTCTTGCTAATGAGCTGGCTTGTCACATGTATCACATATCTCATACTTGCAAGAATGAAAAAAATCAGGCACACAGTTTGTAAATATATGCATAACCTACTGCAAGAACACAGGGACCTCAAGGAAATTACACTGTGGATGATTATGGAGACATCACAGTTTACCACCTGAACTGTCTCCCCTGGGTTTTAACAGTGGAATTACATCTCAAAAGCTGTCTTCTCTACATAAGTAACTACAAAACACTGTAACACTCTTCTTTTTCTTGCATGTCAGCATCACTGTTCTCAAAAAGCAGAGAAAGTTCTTCCTTCTCCCAGCTTTCCTGAAGGCATTGTCTAGGGATAAACCTTGAGCCTGAACAGTTTTTGAGCTTAATAAGCTGTTACTTCCATAGCTTGGGAGCAAATATGACAAGGTGTGTTGAGCCAAGGAATCATTTAATATGTAAGTAAGATGAATATTGGAAAGTGTTTTCAGTTTAATCCATATAACTTTCAAAAAAAAAGCCATTGTGCAGTCTGTTCCTCTAGTGCAGAATTGCCCCATTGCAGCTGCTATTCATATGCAAAAAAAAAATGTTCCCCCTGCTAATTTTTAAATTTTAGATGTATTTTTTTTAGGTTCTACAGAAAGTCATGTGCCAGCTGAACCCTGCAGGGGTGAAGCCAATGTCAGCAGTATCACCTCCTTTCCAAACAGTTCAGTAGCCTCTCAACAAACAAACAGCTGGGGTCCCTCCACCTACCAGCACTCCCACCCAGCAGTAATGGGTGACTGGTTCTTCCAGTTTCTTGCAAGCCAGAAATATGTTGCAGCTACATGAAAAGGTAAGGGTAAGGAGCTGCCTTTCCACCTAGGATCAATGAGAATCTTGAGCCTATATACACATCCCCACCCACACAAACAAACAGCAGCTCCAGCTGGTGAGAGAGCACATCAGGTGCTGAAACCATTTTTGCTGTTGTACTGAGGCTGCTCAGGAGAAAGCTACATACTGCTTGTACTGGGAAAATGATTGAAGAGGAGAAGGGTGTTGGGATTCCCTTCTTGGGAGTGTTTGAGATGTTACAGACCTAGCAGAGAGCACAGTAAAATGCAAAGTTTTCTTGTGGTCTGAACATCAACTGAAGTATAACATTTTGAATAATCCTGATACGAGACCACATTTTCCAATATTGATGGTTGACTGTCCTGCTGATTTTCACTTTTTAGAAGTCTGCTGTGGATTTTGCTGGACATAGCCATTACATACAGTTGCTCAGGTAAAGAAGTCAAAGGTGAAGAAAATGCATAGAGCAGATTTAACTGAACTGGAACTTCACTTGAGATAACTGTTAATATTGCAAACCTTATGAAATTATTATAAGTAGTAGCACTCAATAAACATAAACTGCTAAAACTTCAACTCCCTATCTGCTCTAAAATACCTTGTTTCCAATATCACAGTATCATTTCTTCATTATTGAATGACCGCAAATTGTGTTTTATATATGTCTATAGGTACTGGTCTAAGTACCTAGACTTAGCTTCTTCTAAGCCTATGACCAATGAAAATGTCAAAGTATCTCCTATTAGTATCCTTCCTATTTCAGACTTTCAGCATCATGAAGAATGAGTAATATTTTATTTCCTTTTTTAAAGTGCAAGTCACCTTCAAGCCTTTTGAACAGGAGGAGAGAGGCCATTGAAACATGGCTTCTTAAAGAAGGGCAAGTGTTACTCAGTATAATTTTGTAGTGTGTCAACATTTAATTACTTCAACAGTGGAATAAATAATTTTTTATGCAAAATTAATTCAGCATTTAAATATTCTATGTAAATTCTGATGCTTCTCTTTGGAGTGTATGTTTTAAGTCACAACAGGTCCTGTTAGTTTTTTTTCAATCAAGTTTGGAGACAAAGCATGCAGAAAGCTTATATTCCAATATAGAAGAGTGAAATTTTCAGGGAATGAAAGTTGCCCTCGCTTCTCACAGAGATTTTTGGTCTTGCTTACAGAGATTTCTAAGCACTTTAAGTTGTTCTGGCATCTCTAGGCTATAAAAAAGAGATACTTCTTTAAACTCTCTCATTTTCCTCGACCTCTGAGTTTGCAAAGTAAACCAAATTGCTTTTTGGTGCCATGAAGGTTGTCATTCTAACACTGTTTTAAACTCAAAACTCCTGGATTGTAAACAAAATAGTACTACCTTAAATTTTTTGACACAACTGGTAGTATTTCCAAATTCATTAAAAAATGTACTGCAGCATTTTCCATAATGGACTGAACAATTTTATCCATTTCTTCCTTCAATTACACCTTCAATATTACTGGAAGAGAGAGTAACAAGAGGTGTTTAAGCAACAGAGGAAATAGGAAAGGATAAAAGTAGATGTTGTTGCCAGGATAATGGAACCCCAAGGACAGTGACTACATTTTGCTAGCTATAGATCAGCTCACAGACTAAGTTTCTTAACAGTTAGATTTAATTAAACTTCTTTTTCTGTATCTGCCATTAATTGAGCATTTATTTCTCACCTTTGTGATTAACATGGGTTGGGCCAACATGTTTGTGCAATAGTCTGTAGATTTTTTAACAGAGAAATTATTTTAAATTGTTTATGCAGGTCTAATTCCTTTTAGAATTGTTCAAAATGTGTATCTGAAACAACATTCACAGACCTATTAGATTCCTACTTAGAAGAGTGCAGTGTGTTTCAGGAGGGCTTTGAAAAAGAAAAAGACAAGAAAAAAAAATATTAGCTTGCTGTTTCTCTCTTTTAAAAAGAGTTAGAACAGTCAGCGCTCCTGTGAAGTTAAACAAAAAAAAAATATAAAAAACTAAAGAGTAATCTAACCAGCCAGCTCCTACCCACCAAATACTTACAGATGTGATTATATTTAGTTAGAAGAACAAATAGCTAAACTTTCTTTATTGCACATAATGTCTCCAGGGATCCTGGCAGTGAAGATGACTGGTTAGAGGTTATTTGATGATTTGCTTCTATTCCTCCAGTAACAGATCTGCTACTTTCCTACTGTCTGACTACTTGTCGTAGTTGGTAAAAGGATGCCAAATTTTACAGAAAAATAAATATCTAGAGGTGGGAATCAGCTGACAAAGTGTCTGCCAACGATCAATATTCACTTTACAGTCCCAAGAGAAGAGTAGGCACTTAGAGGGCATAATTGCTAAAGCAGATGCCTAAAATAGCTGAGCTAAACCGAGCCCTGGAAGTGCTGACTTCAAATACAGCAACAGCCCATAGCTCAGAAGTGGAGGCAGCTGTATTATGGATCTGGGAAGCCATTCCCTATGGCAGGAATCTGATTAGAGAAGATGCTGCTATAGGGTAAGGTGGCCTCCATGTACACAGAGCTGATTGTTGTGCCATGTGCAGCAACATACCTGAGAGCTGCCTTGACAAGGGAGTTTAAGCTTGATTACTCCCCATCCCAGCATACTACACCAGGTGCTAAATGCTGCTTGAGAGAGCAATTAGCTTGGCAGGGTGAAGCCTTGAGAAGGCTGACCTAGAACAGAGGCTAGATGGAGTTAAAAAATAAAGTAGGTATTTATTAGAAGGCCTCAATGGATATACCTTGGGCAGCACAAGAGCCCAGCCAGGGCCACACCCAAGATGAACCAAAATGGTCACAAAATGGACGACCGGTCATGGGGTCTTACACTTTTATAGGTTCTGGGCCATTAGCATATTGGAATTAATTGTCCAATTATAGCTTCAGCTTATAAAGTCCCATCCCATCCTTCTTGTTTTCTTTTCTTCAGTCCACCATTGTTTATGCTCTTGGTCCTGAGATTTGGATCCTTTGTCCCTGGTCCCAAGCTAGGAAAGAAATTGTTTTGTCTACCTACTCTGTGAAGAGAGCTTACTATTCCCTAATATGAAGCACAGAACTACACACTAAAGCAGTACAGAATCTGAAAAATATAAAAGCTAAAACCTGAGGCATCAGGGCAATGGTTTCTCTTTGCCTTGGTTTGTGACTGGCAGTGTAGATGCTGTGTGGCAGGGCCAAAAGAACAGAATAATGATGGAGTGGTCTGGCACGATAAAACCTCTCCCTTTGCTTGCTTGTGGCTCCCCTGAACTTGTTATTTAGCAACATTTAAATCTACATCAGAAGAGTGTTGGTGAGTTAAAGAAATAAAATCCTTGGGAAGAAGACTCCAGTTTAAGGAGGTCCGGGTGTCACTCATCAGCAAGCCTTGGGTAGCAGGAGACAATGGAAGAATGGAGGAGACATATTTCCTTTAGAGTAGATGAAAATTTACCTCTGTTGTTTCCTACCTGCCAGCCTTCAGCTACAATCCTTCTTGCTGTCAAAGGATTGTCAGTTTTTTATTAAGGCAGTTAGGGAGCATTTCTGGTCTGTCTATATTATATGCATATAATAGTATGAACTAAGTTAAAATAAACTGAATTCAGAGAAGCTACTTGCATAGCTGGGGAATTTTAAAATGCTTAAGACTTTGCAGAACTGGATCTTTACTCCTCTCACAAGCCAAATACTGTAAAAGAATTTTTATATGTAAAGTCCTAAACAAAGACTCCGAAGTATAGTCTAAAAGAAGTTAATATAGGCTGAAAGAAGCCATCCATTCCAGTCTTTTGCATATTTTACAGGTTTATCTGCTTCACTATTTTGAGTATACTATCTAATCTTCCTTTAAGTATTTCCTCTTCTGATATCCCAGAAGTTTCTCTTGGCAGACTTCTCTATTGATGAATAACTCTTATTTGGAGATTTGTCCTCACATCTAATCTAAATTTGTTGTGTTTTAGGTGAACATTTTCCTTGAACAACCACAATCAAGTCTCTCTCTTTTATCTTGTTTCTCTCAAAAGCTCCTTAAAAGTTCCATATTTTGTTTAAACTACGTGTCCTTTCCATCTTGTTCCTTATAGCTTGCAGCTTTCTTAATGTTCTTCATCTTTGCTGCTCTCTCATCTTCACAGTGAGAAGGTCAAAGGATATCCTAAGTGAGGCCTCAGCTGTCATGTGTGTACATGATTTATTACCCCCTACTCTTAAGTACAGTTCTTTGAATATGTGTTCTTTCCGAACACATCAGAGTATTATCTCTGATTTTCATTTGTTTAGACGCAAAATCTAAAAATGCATTTTAACTAGTTATTTTCAATAAGCTTTGGAACAAAGGAGTTCACTGTTTACCTTAAGTAGTGGCTGGGACAGATCACTTTTTATTAGAAACATTTGATTTTGCAATACACCCACATTTGTCCTTATATGCTGTTCAATGGTTTCCTTCCTTTTCCTCATCTGGGAAGTCCATGACAAAACTTGCTGTTGACCAGTGTTCCAGGATTTCCACATAACAAAGACTTGTAAATAAAAAAATCCACACTTCCTTTAAATACTCCCATCTCCCAGAATGCAAATTTTTCTCTGGCCTTTACTGTCTTTCCCTAAGTTTTGATAGTGTTATACACACAGTTAGGCTTAAAGATATGGACCGTTTAAAACTAAGGATCAAACAAGTCCATATGTTCTACTGTAAGGATCAAACTAGTCCATATGTTCCAATAGTGCTGTTTGAGCCACAATAATCTGCTTACTATCCATTTTATACAATATTTTCTTAGACATGTAGCTCATTTTCACATGCTCTTTGGCCAGCAGTCATATCTCCCAGTTTAAGGAATGTAACTGGCATTCTAAGCCATGTGTGTGGTCACCCTCTGAAGGGTTCAGAGAGGTGCACCTCTCTCAGGTGATCCACTTACTCATGGTCTGAGAAACAACAATATTTTTCTTCCAGAAATCACAGAAGAGCTTATGGTGGCTGGGCTCCAATTTTCAGTACTTCACCTCTGTAGTCAGGTAAAGTGAATTCATGCAGTTGCCAAGCTGTGAGTCCTCCAAAAGCGCTAAGGAAAGTGTGTGCTAAGGAAAGCAAACTCACACACCATGAGTTTGATGCTGCCCTCATGGCAAGCAAGGGAACATGCAGTCCTGCATGGCCCTTCCTGCCCTCTCCTGCTCTGGGCTCATTTTCCAGGATTTTCCAGTTCACATGCTTTCTTCCATTTTCTTCAGTATTACATGGAACGAAATATATGAAATTCATCTGCCAATGACTTTCATTTGCAGCATCATCCTTCTCCTACATGTAAAATTGTGTTACTGATTTAACTAATCTGATAGTTATGTCAGTTCAAACATTAATGATATTTCTACTACCCCATCATCAGAAAAGTATGCTTAATATGGAAGGTGCTGCAGTTAAAGACATATTGAGAGGACTTTAAAACAACGCTTCAAGCACAGCTGGTCAGCATTAAGCATCACAGTGCTTGCAGTCCCCAGTGTTGATGTTGACATGAAGATAATTTCTGCTGTCTGGAATTCTATGGAATTAAGAACTAAGTGTTTTCCAAATGTCCTTCTTAGTATAGGTATTCTGAGAGTTTTTTCCCCAGACCCTAAGGAGTTTACACAGTCTGAAAGCCTGTTTAATTGTCTGGTTTATTTTCCAAATGCCATTTAAATCCATCTCTAATCCTCATTAATAACAACATTATAATTACTTCATTAACTTTTCCAGATAAAGTGTTTAAACTCTACAGAAGCAAATAGCTTTTTTGCTGGATTGTGTGCTAATGGCTCCATCTAATACACAACCTTGAGTTTAAAATGTATTTAATGAAATCATAAAGCTCTTGTTTAGTGCGTGTTACTGAAACCTGAAGAACATGTGGTACAAGAGTAAAGATAGCAACTTGTTGTGTTATATTGATTTAATGATGCATTTTGGAAGACCGGTGAAGAAGAAAGCTCAATTCATTTCCCAAGGGTAAAAATAATACCCTTAGTCATTGGTCTTAACTTGTTTTGACATCTTTGTTTTTGCATAAAGGTTAAGTAATGTGGTCAAATTTTATAAGTAATTCTTTATTAACAAAGTACTTGCATTAAGGCTGTAAAATTGAACACCAGATCAGGAAATAATAAAAAGTAAGGGTTGTATCATAAAGTTAACTGATTCGTACCGTGAGTGTTCCCCAGATAAGGTATGTGCTCAGCTGCCTACAGTATGTGCAGTTGTGAGTTACTGCTTCTGAATAATTTAACCTTTTAGTTTCTTCTTTCTGTACTACTTTCATTTTCACCCTGAATGTTGAACAAATGCAGCTTCTTACAATAATTTTTAGTTTGCCTTTGCTGGAAGAAAAGCAAACCCCTGTGCCTTCTGTTAGCTGAGTATGTAAATTACAGTCTGTGGCTACATAGCTCTCAGGCCCAAGTCTGTGGCCAGGGTACCTGCTGACCTGGAAATCTTGTGGTTTTCCCTGAAGTTCCTGTGTGCACATGGTTATAATCAAGGAACTTGTGGCTGAGAGACAGTTTCAGCTGTTTCTCAGATGTGTGACTGTCATTTAGATGCCTCTAGAGCATTTCAAGGTGAAGCCAAATGACTTCAGTGGGCCACTGCAGAGGGCAATGTAGCATGACAGATTTTTATTTTTCCATGAAATGAGATGGAAGCATTTACACAAGCTGCTCTGAAGTACCTTCTGTGGGCAAAAGCAAATAACTGATGAGTAGTAGTAAAGAGAAATTTCTAAAACTTCTCTGCTGTTAGTCTCTGGACTGGACAGTTCACTTTCTTACCCCCACCCCAGTGAGATAAGAAAGAAAATAGAAAAAAAACAGAAGTCAGAAAATTGATGGGCTAAGACAAAGACAATTAATAGGTGAGTATGGTGGGAAGCACAGCAAAGTAACACAGTCACCACACTGCAAGGAAACCAATACCCAGCCCGTCTCCAAACAATGGCTACCTCGGGGAGCCACCCACCTTCTTCTTAGTCAATATTTGGTTTTAATAAATTTTTGTTACATGGTATGAAGCATCTCTTTGGCCAGTGTGGGTCAGCTGTAGTTACTGGTAGTGTCTACTCCCCTTTCCTTGCCCACTCCTGACCTCACTGGAGTGGGGCAGGGTGGAAAAAAAATCTTCAGTAACAGCCAGACAAAAGTATTTTATCAACACAGTTTCAGCCATAAAGCCAAAATCCAGAACACTAGTGGCCCCTCAGAAGAAAGTTAACTCTATCTCAGACAAATCCACTCAGATGGGTTTCTCCAGCAGTTGACTTGCTTGGGGAAGGCTGCACTCAACACCAGGGCATCTTGTTCATAGTTTTTTCAGGTTGTAAACTAAAAATCTGAGTGTATCTGTGTATTTGTGTATCTGTGTATACTGCCACAGTATCTTAAAATGCAATATTAGCATTCTGCATGTATAAATTATTTAATAGTAGTAAAGAAAAAGCACTTGTGGACTTGTACACAAAAATGTATTCAGGGGTTTAGGTTTTTAAGCTAAAAACCATTTGATGTAGAAAGGGCGGTGCCCTATGATATTGCATGTCTTTGAAGAGACTTGTATGTGAAACAAAAACTGTTAGAACTGTATCTACCTCATTTGTCAGGTACTCACTGCTGCCATTCTAGCTGAGCACATGACTTGATTTGAGGGCTGGGTAATGTAGCTGAGAACAAACAATAAACTATTGAATGAATGGTCTTGTTGCACCCCACAAACAGAACATACATTGTGGGATGTCGGTGATGCACATCTCTGAGGGAAACTGAAGATGTAAAGATGCAGATACCAAGATGAGGTTTGAAATCTTGCCTGTATCAAAGTGAAAGGAAGTGTTGCCATTGCATGGAAGAAATTAGAACTTCAAGAATGCATTAACAACTTGATTCTGGAAAATGTGCAGCATTGTGCACTGTGCAGTGAAACCTTAGAGGTCTCTGTTGCTTTATACTTACCTGGCTAAATTGAGTCAATTTATTTAGCCACTCAAGTGTGGACGATTTCAGCCTACAAAGAACTTCAGAAGCAAACCTTGTTATTGAGGAAGAATTCAGTGAAAGGAGACTAAACCTGCTGTGTTTCACCCTGAGCATTTAATAGGGAACAATATAGGGAAAAATAGGGAGATATTTAAAGACTCATGGCAAGATGACTGGAAACTAATGTTATTTGTTTCATATACATTTCTTGGTGTACTGCTCTCCCTATTCCATTCAATCAAAATTCACCATGAAAATTTACACAAGGTTTCCATTTCTGATACAAAAACACAAAGAGTGACATGACTGTGTATTTTTAAAATGGGCAGAAGTGGAAGAGGGAAAATCCATCAGTCTTTTCATAAGAGAAAGTATTCCTTATAAATCACTTTTTGAGATGAAGTAAGTATGGCTAGTAAGGTATGCAACTGGAAGTAAAGAGAAAGGCAGTAACACATTGATCTATAACCAAGGTTCTGTCCAGGACCCTGATTCTTGGCTCTGTTGGACAAAGGTCATTTGGCTTACAAAATAGTTACTATCTAAACAGCAGGGACTAAACTAACGCCAATAAACTGTTTGTATGGATTGTGCACAGGAAACAAGCTAATGACTCACTGAATGAGAGTGTCTGTTTAATGCTGGGCTTTTACTGGGGGCAGCTTGAAGCACAGCAGTGAAGAAAATCACTCTTTTGTCATCAATTGCATTAATTTCTAATGAATTTTTAAATTCCTAGCATTAAACCAAACACATCCTAGAGGTCTGCTCAGATCTTTTCTTATACCCTCTGATGCAGAATACAAGCTCAAATTTGCTTGCATTCTGTATTGTACAGACCTCTTCCTAGAGAAAAGGAGAGGATGGTTTCAGTGTAATTAGTCTTAGCTTTACATGAAGATATGTATGTGTGACAGCACAGTAAATGGGGATAATAAGTCTAAGTTACTCTTAGCTTCAAGAATTAGCTGAATTGCATGAGAATTATATAGAGTATTCTTAAAAAAAATAAAGAACTCAGAAATAAAAAAAGATCTGACTATGACATCTATTATTATGATTAACTGCTGTTGATGTTTTAGCAGAGACATACAGTGAAAATATAAATAAATTTCATTCAGATTTATGTTTGAGGAATAAATTATTATTTTATTACAAGTATTGTTTAAGCAAAGACATTCTCTCTTACAAAGGTAGCATATGCAGGACTCAGGGAAACTTTTGGGGGCCAGGAAGTAAAGAAAGAGATTTCATGCCTGGCTGTAAGAGCCTAGATCCCCTGACTGATTCTCAATATGATGTTTGGGTAAAGAGATGGAGGTAAACACATATGTCAGGAGGTAAAGGGGTATGTCAGGTGTAGAGTATGAAAGTTAGTTGAGTTTTCAGCTTGAGACTAGGGTAAGTAAAGCACATGTATGGGCATTGAAGAAATGATGGGAAAATCCTTAATTGGAGGAGTATTTTAGATAAATGAATGTGATGTTTATTGTGGGTCTGGGTTGGCTAAAGAAAAACTGCTAGCCTAAAGACAGACTGTCAACCATACTTGAAGTAATATCTATGATGTAATCTACTATTAGCCTAGCAGCCCTCTTAAAATTCCTTTGTTGCTGCAGTTTTGGGAATCTGATGAATTTTAATTGGCTTGACTCATGCAAAAAACCTGATACTCATTCAGGAACTGGTCATGAGATCACTGGTGGTAAGGGAATACTTGGCTGTGTAGTCCAGTGCAAATGCTTTGTCACAGGAGCATGAACTTGGCAAGGCCAAAATCCTCTTACGCAGTGGAGCCACAAGTGAGTTATCTGTCCCAAAAGAGCTAAATGAAGATCATTACACCAAGCCCCTGGCCACATATTCCTGATTCCCTATACACTGTATAGAGAGACCATTTTAGATGTATTTATTGTCTTACTACTTTTATTGGTATTGTTTTTCATTTTTCTCAACTTCTGAGCTAAACTCCTTCAGTATCATGAGGCTGAATGTTTATGCCTCAGGGAAAGAGGAAAATTATAACTAAAGAATTATTGAAACCATTAGGACTGGACATTAGGAATAGCTTTTCTGTGCAGTATATTATGCAATGATCTTCAAGTCATATATTGGGCAGCAATAAGAAATGCTGTAGTCCAGTGGCTAATGATAAGTTCCAGCTTTTGGGTGGTACACTGGTGTTTCTAACACTCCATAGGTCACCAGGAAGCCAAATTTGTGTCTCTTGTGCATTTTGAGTTATAGACAATATATCTGGGGAACAAAATGAAAACACATTGTATATTTTATAGGTCATTGTATTTTTTTAGGTCAGCCTCTCATTATTTTATCAAATCTTGAAAATTTTCTCAATTTTACTTATACTTTTGTGTTCCTCCATCATTTGTTTTATTGCTTTTTCCCCTATCCTCATGTTTTTTGCTGTCTAATTCCCCCTGCATATCAACAGTGTTTTAGCTTGTAGAAAAGCCATATCTAACAGTGAATCTTGCCTGAATATAATAAAGTGACACATATTAAATGATTTTCCCTGTAATTAATTAGTTAATTAACTGCCTGCTGAAGTTCTTCCAGACAAACAAGTTGTATTTGCAGAAAAGGGTTAGCAAGTAGTGAGCAGTCAAAGTGATGAAAAAAATATGTGAAATACACATGTCATTGCTCTGTAGAGTGCAGCATAGGCTTGTTCTTGGTACTTCCTCTATCTGTTTCCCTGTTTAGGTAGGGGTGTGTCTGTTAATATATTGCAATCACGCATCTCTAACAAAGACAGATCTGTCACCAAATGCTTAACTATTACATTGTACAGAAAATGAACCTGGAAAAAATAAAACAAGTTTTTCCTACACTGCATCTGTCCATTGATATCAGTAATGCATCCTTATTTTCTAACCTTTTCACATAACACTTGATATATGATAGTCTTTATATGGAAACTTCAATATTATAGGAATTATTTTAACATTTTTAGAAGGTGTGTGCACAAACCTTTTTCACCTTGTAGTACATACATACCTTTGTCACCTCCGCTTTTCTAGGATGAAAATGCAGGCTCAGTGCTCTGTAAAATCGTCAAGTGTATAATGTAATGTGAACATAGTACTCAGTATTGCTATGACTTTAAGTAATGGAATAACTACATAGGTGCTAAACTACTGCAAGGGAACTGTTCTCCCATTTGAAGACCCTCTCACCACGCTGTGCTAAGCAAACTTCAGACACTCGGACCCATTTGGTATCTGTGGAGTTAACTGAATTAAGCTTACTTCCAGTTAGCCTCTGTCACCAGGAATGCAATTTGTGTTTACCTATATAAGGAAACCTGTTCGACCTAAAGGAGCTCGGCAGGGCTGTCCGTGCCTGCGAGAGGGGCGAGGGCGCTCCGCGGCGGGCGGGGCAGGAGCGGACCGAGCGCAGCCCCCGGCGGCCGCGCCGCAGCGTCGCGCCCGCCAGGGAAGGACTGTCCCCCCTCTTCTTCGGCTTCGGGAAAAGAGAAAAAAACTGGCAGGGGGAAAAATGGAGAAGCAGGTATGTCAGGAGGATCCCCGCAGCTGGGGGGTGGCGGAGTCGGAGTGCGGAGAGAGTCGGAGCGAGATTTGCCCTTCCAACTGTTGTTCCCTCTAAAACGGCTTGTGAGTTCCATGGGGGCTGCGGAGCAGAGCGGGCGGTGCTGCGGGAGCAGCTCCCGTAACTTGTCTGACATTCCATGTGCTCCTAAGTCGGATGCACCTTCGTTTTACTGCAGAGATTCTCAAACTTTCTTAGCTCTGATGGAACACAGATGTGAGCTGAGACTGGAAATGAAGCTGAGATGCTTTGGTCAGTTGGCTGAAGCGCTGCAGATCCCTGGTGTTATCATCCTAGTACATCTGGGAAAAGAAGTTCTTTACATGTTTGTTATTTGGTATTTTTTAAATTTTAAAATGTACATTTTGCAAAAGGTGTACTCCTTTAGCATGTCTAGGGTTTTGGTGTCTTTTATTTGGATGTGTGTGAATGCAGCTAAATCAGCATAGCTGGAATGTGTTTGTTACAATACAGGGAGTTCCTGTAGCAATAAAGATTTTGTAGTGAGTTAAAAAATAAACTTCAGGTACTGTTGTAGGAAATGTAAGCTAAACAGGTTCTACGACAATGGGGATTTCCCAGTTCAAAACAAGGATTTGTATTTCTTAGGAAGTATTTGCACAGTATGATAACATTTTTGAAACAGGTTTTCAGTAGAATCCTCACAAAGATGGAGAAATTTTTTCCCTGAAGATTTTAGTCAGGACATAATGAAAAACAAAGTTGAAAACTATTTTCCAGTAGATCTCTAGCTGTAAGAACACTGGTATGCAGTCCATCAAGACAGTTACTGTTAAGTAGCAGCATGTTCATTGTGGAACTTTATTTAAGTTTTCTGCCATTATGGTGTATTACCATGGAATATATTCCATTATTAGGAATTGAAAAATAGTTTCAGTTGCTCTCTTGTAGTAACTTCTAAGGAAAAAAAGTTGCAGAGAACTAGTCAGAGTGCATTTTCAGAGTGATTTTTTTCTGACATTAGAGACTAAGAGATATATAATTACTTTCCTCTTATTTTCATGGTTATTCCTATTTAAGTGTGCACAGGCATGTGAATGCATTCATTATGGGAGATGTAGCTACATCTTCCCTAGTGGGAAAGTAAAAGTCCTAGGAGGTTAGAAATTTACAATGAAGATGATTATTATTTAAAAACCATCTTCCTTCTAAATAGCTGTGACTTTTACGGATTAATGTCTCCCTGAGATTAATAATATAGTATTACCTACTTGAAATTAACTCAGAATAAAGAAAGAGTTAAAAGTCACTTATGTTCATAGAGATTCTCATTAATTTCTGTGTAAGTTTTTTGTTAATTCCTGAATTTAAATGTTGAGTGAGGTTTTAATGGGAATGACACAGGATAGCTATAGTAGTTTCAGTAGAGACTTCTATAGGAGCTTCAACACCACAAAATACATAGCAAGTTCCTAAATACCTATTTCAGGGCTGAAGCTAATGAGTTTATTGTGATGAATCATCTTTGGTTGTGGTGAAGCCACAAAGAAAGCAAGGCTGGTGGACCAGAACCATAAATTTCACTTGTCATACTTCTCATCCTGGTGGTTTTGTGGAGTATCTTTATTATTTTGAATTGGAAAGGAGTACAGAGAAAGGACTTTTAACAGGGCTGTTAGTAAAACATAAATTTAAAGGGCAAGAGCAGACTCCAGGGAAACCTGCTCTTAAATCCCCTTTTTCATGTCTCTGCAGGAAATTGCATTGCCCCCATCAGTCTGTCTAGCTATGTTGCAATCATTAATGGTCTTTTGATTTCCCACTGCCAAGCAAGGTAGAAATGTGGTTCACAGTCTCTACAGAGTATTCTGGGTTGGCATGAGCTTGCTGTGTCCCAAGATGTGAGCAGCCATCTGTGTGGCCGTGCTGGGGCAGGGCTGGCCCAGGCTGCAGCCTGCCTGCTCCTTGGTGAGCTTTGTGGTGTGACCCTTCCCAGGGACACAAGGGAAGGTTCTCACTCCCTTCAGCCACAGTGCCTGCCTCTATCACCCACAGGAGATGTGTAATGATGCGGCTTCAGAGCTTGCAGCATCAGGGGGACCTGCCTAAAACCACTGTCTGCCCCGGGGTTTTACCTCAGCTTGGTGCTGTGCCTGTGGTGTGGTACAAATTTCCATTAACCTGGATGCACAAAAAGCAAATTCTTTTCAGGCCGGAACTGATGCTTGGGAGATATAGGCCAGGGAAATTTTATCCTTGTTTAGAGTGTGAAAAGAATTTCAAAGTAAATAAAGTTAAAAATATTTTTATCCCATTTAAAATATGGGATAGACCTTGTGCTTTATCTAAAATCACAAGAAAATCCAGTGGCTATGACTGGATGACCATTCTCTGGCCTGGGCTCCTGCAAGTCAGCCTGCTACCCTAGGTGTGGGTCTCTAACCCATGCTAATAGGTGATGAGCTTTATTCACTGATGAAAGAAAAGAGCTAAAGGCATTCTGCCCTGTTTAAAGATTTTTTTTTTAATTCATTCAAGGATTCCTTTGTGTTATTTTTAATGGCAGAACTATGTTCAGAATGCAGTAATGGTTGGACTGTGTATTTTGAGGATGAATGTGTTGAACCCAGGTGAGGGCAATGAGCACACCAAGTCTGTGCACACACCTGTGGGGCCAGCTTTAGTTGTGTAACTGAGACAAGATTGAAGGAAAGCAGGAATACTTGGACTTCATAGTATTGATAATGAGCAAAAATTATCTTCTGCCTTCCTGTTGTGTTACTGATGGGTTAATTAATGAGAACTGTTATTAATTTGTCACTTTCAAATCAGAAAGTGCTTTGTGTTTAGCATATAGTACCATAAATTTTTTGTTTAGAAATTAAAGAACATACTTAATGTCTTCAGTGTTGTTCCACATTTAGTAATCTGCTCATCATAAAAACAAAGTTAGGGCACTTTTTTTGTAGGCTTGCTTGACTTGCATCCATCACCTCATTTTTGTTTTCAATTTCTGATTTGCATATAATTTGAAGCTGAGTGCCCTTACACACTGTCAGGAGGCAGTTTGGTACATCATGTTTTTTCCTGGTATCTTTACACATATTCCAAAAAAAAAAAAAAAAAAAAAAAAGTCTAACCTTTCAACTGGAGAGCTTGTAATAATCAAGGAACATGCTGTACTAGTTGCATGCTCCCTTTACGATTTTGTTAAAGGCTTTACCATTCCATTATGCTATCATTTTGTAGTGTAAGCATTTTATATGGCGTGTGTGATTTCATTGCCCTTAAGTGACCTCAGTAAATTCCTTATTTCCCCTGAAGCAAATACCTAATTGAAAATTGCCATCTGCAATTGAAGCGCTCTAAGAATAACTCAAGATGGAGATGGGTGTCTAGAGAGCAAGGCAAAATCACTTTTTCTGTAGAATTCACTGTATTGCATGAAGTAAAATACTTGCTTTGAAGATGAATGATAAGGAATTATAGGAAGGGCATCTTTATCTGTCTGCCCAGTTCATCTGCCTAATGCTGCTCTCCAGAGGTCATGTGATCCACAAAAAGTGTGTGTTGCCTAATTTTTTTTAACCTCTTTTAAAACTTGCCTCTCTTCTTTCAGCCTTTGGTAAATGTATTTGGAATTTAAAGTTAAAAACATTATTCCAAATCTGGGCTGGGCTTTCCTAGTCCAGCAGCTGTCCTCATACTGCAGTGCCTTGCTTGGCTCTGGTGTGCCACTTTCAGGATACAGTTACGATGATTGCAGTCTGCAACCACAAGCTAAAAATGAGATGGTGCGTTCCCCATGAGAAACCTCTGGCCTAGCACTGCATTCATTACAGCTCCTGTGAGTATAAGTGCTTAAGAGTCATGAAAATGAAGGAGGCAAAAAGCTGGAGAGTGTGAAGCTGAGGAATGGCTTAAAAGGCACTTTCTTAGATGAGAGAACATTAAACTGTGCTCTGGATTAGAAGTCTGTGACATCTGTATATTTGTTCACTATTGTGTAATGTAATTGTTTAGGACAAGAAAAATGCAAGTATTTTATTTAAAAGGGTTGGGAAATGTGAAGTATGAAAAGTCTGTGACAAACATGTGAAGTTTTTATCCTATCTTCCTGTGTGCTTATTCATTCCAGAAAGCTGAGAAAATAACTGGGCTGAAAATTAAGCCTCCACAAATTCTCTAGTCTTGTGTTATTATCTTGCAAGTAGTCTTATATATGAAAGCTTATCATTTAAATCTATTTTTTTCTGTGTAAATTCCAAGTTATGTTTCAAAACCATTTATCAGGGTTAGAACTTTGTTATACACATTGCTTTGAGACTCATAAGGGGAAGGTATTAAAAATATGCAACCTGTGTTAAGGTCTGAGTTTACCAGTTTACCATAGGGTGTATTTCCCTGCTGTTTTCTCTTTTTTTCTTTCATTAAAAACATTAATATTAAATCTAGGTTTTGATGGTGTAGCAAGTAATCAAGGGAAGACAAATATTTCATTGCAATTTTTTTGTGATTCCATATTTTCATATTTTTTACATTAAATATATTTTTGTTCAATAAAATATCTAGACATATACTTGAGTCTGAAAGCCCTTACAAAGGCAGATGCATGTTTCTTTATCTATGATTGTAACACGTGGTCAATTTCATATGCATCTAAAATCTCTGCTGATTTTTTTTTTAGTAAAGTAACTATTTTCACGTGATTGTGTGCACAAAGACTGGAATAATTGGTACTTGCTTTTAGGTAAATCAGTTAATACTCAGGATTTTCCTTGAACAAATTGAGATCTTCCATTTAAGGGTTCATTAGGGGGTAGAACTTAAGTTGCACTCTCTTTTCTTTAGTATTTTCACTCAATGATATTTTTGTCTTGGTCCTCTGAAAGCTGGATTTAGGGAGATGGCATATTAAAAAAAACGAGTTGCTTTTATTAGATATCATTATATTAAGTTCAGCTTCATCTAGTATTCATAATGTTCACATTCAGTGTAATGAAAGAAAGGCCATTTTTGACCCCTTGTGCGCAGTTCCAGTCATTGCAATGGGCTGAGAGTGCTCTGCTTGGTGATGCACTGGATTGCAGAGTGCTCAGGGTGTCAGTTTGAAAGTGTCATGACTTGTCTGCTGGGCTCCTCCAGAGATGCATGTGCTCCTGCTGTTGAGTTCCTAACATTTCTGTTTTGTAGCTGCCTAGCCTGGAAAATTCCATATAAAACCTCAGATGCAGCCTCCTGAGGTGGAATTTTTTTGGACAAATTTAATTTCACTATGTATGAAACAACATTAATGTTCCTGCTGTGTTAATTCTGTAAAATGAGTAGTTGTTTTACTACACTCTTCATATCTTAGTTGCCTCCTTCATGGGAAATTCCATCCAATTTTAGCTGGGGAGTTTAGGCATTAGCAGGCAGTTATGAATTCTTACCTTAAGTATGGCAATGCACCCAGGGTGGTATGGGATATCCTATTGGTTGTGGGTTCAAAGTTATGCAGCTGTGCTTAACACTCCAGTGGAAAATTCTGGCCACGTTGTATTTTGCCTTTGATATGTTGCCACATCACCACGGTTAATGCAAGCTTAGACTGCAAAGATCTGTTTGCTTTTATTGCACATGTGTTGCTTAATATGTTCAGTTTTTACATGATGTGAATCACTGGACTCAGTGAGCATGCATGATTGGTTTAATAAATAAGCCTTAAGTTGTGTTAATAAAATGCATGTCCTAAAGGATGATATATATGATATACACAGAAAAGTGACACGTTCACGTCTAGACTTGCAAGTATTCCATATTTTAGTGGGTTTTTAATGGTTTGGAGGGAGTCATATAAGTATCAATACAGAAGGAAAGAATGTATGCATCTATATGTCAGACAAAGATGATGAGAACAAAGCAATGCACCTGATAGAAAACAAAGTGATGAACGCTTGATATCCTTCATTCTAGAATCTCACCACATTTATGGCATGAATGGAACACTTGTAAGAAAAAGCATGTATTTTGATATCACTACATATGTTCTAGAGTGCTCTCTTTAATAATGAAAAAGTTACCTGGGTTTGGAAATAAGTTTAGCTGTTGATCTCGGGAATTTTTCAGCAATGCCCCATAGGTTCATTGGTGTTTCCAAGACCTGCCATGTTGGTTCTAGCGTGTGTCATTCCACATTGCTGGAATGCACAACAAGATTACTTTGGTTTGGATTAATGAAAGTGAGTGAAATGATTTACAGTTGTTAGCTTGCATTTTAATTTTGAAGGTTAAGCTAATGTGCCTTCAAGGTTTAATTCATATGTTTCTGTACCATGAGGAGTCCAATTTGGACATTTTCTCTGCCACACGAGAACTAAAGCAACAAAGCACAAGGAGAAAATGGAAGATTACAGTTGAGCAGAACCATCAGTGGAAAGGCCTGTATTCCCCCCCAGACATTTTAAAGTTAGTATGCAGAATTGCTATAATATAATAAAAATTAAAACAAAAAGCTCTCTAGAAAGGGCTTACAAAACCAAAGAGTTTAATTGATGGAGTCAGTGTCATCTGCCAAGTTTGCGTACAACACCCAGACTGAGGGAGGTAGAGCTAAATTTGAAAGTTATTTCACTAGCTGGCAAGCTGGTCTGAAATCAAGAAGATATAATGGAATCAAAAGAAGCATGAGTTTCTATAGTCAGAGAAGAAAATATAATTTATTTATAGAAAATGGGGAATAATTCAGTCAGCAGGAGTATCTGTGGGCTACCACAAATTAGAAAATGAATGCAAGTTGCTGATGAGGCAAAATGCTGAAATGTGAAAGCCATTCTGGGAGTCATTACTGAAGGTATTTTTAACAAGAGGATGAGAAGTAACCATTTTGCCATGTTCTGTTGTGATAAATGCCATCCTGAATTGTTCAGCCAGTTTTACTGGGCGATACTTTAAGAAGTACAGAAACAAACTGGAGAAAGACTAATGGAAAGCAAACCAAAAATTGTACTAAGGAAATGTGACATGGATTGCAGGAACTGTGTGTGTTTTATTGAAAATCTGGCTTCCCAGTGTGTCCTGTACAAGCATCTTATGAATCAATATTCTGTCCATCTGCCTTCACCCAGAGGCCCAAGGAGGAGCTGAGCTTTTGCTGCTGCCCACTGCTGCCTTCATACAAGAACAAAAGGTGAACACATCCAGTTGCAGCAGCCACCCCCGAATCTGGCAACTCATTGGTTTTCCTATCAAACTGCTACTTGTATGAGCTCAGCTTGGTGAATTGCTGTCTAGAAAAGAGAATAAATAACACAGACATGGTTATAAATGTGACAGCAATTAATTGTTCTTCATCTCTGACAGTCTTTTAAGACTTACAACTGTAGATGCTTGCTATGACTTTGGCTGTGTCCCTAGCATGAAATCTGGAAATATTTTCCAATTTCAGACCCCAAGCTGTCTCATGTCCATGTCCCAACACCCTGGCAGTGCTAAAGCTGGGCTTGCATTTTCCTTTCATGTCCACTTTATGCTTCCAGTTTCCATACTCTAATCAGGTCCTAGTAGATCAGCAGTGAGATTGGTGTCTCACAGCTGGCCCTTACCTGTGAAGAAGAGGAGGTTCAGCCTCAGACTGGGACCCACTGCTACCCTCTTTACTGATTCCAGTACCACAGACTCAGTGCTTTAGAGTTTGGGAATTCTGAATTACTATGTTGCTTTAGCTTCTACCCAATTATCAGTCTCAAGAGTTATTGCCAAGACTCCCATTTTAACATTAGCATTTAGTAACAACAAATACAGAGATTACATGAATGAATACAAAACCTAATAAAATCATGGTAAATGTGTCACTAGCTACACATGTGGAAATGATGCCTTAAACCACTGCTGTTTACTCTACAAAATACACTCCTTTTTCTCTTACTATGTAGATCATGTGTTGTAGCCATGAAAACTGGAACAGCACAATCTCTGTTGATATAAAGTAAACAAGAGCATAACTACTGTAAATAAATGTGGGGATTATGTTAGTGGAGGAGAGGAGGCTGTTCTCCTCAGCATTGAATCTAAGTAGGAGGTAGATTGGCTAGTTACATGACAAGGTTCTTCTTGGAGAACAAATTTGGTTTGTTGTGTAAAATGTGTTATTGATGTGCAATGGGCAACAAATGAGTCTGTCTCCCCTGTTTGTGTGGCAGTGCTGAGTCATTGATTACAGTCGATCGATGCTGTTCACTGCAGTGCTATATCCATTAATTTCTCTGTGAGAGTACAAGGCATAGCATTCAATCAATAAGGTCCCAGATTAAAGGCAATGATCCAGGAAAAGGAGAATGTAAAAATAGAAAAACAGGGAAATGGGAGTGAGATTAATTTCTTCTACTTGATACTTCCCATAACATTCTCATGACTCAGCATTTCTGAGGTTAGCTACTTTGTGAGATTGTGATTCATGAGGTTTGTTTACTAAATGAGTTCCTTAATGATGGTTAAACTAATTGTCAGTGTCTAATTCATGAAATGGAAAATGCTGAACTGTTGACCTTCCTAAAACTGGAAAATTATCTCATACTGTGATTTTAAAATATAAGTGAATATTTTTATTAGCAGTAAACCTTTTCACTGTCACAGTCATCCATTTGAATCAGTCCATCTGTTAGCTTGTCTTGGAATACTCCACTCTGATTTGGAGGGTGCAAAGCTGTTACAACAGAGATATCTGCTCACAGAACAACCTGCTTTCTACCACACTGTTCCAAGACATATTCAGTGGCAGAGCCTGAATATGCTTCACTCCTCCTTTCATAGCTGGGGCTGTTCTTCAGAACTCTTCTCCAGGCCAGTATTGAGGCAGAGTGGCAAGACAGTCACTGTGAATTTCACAGCTCTCTGGGCAAAGACTGTGGTTGACTGGGGACTCCATCTTGCAAAAGGGATGCCATAATGCATTCTGCTCATTCCTGTTGGAAATTTACTGTCTTCCACAGTGGTTTCTGTCTTAATTCAATCCTTATTCTGAGCATAGAGGAAAGGAACGTTGTCTCAGACAGCCAATGTGTAACAGTTAGGAAAAATACTTGGTTTGTAATGGCAATAATTACTACAACCGTTAATTACTGTTTTTTCAGGAGAGAAGTGTATTATTTCATATTCATAGGCAACATCACTATACGACTCTTTTTCTGAGGTTTATACGTTTTCCATCTAAAAATAATTTGCAAAATTTAAGTTGAACCAGGCTACTAAAATATTCATTAATTTTGGGCAACTGCATAGCCATATGTCTATTCCAACCCAGCTTTTGACGTCTTGCCTAGAGGAAAATACTCTTTAAAATATTTGGACAGACTACATCTAAAGCTAAAACTTGTTTGAAAGATGACATTCTTCTGAGCAAGGTTCAATATTTCTCCTAGATCAGAACTGAGTCAGTGGTTTTTCGTGGTTTTTTGTTCTGAAAAGAAAATCTGGAGAATAATGTGCAAATATGGAACCAATATTCAATAACAAACATTCTGTATTTTCTAAAGAACTGTGTTCTCAGCATTTTTCCTCTGCTGAAATAATTTAACACGAGATTGAGAAAGATGTGTGCTGCAACCAGGTTTTGCTAGAATTCAAGGTGTGTGAGGTGTGATGTTAAGCCTTAACTGCTGTGCCTGTTGCAGTCACTATCCCAGACCAAGACCCATTACAGGGGGTGATGGGCTGCCCTCTTCTGATATCCAGAAACTTCACTAATTTCTTTAGTGCCAGTGCATAGTTTTGTTTGCTTGCAATTTTCTACCAAGTGTGGTTGCTAGTTACTATTCTCTCAAGAGCTGGACAAAGCTCATTGTTTTATAAGCCCAAGAAGAGATGCTTTAGGTTTTATCTATCTTTTTATAAATACCTTGCCCAGAAAATGCAAGATGTGTGCTGGAAACCTTTCCTCTCCTAAAGAGGCAGTGCTATGGCCTCAAGGTGACATATCTGTGTAAATATTCCCTCCTGGAGTGCCTGTGTCACTGGAAGAACAATGTCACACAAATCAGGACTTTGTGGTCCTCTGGGGAGAGCTGAAGGAGGGGAGTACCCCGGCTTGTGGGCCTAACTAGTGTCACTCTTATGTTTTACATTGTGAGGATGTTGACCCAGAAAATAAAGAAATTTTTCCACCTACATGGAGGCTGCAAATGCGACAGGTGGAAAATTAAGATTAAATCAAAACAGGCTTTCAAAAGCCTTAAAAGCTCCATGTAAAGGTAGGTGCCTCCACAGGCTTCAGGCACTTTCATTAACTTGGATCTCTTGAATTATGAATAGCTGGAGATAGCAACTAGATGCTGAGATGCTTGTATAAGCATAAAACCTGATTTGTTTTTCTTGGATTTAAAAAAAAAAAAAAAAGTTTGTCCAAACTAATCAGTCTTTCACTGTAATTGTTTGGTGCAGACTCCAAAGGAGTCCCTGTTGTTTACCCCTGATTCCTAGGCCTCATTTGTTTGTCAGTAGAGGGTGAATGGGGATATATCTGTTGAGCAGAGTGCTTGGAAGGTGACAGCGTTACACATTCCCATCTAGGAGAGGCTGTTCCCAAGGCCTATTCTTCTGTGCCCTTGAAATCATAAGGTCTAATTCCCTTGGAGTATTCTTTCTGGTGATACATGACCTGCAGGTAAGGATTCCTTTCTCAGAATAATCAGTGTTTTCAAAGCAGTAATATTAATCTGCCCGCAATTCCTATAGGAAAAAGGGTTAACTTATGAACTATAGGGAGCAGAGAGCCCTGTGTTCATGGGACCACAAGATTTCAAGGCGTTGAACACATAAATTAATAGAATAGTCCATGTAAAGTGAGGCTGACATAATTTTTAAAACTTGCAGGCGCAAAATGGAATCTCTCTGTATTATCAAAATTCATCGACAGTAACAATACATGTAAGAGTTGAAGGTAGTTTTCCTCTTCTTTCCTATATTCACTTTCTACTACCTGCCACTGTTTTCTCATGCTCTCAGATGGGTAGATCTTTTTTCTTATGTGCAGTGGTAACCACTATAGGTTATCTTGAACTTTTGAAAATGAAGCATGACTTTTCTCAATTGCACTGATTCAATTTGTCTTTTAAGTTTCTGTGAAACTGCAGGGAGAAAGGAACTTTTAAGATACTGTAAGAAGTGAAAGGATCTTGCCTTTTTCTGTTATGACTTGTTAGGAGCCCACACTTGGTTTTGGACAAAGGATTCCAGACAGCTGTCTTCTCTCCAAAGTGACTTCCAACTTTATTCTTGAAGGAAGAGATCCCAGGTGCAGGAGACTGAAGTAATAGGGGATCAAATATGAAGACTGACTTTTTTTTCTTCTATAGCATGTTTCTTTTTTCTGCCTAATGTAAGATAGGTATAATTCCAATCTAATTTACAATTGCAATGGTAAGTACACTGTTCTTTTGACTCTTCAAATGAAAAATACTGCTGTGCTGAACCCCACTGTTCATGCATCTTATAGAACATAAGGACATTTGTTCTTCTGCCCTTCCACAAAAAAGACAAAACATCTTTCTGTTTCAAGAGAGATTCTTCACCACATATGTTGTTCTAGAAATAAGTTGCAAGCTAATAAACTGAAACAATAGGTAGTATGGTGTTGCTTTTGCAGTGCACTGTTTGTCTGTTATAAGGAATACAACTGTCTGAAAAGGTTTCAAAAGCACAGAAAAGAAATTATTTACAGTATTTCATCCCATCATGTATTAAAGAGGATGTTGAATGAGTATTACAGAAACATTCAAACTACACTGATCAGCACACAGAAATTGATATATGGTATGTGACAATTTTTGGGAGAGGTCTGTATCTAATTATAAATTCCTCTTTAGTTTATGACTCACATTTATGGAGTTGTCTTTCAAGGGAAGTGGTGAAGCACTGTGTACTCAACTGTTGGCAAATGAGGTCTGCAAAATGTTTGAAGGCTCTTCAGAAAGCGGATCTGAGAGGAGCAGTGGCGTGGATGTGATGACATAGTGGAGCTTCCATGTCTCAATTCTGACTTGCATTTTGACAGTTGTGCTGATGCAGAAGCACCAGGTTGTGCCAAATTTACAGGATTCAGAGTAAATGAACTACTTCCTCCAACTCTATTGTTAGAGAATTTTCAGATTGGGTTTTTTTTTTTTTGTTGTGTTTAATTTGAAAATACGCATGCACTTGGGATTCAGGGGAATTGTGTGACAGTTTAACTAGGGATGGAATCACTGTTCAAAGCATGAGAAATAACAAACTCTGAAATAGCAAATGTCCCACCAATTACACTAGTGGTCTGTGTTATGAGAAAGAGAAAAAATGATAGATGTGGTGCCTCCATTACATGGGGTGACATTAGAACCCACTGAGGGCTTTGTAGCTTGCCTGTAAAGAACATCTCAGCTGCTTACTCAGAAATATGGCAAATATCCATATTCCATATTTGCTGAAGCCCCTGTGAGTTGTTTATTTCTGGTTTGTGTTATTTTATTATTTTTTCATCTACTGTTTCTGGTTGAAAGCATGAGCTGGTCAAAACATTTTCTTGGAAGAATTGATCAATTTTAACAACACCTCTATTATAAAAAGGCTCTTCAGTCTAACAGCCATTGAAATGGAGGGTGTGGAGGAGGAACAGAGAAGCTGGCTTCAAAAGTGCATATGCATTTGCTCTGATTCAGTCTCTCAGAGTCATATCAAGTATGACAATATGGGATTTTAACCCTGAGTCTGTCATGTCTTGAATAAGTGACCCAGTCTCTGGCTGCTTTGAGTTGCTCACGGCAGCTTTTAATGTTATATTTTGTATAATCATCTTAGTTCTTTTTTTGTCAGAACTCAGAGCACACATCTCAAGTGACTTTTGTAAGTATATTATCAGAGTCTGAAGTGAGTGAGTCTTCTTTTCTGTTGTCTTTCTCTGCTTCATAACACCATAAATTTACCTAGGTGTATAATGAGGCATTTCTGAAAGGAAAACCTTTTTGCCTGGTTTTAACTTTGTTGATATAAAGTATTTTGCCTAAAAAGCATTTTTTTCCTGTGCCTCCTTTCTTTGCAGTAACTTTTAAAAATACCCTGGTCTGTTGGAATTATGACACAATGAAGCAGGCAAATGTGGTCCTATAAGGCAAATAGCTCTGCAGCAACTGCTCTATAAGGGAAGATGAAGGAGCCTTGTTTTATGTCAGACTGGTACAACTGGCAGCTTACACAATGCTGTTATGTTCCTGGAACAAGTTCAAATGGCTTTTAATGTGGGGGCCCTTAACCATGTGAACCACCAGCTTTACTCTTATGATCTACCACTCAAAAGCGACTGGATTAATAACAAGGCACCAATGTCTCTTTTGAGTCCTTTCTTTTGAATAGGATGGCATCCTGATTTATGCACAGCTTCGTCAGCCTGTCCCCTTGTCTGGGGCCCTGAGCATTTGTCCTCACTAATGCAGATGCTGTTTTTGCTCAGGCTGTGATTCCTTCTTTTAATAAACCTAATCACTCTTTGCTGAAAGCCTGTCTATTTGGTAAACTTGACCTCTGGCTAAGCAAGGCTTGTAGCCTGTTAGGAACGAGATTCTTTGAATGTAGCAGCTTTACCTATTGTTTTTCAGCTGTGTGCATGTATGGTCATGCTGAGAAAAGTATCATGCCACTCCCACTGTAATGGGGTGCTGTGCCTTCAACATAAACTATCTGTGATTAATTCATATCACTGGCCAGTTTTACAGAATTAAAGGACTTTCTCTCAGAACTAAGTGATGCAAAGAAATTCATATCTTGCACACAAAGTTTTGGTGTTTAACAATTGAAAAGGACTCAACTTTATTGTGAATATTACTAGCTATGTTAGGTCATGAGGACCAGAACAGGGATCTAATGCTCTGAACTTGCAAACATTTACGCACTTGCTTCACTTGACTGTATAGCATAGTCCTGTGTAGGTTAGTAGGTCTGCTCATGGCAATAAAAGTAATTATGTAAGAAGGTCTTCTTAGAACTGAAGCCTCGTATTTGTTTCTCAGTAGTGTTGCAGAATAGCTTAACAGACCCTACTGGCAACTAGATGATTTTGTTCATCTGAATTTTGAACAGATGGCAAGGAGCCTTTACATTATAAACTGAAAATATCAGAGTCATGTCTCCCTGTAAGTGTACCAGAGTAAAGTGTCACTGCAAGGATGCAGAAAGACTAGAACACAAAATATTTTACAGATGTTACTTTTCCATTTTGCTCTTCCCACAGTGCTGATATTGCTCCTTCTACAGTCTTGGGATTGACCCAAAAATATTTTGACAATGTTAAAAGTTGCTTGCCTCCCTTTACCTATCACAATTTGCCAACCAGCATTTTCATGCAAGATTTGAGGTGGAATGTTGTAATATTAGGTGCTTTTAGTCTGAAAAACTCTGGACTCTGTCCAACAGACCGTTTTTATATGGCCTGGATCCTTTTCAGACAAACAGAATCTGTACCAGGGTGCAAAATTGTAGACAACTGATGCATTCTTTAAAATAACTACAAGTTGGCTCGCTGCCTTTTCTGAGAGTCTGTCAAGACTCCCTCACTGGTGCCTAGGAATGTATTTTTGAAACAGGAATTGTGAGTGCCAACAAAGTAACAAGTTTAAAGGTAAGCCTTCTTTCCTGTGGCAGTCTGAGAATTTCTTCGTAAATTAGTGGCCCTCTAAGCAAAATGGGTAGGGCACTTAATCCTTCTGGACCTACATATCTGTTATCTCAGCAAATAAATATTTTTATGATCTATAAAAGGCAAATGTACCATAAGTGGGTTTTTTCCTCTTTAGTGGTAGACCAACTTCCTAAATCTGTGATGTCATTGCCAAATTTGCAATTTAGAAATTTGTTACTTGATATGTGCAAATTACTTCAATCCAAGCCTCCTCCAGAAATCTTCTGCTGTGGGTAGCATCTCCTTTGTACCCATCTGGGGAAAACTACTCCATCTCCTTGGATCTCCTAGCATTTATTAGTTGCATTATTTCCCTACTTTTTCACATTTTTGTCCTGTATTTTTAAACCCAGATCTTCTGGATCTTCATTGTTGCCTGCTGTTTATTTGATGGGATCACCTTTAGCTCCTTCCATTAGTCATCTGTTCTTAACCTTAGCTTTGGCAGTAACTTATGAAAGGTTTTATCTATCTCCACTGTTGGATTCAGGTAAGATATACTTCAGGCAAGCATAAAAGTACAAGTGCTGGTGGTAGGACAGGTAAGAGACGGCTGGATATGTTCTTTTTATTCTCTCCAAGGTAAACAGGCAGGTCTCTCTCAGCTGTAGGTGAGAGGAGGGAAGGCTCATAGGCAAGGGTCTTCAACAGAAGAAACAAATTAATGACAACTGCTTTTCCCCTGACCAGTTAGCAAGGGGAAATGGTTCCAGATTATCTTCCATCAACCTGTCCTTTTAGACCTTAGGTGGGAAATTTGGCAGGGCTCTTACAAATATATCTGCTTCTCCATGAAGTAGCAGTTTGGCTCACTTAATTCTCCTTGCTAGACAGCAATACTAGGGAGACTGAGTGTGTCAGTCCATGAGTGTGTCCTCCATGTGTCAGTCATGTTGAATAGGAGCAACTATGTCTAGAAAGTGTGTCATATTTAAACTCATGCCATTTTTAAAATTCTAAACTTGCCTCAAGTAAATTGTGTTGAGCACATGATGTTTGTCCTGAGGCTGGCAGGGCAAAGGTTGGAGTCTTTGGTACTGTTAATTCTACAAGCATCCTGCGTATTAGAGCAGTGAATGGGCTGTGGCAGTTGTAATACCACAAAATTATATCCCAAATGTGCAAGTTTTATGAAGTTTTTAACAGATAAGAAAGGTTATCTTGGAGGAAGCCTTCTTTGAGTTCCTAGTGATATGTACTATGGCTCTAGAAAACCACACAAATTCAGGTTGCCTTTAAAAGTTTGGGAATGATGTAAATCAAGTGAACCTTTGCAGAAGTGATTAGGTGTTTTGGTCCCTCTAAATTAACAGAGTACAGTCTACTGCCAAAAAACTAAGAAACATAACAGCTCAGCTGCTTGCCAGCATTTGTTATGCCTTAGGAGACATTTCTTTTTGTTTCTTTCTTCTTCTGAATATAAGTCAGGATTGATGAAAGTAATTATACCTTTGCACTGGCCCTGGCTAGAATAGATTAGATTTTTCTTTTCATAGCAGCTCTGTGTTTCAGAATTTTGACTGAACTAGAACTGATAACACTCTTAAGACTCTAGCTGGTGCTGAACAATATTTATACAGCATCAAGGTCTGCTCTGTTTCTCACTCTGACACCCCAGTGCATAGATTGAGGGTGAAGGTTCACAACCAAGCAAATGACTTGAAACAACCAAAGAGGTTGGCATATAAATTCATGCCTCCCAATAACAGGGAAAATAGGGAGATACAGGGAATTAGCCACCTTTAGGTCCAGAATTCTCTAGGCATCAGTCTACCCACAGGAAGTGGTGAGTGATTGCTTTTGCATTGCTTGTTTTCTCCTGTCTCCCTCTTCCATTTCTTCCACTTATTAAAAAATATATTTTTTAATTTGTTCAACCTTATGTTTTCATGTTAGTTGGTCTTTTTTTCCTTTCTTCTTCCCCCATCCAAGTGCGGGTAGTGCCTGAGTGATTGTGTGGTGCTTACCTGCCCACTGGTGTTAATCCACAACAGCCATACTTTGTAGGATTGAGCTACTCATCCCCAGAAGATTCTGGCATCCTCCTTGTCTTGATCCATCCAAATCTTCTGATTTTCAGTCTTAAAAAAAATAAATACATGTGCAGATGTGAGTACACAGGTTTATGTGTGCATCAGTGAAAGAAGGAAAACAACTGATGAAGTGGAGCCCAACTGAACAGTCTTTCAATATTAGCAGTTTTTTCCATTCATAAGCACTTTGATAACTCTCTCCAGCAAAGGGCAAAACACTTTTAGAGGCTTATTTTAAAGTGAAAATGAGACTCCTATATTTATGGAACTAACTTTGGATTCCTTTAAGTCCAAAGCTGTCTCACAAGCAGGCCATCTTCCATATATTTTCATATTTTTCCTTCTACCCTTTGAATTGTTCTCTGTTTAGGTTTTTTTTTTTTTTTTTTTTTAAAAGTAGATTTTGGTTATGTCCGTATTCATTAAATGACATCATTTTGTTCAGTTAAATTGTAGCAGTTTTAATGGATAAAATCTAGATAAGCTGATTCAAGAGGAATATTTGTTGCTGGGTAGTCATCTTTGATTTTAGCCTTTTTGCAGTGTGATTGTAAGAAAGACAACAAAGAGAGTCTGAAAGCATGTTCTTTAAAGTTGTAACATTAGTCAGTTTTTAGCACACTTTCTAAGCACTGTCAAGTCAGTGATCTGTTTTAAAGCCTGAAAACCAAAGTTGACAATTCTTTTCATTGTTTATAGAGCTGTAGAGTTGTAGAGAAAAGATATGCTTTGAATTATGTTTGAATAAGATCTTAGAATAAATTGGGATGTGACTTGGCCCTCAGTTCAACTGAGTAGAAAGAGAAGCTGTGCATGCACAATAAAATGCAGAATTTGAATCTTTACTTAATGAGGGAAACAAATGAAATTTACATGCTTCTTTGGTCTTTTAAAAGTTCTGTATAATAATAACAGGAGGTGCTGTAATTTTCCATAGGCTGTGAGGATGACTATCAAAAAATAAAATGCAACTTAATTAATATGGCAATCCTTACTAATAAACTTGATTAATTTGATTACTGATTTTTTTTATTAAAGCACCCCCCAAACTGTAAAAAAGAAGAGTTTTATTTAAGTATTTAAAATAAAAACATAATAAGTAGTAAAAAGGATTTTCTGCCTGAAAGTAAAATTAATATCCCTTTATTTTTTTAAATACTTTTCTTTCCCCCTGTGAATTACCCAGCATATTAAGCAAGCACAATGTAAGAATGTTTCTTGCAGTGTTTCAGCAGGAAATATGTAGCTTTGGTTGTATAAAATGACAGTGCTCAGGAAGGTAAACATATTGAATTACTCCATTAATAGAAAGGAGACGGTATTACAGTAGTTTCCCCCCAGGCACTGAGTTTCACAGGTGCTGTAATCATGGTGGGCTACAATGACAGTACTGTAAATGCAAAAAATAACAATATGCAATTAGATGAATTTTTGTGTGAAATGTGATAAATCAAGGAATGGAATTTGTCAGACATCAATTCCCTAACAGCAAGAATGTTTATCTAAACCATAAAAACCTCACAGCTGAAATCACTATTTTCTCATGTTTTCACTCAGATCACAAGAGAAATATTAACAGCACCCTTTTGAGAAAGAAGCTTTTTGGTCTCTTTTTGCATTCATTAAAAAGCACTTGTTAGGTAGTCATGCTTTTGGCAATATCTGTACCTTCATTTGCATGCTTTCTGAAAACTGTCATTTTGTGAGTGAAATGACACTGCCTGTCATTTACCTGCCAGTTTGGGAAGGGTAGAGTTGAGAGATAATTAAGGGAACTCTTGCAAAGAATTCTGCACACCCATTGTTCTTCTGTGGGAAGTGTTTCTTAAGAGAGGATGCTGGCATTAAATGAGGCATACTATCTAGGTATCACTGCATTTTCCTTGATAATGCTAGAAAATGTGTTGTTGAGAAATATATAACTGAGAAACTGTAACTCTGCAGTGATAAAAACATTACCTTAACCATTACCTGATATTGGAAATCACATTTCTCCTGGGAATCACACTTTCTTTGGGAATTTAAATATCGTAGGTCTTAATTTCTTCTTTGCTAAAGGGAGGTGTTTGTTTTCAAATACAGAAGTAAAATTACCAAATGATGCACAGAAATGTGGTGTGAATGACCATAGAGCTTCCCTTGAGAAGGGATGTCTGGCCATAAGGAGGTGCCCTAGAGACATAACTGAAGTTCAAGAGAGCTGCAGGTGGGCTGTGCCAAGTTGCTTTTCTCAGTTCTGAGAGATAATTCCTTTGCTTATCCCAGTTCTGAGAGATAATTCCTGACATTACAGGCCATGATGTAATGCTCAGCCCAGGGGCTAAAAGGTCCCTATTGTCTTTTTGGGTGTATATAAATTCAAAGTCTGAACTGTGCAACACTGAGCCTGTTGGTGCCTGTCTTCTTAGCACCTCTCCTGGGCTGATGGAAATGTCCCAAGGTGCAACTGCTCCCCTGCTTCCCATGTGGTACTCACTCAGTGGGATGTCAGCTGACCTTGACAACTGGGGTAACAAGAGAGTCCATCTGCACAGATGAGGCACACTGAGTAATAAAAGTAATATTTTATATTTTGCAGCATTTGCATTCTCCAGAGATTGCTACATTTTTGTCACAAAGGAGCTAAAAATTTTACCTTTTTTCTTTGTTTTCCTTCTTTTTTTGAACTTGATTTCTACTGAAGAAGGAATGATTCAACTAATATGGGAATTCCCTCTATCAAAACACCAGACAGGGCCCCTCCATTTTCTTTTCATGGTGTGAAATTCAACTATACAACATTAATTTTTCTTATCCTGTTGAGTGCTCTCCAGACGTAGGTTTGAAGTGTAGGGAATATGTTCAAAGCTTGTGATTATGTCTCCTGTTCCTTGCAGCACTCTCTGGGAGCCTGGGCCATGGAGGATGAGATGCTCTAACTCTTCAGAGGCTGTATGATGCCAGGAGTGGGGAAGCAGAGTTCAGGTCCCACTAAATACAGCACTCCTGGGTTATTTGCCCCTAGGACTATGAGGTGCAGACCAAACCCATGGTCCATGCTGCGAGTTCAGGGCAGTGAAACCCCAGGGACAAATAGTTCACTTCCTTGGGTGACAGTCGCAGAGAGCTGGTGCAGGAGTGGCTGACCTCAGGCCAAGGTTTACTAGCCTGTATGTTGCTGTTGCCTGAAGGTGGTTGGGTTTACTGGAATGCAATAAAAATGCTCAAACATAAAAGGTAGGTAAAGTAACATGGTTAATATGTGAATTGTTAACCAGAGTCCGACAACAAATGTCTGTGGTGGGTGCAGGACTCTCCTGCCAGTGACTGTAATGGAAATCAAGTTTCCATTCAATATGGCTCTGAGTGACACCCAGGATACAGAAGGAAAACAAACAGTGACTATTATCTTCCTTCTAAAGCAGCTCCAAAGTGAATGTAAACACTGATTGTTTAGAGACCATCAATTAAGCTAAGAAGTATTTAGAGCAGGTGCAAGAGAGATAACAAATGAAAAGAAAACTTTATAGTCTTGTGTATTTAAAACAGTTTGGCTTTTTGATGTTGTGTTTACAGGGAAGAGTATTGACTTGATAGTTGGAGCCTGGGACTCCTTCATGAATTGTTTTTAGTTCGATAAACACACTGCAAACATCAAGAGGAAAGGCCTAAATGATGGGAACTTGAATGCTGGGGATGTTTTATTTATCACTGCAGTAATATTGAAAGAACGTTTGAACTTACGGATAGAGGTTTATGGTCTTGTTAACCTCTGTTTTATTAAGGTAGAGTTATGCAACCTTTCATATTCTGAACTCCCTAGTAGTGTCTAGAGGAATTGCTGAGAATAGGGCTTCCTCCTGTTAGTCACTTTGTATGATGTGCTTCCACAGAACTTGAAAGCCATTTCACATAAAGGGTAGGAGAAAAGGAAACGTGCATTATCTTGACTTTACAGGGGAGAATCTGAGAAATAGACAAGCAAGGGAGAGAGATTTTACAAAAAAGTACAATGTTTCAGCCAAGAGAAAATGTAATTGACTTTTCATAAAAGAATTCTGCAGATGAAACAAGAAGCTGAACCCTCATCTTCCAGAAGTAATCAAGGATAAATGTGGATCAATGTAGCTTTTTCATCTCTAATCTTGAAAAAGTATTTTATGTCCCTTCCTAAAATAGGTAATGGTATGAATTTTATATTTTTGTTTGTTTTTTAACACCTCTTGTCCTTTATTATTTCAAGATTTATCTATCAATATCCTGCACTTTCACACACTACACAGTTTGTTCACTTATTGAAATTTAATGTACTTTACAATAGGTTTCTCAGCTTCTTTGTTTTCTGGAAAGGCAGCTTTGTTATTCAGGGCTAAAGGTGGTAGGAGGAAATACTTTGGGTGTTAATAAGTGTGGCCCTGGCTTACTGAATCACTTAGGGAAAGCCACTTGATCTTCTGGCCAGCTCAACTGTTAAATCAGTAAACAAGAGCACTGACCACTAGATCATCCATCCAAGCCAACCATCCCTTGGTAAATGTATCACCATGTTAAAAGTAACCTCTGCTGGCAGAGGTGAAGCATCTCCACCAGCAGTGAGCTTTGAGCTGCACATGGGGAGTGCCTGTGTTCCATGACTGACACTGGGGAGTGCTCTGCACACCTGGGGTGGGGCACAGCAGGGGGCTGGGGGGTACATTTGTGGTAGCATGTGGCACAGGCATGCCAGGGCACTGTGGTGAGCAGTAATGCTGAAGCAGGACTGCCTTCCAGCACCTCTTCCCTGGCCTGTACAGCTCTGCATGATGGCAAGGCTGAACCAGGGAGAGGTTTGGTGGAAATATTGTATGGTGCATCCTATTCCATACATCTTGTATGTTGTGAAAACTGTGTTTGGTAACACCAGCCAATCTGCCCAGAGTGAAGAGAAGATGACATCCTTGCCTGTGTGATGGTGGAGGTGAGAAAAGGAGGCTGTGATATTTGTGAGGAAAAGCTTTTGGTGGTGGATGGCTTCTGTGAGAAGCTGCCAGAAGATTCCCCATGTTCAGCTTCCTCAAAGATGGACCTACTGCTGGCTGAGTGCATCAGTGACAGTGGCAGCGCCTCTGTGCTAACTTCCTAAGAAGGGGAAAGCTGTTACTGCACAGAAGCAATTGCAGCCAGAGAGGAGTGAGAATCTGTGATAGAAACAGACCTGCAGACACCAAGGTCAGTGAAGAAGGAGGGAGAAAAGGTGCCTCAGGTGCCAGAAGAGAGATTCATCTGCAGCCTGTGGTGCAGACCATGCTGAGGCAACTGTGCCCCTGCAGCCCACTAAGAACCCTGCTGGAGCAGAATCCTCCTGCAGCCTGTGGAGGACCCCACACCAGACCAGAAGAGGCAGGTGCCCAAAGGAGGCTGTGGCCCTGGGGGAACCCCTACTGGAGCATATTCCTGAAGGAATGCACCTCATGGAAGGGACCCACACTGGGGCAGTTTGTGAAGAACTTCAGCCACAGAAAGAGTGTAAGAGGTTCTCCCCTCGAGGAGGAAGGAGTGTCAGAGACATCTGATGAACTGATTGCAACACCCATTCCCCATCCTCCTGTGCCTCAGGAGGGGAGGAGATAGAGAATTCACAAGTGAAGTTAAGTCAGGGTCAGGCTACTAATGCCAAGAAACTTGATGCTATTGTGGTTTTTTTCTCATCCCTCCATTGAAAATCTCCCTGGAAAATCCCAAGAAAACACTGTGTACTCCTAATTACTAAGGGAAAACTTCCCAATACTGGGACTTATTAAAAAAAAAAAAAAAAATTCAACTGGTGATACCAGCAATGAAGCACATGTTGCCAGTGGATTCATCCCATATACCAGTGGGGAGAAAAAAAATCCTTTGTAGGGGCAACCATGTTGCTGGAGAATCCCTGTGCTGGCCAAGTGGGAAGGATGATGCGAGGATCAGTTTTAGGGTAAACAGGAGTTGAAGCCTCATGGACTGGTTAAATTACTTTAACATCATCTTTAACACAATCAGGCATGCATAAAGACACATGGGAACATACAGTTCTTTACCATGCTTGAACATAAGCCTTTATTAATGTAAGAAAGAGTTCTATTTCAGTCAATAATAACATAGTTTGCTATTAAATTCACAGTTACACTGAAGGCATTTATACATTTGGTTTTAGTTTATTTCAAACTGCCTTGCCATTTTCAGGCCTCAAATATTTATAAAATCCATAGAATGTTTTTAGCCAACCAAATGATTCAGTGATCTTTATCTATTATATTTTTATAAAATACATTTTTTTTACATTAAACTTGCTTCTAATTCATTCTGCTAAATTCTAGTTTCCTCATATATGTAAAGGAAAAGAAAGACAGGGGTGAAACATTTTGGTTTGTACTTTCAGAGTTTTATAAACAAGAGATGTGAAACCACTAAAGTGAGACAAAGTTTTGTACATGTATGCATACAAAATATATAATTGTGGTGCTTTGAGATTAGTTTTGAAAGTAAATATGGATTTAATAAGTCTTGAATAAATAAAATGTGGCATATAAATATACTATCACTGGACTCTATGATTCTCTTTGAAATAAAGGGCTTCCTTATAATTTCTAGAAGGATGTGGCAGCCCAGATGTGAGTTATAAATTAGTCATATATGCTGATCTCATTATATATCTTGCCATATGAATTTGCAAAATATTCTGCTAACTGCCATGAGGATATTATGCACTTTTAAAATGCCAGATTATTTTACTCTATGCAGTTATACTTTGAAATGTCAAATACTAAAATAATTAGCGAATTAAGGATTAAAATTGTCTCAGAATTAGTCTCCTGGTATCATTCTAATATAGGGGTATTTTCAATGAATATTCCACTGAGAAAAATTTATTTTCCTATGCTTTTTCCTGTGTCTGTCATACAAATGTTCAGGATTCTTTTTATTTGTATAATGAACTTCAATTTGTATTGCCTTCCTAAGATATTTTTCTAAGGCTTGAGGATTTTGTAATACAAGTACCATTGTAATTTGTACTATCTATTAAAAATGCAGGCATTCTTTCTTTTTCCCTTTTTTTTAACCTCTCTTCTCTTTCTCTTTATTTTTTAAATGCAGCAGTTAAAAATAACTGTTCAATTTAACACCCCCTGCAAATTCCCTCCCAGCTATGACATGGTTTGGGTCTGAAAAGCCTTATAAGGACTTTTCATTAGCTTTTCATTCCCACAGCTTGCATTTCTAGAAGAAACCACTTTTTTTTTTCTTGATGTAGAATTACAGTCCATGGTGGAGCTTGCAAGAGCCCCGAGCAGAGGCAACCCATGGCAGGGTGCTGTGTGCTATTACTGCCTCATGGGAGGGCTGACTTTGGGGGAGAGGAGAGCAATACTGAAGCTTAATTATTTTTCCTCCACCCTTCTGTAGGTGGCTGGCACATGTTCCTTTTGGAATGTGCCACCAGCTTGTGTCAGTGTGCTTTCCTTTGGTACCATGCTAGAGTGCACCCTGGAAGAAGAGAACGTAGCCTCAGCCGCTGGGTTTTGCTGCAATTACCCATATATACAGCCCGATTATTTAAAAATGCTAAACTTAGAGATGACGTTTTTGTCAGGAGTCATCTACTGGTTGAAAAATTCCTGGTGTGCTTGTGGCTTGACACAGATCCGGTGTGGGCTTTTCGTTTTTCCCTGCTCGGATGCTCAGGTTACACAAGGAGGTTCCTCCATTAGATGGCACTGTGTGTTTCGGGGGTGCCTCTAGTCACTTCCCCTGTGTTAAATGGAAAACAATTAACTTTTAGGAGATGTGTTTGTTATAAAAAGCAGCCTCTCCACGTGGATGTGAGTTCTTTGTTCTTATCAGACTGAGGAAAATGGTCTTGCACTCTCTATATTTTCACCATCCCTCCCTCCTCCCCCCCCCCCCCCCCCCCAGTATTTCCAGCAGTACTGGAAATGCAGAGTAATAGAAAGTACATGGAAGGTGCCAGCAAAATCAAAACTGATGCATGCCTTTCCTCCCACTCTGAAATAAAAGGAATTTTACCTTTCTATGGGTGATTTAATTTGGGTGGTTTGAGAAACTAAGCATTTTGGCTTTTTTTTTTTTTTTTTTTTTTTCATTATTAATGGCCATGTTACAGAAGAACACTTTTCTTTCCTTAAATTTGGAAGCACCAAAAATCATAGATCTGGTTGTTCTTCAAAAAACTGTAAAAGGAGTGTGGATAAAAAAACCTGATTTCCTAGTGACTGAGAAGGAATCAAGTTATTACATTGCTGCAGCTGCTATTTGATCCGTTAGTGTTTTCAGAAATTTGACATCAAGGGAAATTATCTTTCTTTAGCTTGGACAGAAATTCACCCCTGAAGAAGGGGCCTGCAGGAGGCCAGGGCAGGTCTCTGCTTTGGGGAAGGACCTGAACATGATTTTGACCTGGCAAACTAATGCTGCCTTCCTTATTCCCAGGTGTGGTTTGGGCAACAGGATGAGCCAGGGATAATCCTGCTTGTGCCTGTGGCCACCCTGTTGCAGAGAGCACGAGAACTTAGCAATGTGAATGTGAGATAGTCCACGCCTGTTTGCCTCGGTGCCAGAGAACAATCTCAGGCTCATTTAATGGACTCAAATAATTGTAGGCCGTGTCCCAACAAAATGCTAAGCAAACAGTAGAATTTACCCATTCTGGATTTTTCAGCCCTAGCAGGGCAATGAACAGCAGTAGCATACCTGGTATGCTACTATATTTTACAATACAGGTCTTTGGAAGTACCACTGCTCTTGGCTGCACCTACAATGGCTGTAGTAAGGGACAGTAAAAACAACCTTAGTCAGGAAAAAGAACAACAAATGGGACTGGGGTTCAATATTGTATTTAACTGGGAAGATAATTTTACTCTGCAAGCTGAACTGGGGTGAGGGAAACATGGATTGCTACCTGGCTGCATTATTGACTCTCAGGGTGACTTTGAGCCAAATACTTCAGTTTTCAGAAGTCAGTAATGAGTTTTCCTGCTGGCTGGACACACTTCACGGGGTCATAATTTCGTCCCTAAAATGGTGGCCCTCTGTACACCTGAGGCTGTAATTTTCTCAGGTTTGAATCTGTAACATGGGAAAGCTAGTAAAGGCAATTTTCCTCATCCTTTTTTTACTGTTCTAATGTACTGTAAACTTTTTGTAACCAGAACTGCTGCCTATTATGTGTGGGAGGTAGTGATCTGAAACACAAGTTCCCAATCGTACATTTTGGGTGACAGAAAATACTTGTCATCCTTTAGTATTCAGGTTATTTATATGAACTATATAACTTATTTTTATGACTGATGCATATAAATCAACATGCAAATAAAAAAAGTTGAAATCTATAAAACAGTCTTCCTAAGTGAAGACAAAACACAAATGCATACTTTAATAATACAGTTTACACAACAATAAACTATTAACAGCTCAGCTTTTGTACAGCTTTGGAAAGGAATTTAAGCAGATGTGGCAAACTACAGGTTGAAAGTGAAAAACCCTGTAAAAATACAGGTTCATTACTGTTTCATTTCAACTGAATTTCCAAAGCTTAAGACTCAACTCATGTTTTAACTACATGCAATTTTTCAAGACCTTATTTAATAACTTCAGATCTTATTTAATAACTACTAATCTATAGGTTAGTAAAATGTATGCAGATATGAACATATATATACTTGAAATGAGAGACTGCTAGCCAGTAACATCATCTATAAACCAATAACTGCAATAACTTTAAGACCACACAAGGATTACAATTTTTGTGGGTTTTTTCCCATTGGTAAAAGGGATTTTTTTTAAATATAATTTTGACTAAACTCAAGTGTGGCTGTGCCCTTTTGCTACCTGTTGTGATTGTCAGATCACATGTTATGCGTGTGTGAGAACCCTGTGTGGTACCAAGAGTGTGAGGGCCGGCAGTGAGCTCCTCAATAGCTTGGAAATGCTGGTTACTTTCAGCACTAAAAGCCTATGTTGGTGAAGCTTCAGATTAACTTGTCTACTTTTATTTTACCTAAGTGTGATGTTTGTTATTTTTACAGGTATATGAAACCAAAATTGCTCATATTATTGGTTTGCTTAGGTGGAAAGGTAGGTTAGCCAGAAAACTGATCTACTCTTCTGGAGATCTGGGTGATAAAATTGTATTTCCCATATGGGTATGGGCGCAATGCCAGTTGGTCTAATTAAACTGATCTTGAAAAATATATTTTCTCACACCTTAATGTTTGGAGCCTGATCTGACATTCCTTGTCTAGTCTGTCTTAAATTAAATTTGTTTAAAAAAGCATGTAAAAATAAAAACCAGGATTTTTTGAGAAGAGTAGTCCCATGATAACAACAGCAATGACAACAAAAAAGCATTCTGTATCCTTTTTTACCTATGATGTTTCTCGGAAAGCTGAGAGATTCTGACGCTAGATTTCATCTGTAAGGTAGTAGTTATTTTCTTAATCACATTTAATTGAAAACCCAGTCTTGCTACAACAACAACAACATGGTTTTCTCAAGTTACTTTAACATAGATTTTCTGGCCTCATTATCACTCTGAATGTCCTACCTCTAAGTCTTCACATGGAATAGGAACTCCTCTTCACAGCAGGAAACAAAATTAGGAAATATAAAAAGCAGTGAAAGAAATGGACTTTATGTGCATACAATGTAAGACAGTGTCTAAGAAGTAGCCTGACACAATTTAATGAGCTTTTGTCTGGATTTGCCTCCTTTATCTTGAGTGGTAGGGAAGAAGTTCAGCACAGTATAAAACCAACACAAGTCTTTTCAACATGCTTTACTTTCTGTAGCTGTTCTCATCCCAGCTTAATCTGAAATACTCTATACAGTTCAAACACAGAGGCAGATGCTAGTGGCTGCTAAAATCTGTAGAAAACAGTACTAGAGAACTGTTATTTGCTTAAAAGAATTGTAGAAATGAGTAACAGAAACAAAGGCAAATATACAGATTTACACAAGGAAGAAAGAAGGAAAAACATGAATCTGGCAAGTCCTGAAACCAAACCTTCATGTCCAGAGTCCTTGAGGATTACCCATGGGTTCAGAAGGAGTCCTATTTTGTACATTAATTGAAAGAAGAGTGGAGTCTGATTCAAAACTGCTGAAAAGGACCCTGAAGAACATGGTAGGTGATACAGTGGTGAAAAGGAGTGACAGGCACAAAAATGTTCAGGCCATACCTGCCAAAAAGATGGAAAGGGAGCAGGTCCTGCAAGGTCATCCATGGAAGGTCCTACAAGAAATATTTAGAAATACATGGACATTCAATGGAGGTTCAGGACTAGAGATAAAAACAGAATAACAGGGTCTAACAGGCAATAGCACTAAGATGCTTTGCCTGCTAGCCAGTCTTATTAGGTCTCCTGACAACACAACAAAAGCATCAAAAGATTGAAATTTACAGAAAATAATTTCCTTTGAATGGATATACATGTAGCACTGGCATTGCTGCCTGAAATTAGCAGCGACTCATTGTACATTTCTACAGATAAAAAGAAGCATGGGCTAGGCTTTGCAATCTTATTGCATATTATGAGAAAATACTGAAAGTTTTCCCTGAAACAATTTTGATTCTGCTGGTTTTGGCTCAGTCACTTAGGGAAGAAAGAGATCATCATTTCTCTAGAAAGCAAAATGTCATGACATTGTTATTATCCAAGAATGCAGGGCACACACTGAATTCATTCCCTTGATCAATGTGCGCCTTCAGGATTTGTTTTGCAGGTAGATTCCCAAGGGGAAGTCCCATGCCCATATCTGATACTTTCTCTAAACACAAATAAGATCAAAAGAAGTGTTTTTAAAAAGGGTGATTTTCACAACCTTCTCTGCTGGAAGGAGAGGACTCTTCCTCTAAGACTGTGGGTTAAAAAAGGACATAACCAGCCAGGCAATCTGTGGAGCTCTAAAACGCTTGATTTCCATCACACTGGTGTTAGTGCTGCTTGGGATCCCTTGCTGGAGTGCCATGTAAGCGTAACTGGAAGTAACTTGTTGCCTGGGGAAGGGACAGTGGGCTGGGTCTGCTTGTTTGAGCCACTGAGATTATGCCAGGATTTGCACAGCATACACTCAGTTTAAGTACATTAGAAATGGTACATCTAATAAAATGATCTGAAGAAAACAATGAAAGGATATTTAAGTGCTCTATGGGCTTTTTTCTTTTCTTTTTTTTTTTTTTTAATTATATCTCAATATACGTTCCATTTATAACAAAACACTTACTTTGACAGGTCTGAAAATGTTACTATTTTAAAAGGCTGATTAGACTTAATGTTGGCTTGGACCATCGTTGTCTTTTTATTGTTGCAAGGATATTTCGCCGCCTTTCTTTGTTAAACTAGCTTAATTGAGAATCCAAATAGCACCCTTGAGATCACCATAGGGGCTGAAGGCAACCACATATTAGAGTCAAAATCATCCTGTTATCAAAAATAAATCATGGTCTTTCTCATTCACAAGGTCTCTTTAAGTATTTTCTCTTGGGTTTTTTTATGATTTTTCTTCTGTATGAAGACTTGACAACTGATAATGAAAATCATTTATAGTTCAGATTGCCTGGAGAAAGAGGGGGAGACAAACCTGACTTCATATTAGTAATTCAGCATTTGGGAAACTACCATGATCAAATGCACACTTCACAAAAGGAGAATTTTAAGGATCTTTTATTGATGGTTGTGTGGGACATTCAAAAGGTGGTGCCTGCTCAGTACAGCTTTTGTATAAAATAATGGATCACTTATGAACAGTAAAATACTGAAACATTCATAAAATGTCAAATGTCACTGGGAAGCTGAGACTTCTGTTTCTCAAAGAGAGAAAAACTGATCTTGCAGAAATACTCTCTTTCAACTATTTCTCTTATTTAAGAGAAAATGTTGTATTTAGGGGGCAGTGTTGTAATGTGAGGCAAAAAAAATTACTCTTGGAGATAATTTTTTTCTGAAGTGAGAGGTTTTTTCCTGCTCAAACTATTCATTGCAAGTAATATTTTGAGTCCCATTTCTATTACACCAGACAATGCTTAGTTTTTTAAATGAAAATAAAAAGGGACCAACATCAAGAGCATTGTGATAAATGAGGAAAATTATTTTTTTGTCTTTGTAAGGACTCTGATAAACAGTTATGGGTTATTAGGTGAAATATTGCCATTCTTTGTGCAGTACAAAAGAGGTGAAAGTCATTCAAGAGGACAAAAGTGCAGATGGGAGGAGAGGCCCTTGTGGTCAGTATGTTCCTGTTGTTGGTATTGCCCCATAGCTGCCTTACCTTCAGCAGGCAGCTTCCCAGGGGAGCACACTCTGTCCCAGCCCACGGAGTTGTGCTCCTGACAGGTCTCTGCCGTTTTGGCACTTGGGTGGGTATCCATGCTGCACACCACCAGCACCACACATGAAGCAGCTCTGAGACCTGGCAGAGAAGAGAGGAGGCCAAGCAGTGCTGTGTTGAAGGATCTTTGCACTCTGGATGACACCAGATTTGGGGAGCTGGAATTGGTTTCCTCACACAGGCTTTTGGTTTCTGTGTACCCTCTTGCTCCTTCATGTGGCTGCTGTCTTCCTCCTCTCTGTTCACTGGATCAGGATGAAACAAAATGGGATTCTGCTTTATTTCTCCTCCATCTTCCCTCCCACGCCTCCACATTAGATGTGGGACTTCCCATTAGCATCACTTAATCCAGCCCTGTGGTTGTTTTCAAGGCATGGAGAAAATATGTCCCTCACTGAGATGCTGTTTTGCAGAGAAGTGGGAAGCCTTCTGTGAGACAACCACTCTTTGCAAGGCATGGCCTCTGGCATGACAGTCCTAGAAGGTTTGATTATTCCTGCTTTAATCTGGAGGTTGGCCCAGATGACCTTTGTGCCTAAATCCATCTATGCTATGCAATTCCACAGTGGCTGTGAGCAGGGTTAAAAATCCCACCACAAAACAAGAAGATACAGATAAATGAAAGATAAGGACTTAGAATTCGCAGCTGTTAAATATTAGGATGATGAGGCAGGATTACTGTTGCTGTACTTTCCTGGGGAATGAAAACAGCAGTCCTGGGTGAAGCCTGTGCTGGGAAGCATTTTCAGCATGTCACACAGTACTCCTGAGACATCGATGACCTAGTTAGTCTCACAACTTCAGCCACACAACTCTGCTTATTTAACTAATGCAAGCATGTGCATGTTATATCTGTGCACACCATTTGAGGAGCCTTTTCAAAGCTGCTGGAACATGAGGTGGGAATTTTGTCAGTATGAATTTTAAACATGAACAGGGAAAAGGTTACATTTTTGAAACATCTGTAATCATTTGTGTGCCATATAAGTTAATTGGCTGTGTATGGATTTTAAGCAGTTCACTCCTCTTCTGTTATGTTCTGACAGTGTTTGCTTTGCATTCTTGAAACCCTTATAATTTTCCTAGAGTTTCTAGAAACAAAGCCTGAAATTCAACTAAATTATGTTCAAAATTCAATAACATAGCTATTATCTGCCTGCTTTTTATTATTTTTATTACATCTCTAGTGAAAAGAGAAAAAAGTTATCAATAGGGGTTAAGACCTAACTGTGTGACTTTTTAGTAATGTTATAAAAATACAGCAGGAAATTAGTGAAAAAGTATCTTGCATTTCCCTGCATGGGAAACAAACCTGTGGATAGAAGTATGGAGTCCAGTCAGAGGAGCAGAGCATCTCTTCTTACTAAGAAACACAAATTAGCTGCAGGGCTTGAGGTCAAATTGAGCAAAAATAAAGACCTTGTGTTACTAAATCAAGAGTGTGCACAAGAGAGGTTTTCCATGCTGGAATTATTTTGCAAATAATTTACATCAAAATTTCAGATTTTGGTTAATAAGAACAGTATCTGTATGGACAAATATTGTTGACTTTTTTCTTTCTATTGATTTATGGTCACAAGTAATAAATAGTTATCCAGGAGCTAAAATACTTTCTTATTCTTCCTTCCAGTCCCTTTCTCCTGCTGGTTTTCTTTCTTGCTCTGCCTATAATCTGATGCTGGCTGCAGTGAAAGATGATGTCTTCAGCTGTGCCACATGAGTTCTTTTAAATCCTTCTTTTTCTTGAGCAGCAAGATAATTGATTCCTTCTTCTAAAATGTAAACCTCACAGCTTTCCTTGTCTCAAGTACATCTACAGTCATTTAAAAGAGAATAATATGCATCCTACCTTGGTGCAATGTGCTCTCCTCCGTGGACCTCTTCTTCTTCTGTGTTTTAATTGGCAGTAATCTGAAACTGAACAGTCGCTAAGGCATAGTGGGAGGATGGGATTTTATGCACATGGGCTTATATGGAGGCTGGGAACTCGATTGTATTCAACATCAAACTGTAAAATACCGAGAGTAAAAATAACCACGACAATTAGGTGCCTCATAAAAAGTGAAGAAACAAAGCCTTTCATTGTAGACTTCCCAGTACCTATCAAAGCAGATTGACAACACCAATAAACTGATTCCTGCTTGGTGCCTCATGTGCAACCTGTAGTTATGAACATTTTGCACCATTGTTCTTGCCTCTGGCAAGCTCTTGAAATAGCAACTTGTTGAAGCTCTTTTCCCTGTAGAAATGAAAAGGCAAAGAGCAGAGCTGTTTGCTCATCCTTAGCTGGGGCTCAGGCATGGAGGCTGCAGGGGGCTGGGGGGCCTGTGCTGCTGCTTGTATGACTAAGATGAATTTTTTTTTGGTTGGTTGATTTGGGGTTTTTTGTTGTTGTTGTTTGGTTTGTTTTGCCTTTTTTGTTTAGTTTTTTTGTTCTTTTGTTTTTTGGTATGATTTTGTTTTGTTTTGTTGGATTTTTGAGTGTTGAATGTCAGTTAATTAGTTAATTTCACAGGTGTCTGAGTGAAAGACAAACTGATCCAATAGCTACTCACTGCATGAATCTGATTTCATACAAAACAGAATTTGATGAAGGGACAAAACATGGGCCATGGCAAAAGTCAGCTCAAATTCAAGTAGTGAAGAGCTATTGAATCAGTTTGTCATTCCCTTAGACACTCAGACCTGACTCTCAGAATCAGAATGTATTTGTCAAAAAAAAAAATTATGAGCTTTCTTGGATGTTTTTAGTTAGTTTATTGGGTTTTTCTAATGAAGTACATAAGGATGATGACTAATTGAAACACTAATATGCTGTAAGTCCCATCTGCTGGTGAATAACTGAAATTATGAGCAGCTGAGCCAGGTCCTTGTGCTGCCTGGTAATTGATCAGGAATATTGTATCTGCCACAAAGTGTTTGTGTTCTCTGTAGTGGCTGATGGCTTCTGTCTGGTAATAGGACAAAACCAACCATCCAAAACATTTCAAACTATCAGCAAGAATTAGTGATTAGCCTCTACATGAGCCTAGCAACAAATCTGCTCCGTTCCTCTTTGGTCTTTGTGACAGCTAGTGACAGAGAGACTCCCAATGTAATTGTTATGACTAGTGCATGCCCCTACCTTTTCTCCCTGCTATTTGTTCATGAAAGATAAGTGCTTTCTCTCTGAGATTGGTTAAATGCTGCTGCTTTCAGTATCTTACTGTTTGTCTTTCTCCTACTAGGACTTAAAACTTTCCCACTCTGTTCCAGTTATTAGCTTTGCTCAGAGTATATTCTCAGGTAATCCTTAGAATGCCTCCCTGAATCAGTATTACTTTCAGATTTAATATTGAAATTCAAGATTAGGAAACCGAAATGTAAGAGTAAACAGCATCTGAGATTGTTCTCGACTCTCAATAAATGTGCATCAGCAAGAGCAGGAAATCATTTCTCCATTCTCTGTCCTGTCTGCTATTTACTCTCAGATATTGAAGCTTTTAGAATCCTGTGAGAACACAGGGTTCAAAGCATCAACATTTTCTTGCTACCTTTTCAGTCGTGGTCGTATTTTTTTTAGCTTTATTTCACCTGAATGATGAGTCACAAGTAAAACTGTGGCCTGCACCTCCCTGTGCCCTGTGGTCTGAGCTGCTGCATGTGCTGCTCCTTGGTCCAGCCCGTGTGTGAGCATCCTCCACTGCTGGACCTCTGTTGGTACCACCTGTGCTCCGTGCAGGACCTGCCTGCCCTGGGCTCCGAGGCTGGGCCAGGAGGGCTCTGCTCTCTGTGTCTCTGTGTCCACAGCAGGAAACAGTGAATTCTTGCCTTTGGAAGCACCCAAGAGCTGTGGAGGAAACTCATGGTGGGGCTTTCAAAGTTAGAAATATGCTTTCATTCTATGGCATAGAATGAAAATATCATTCTAATTTTTTATTAGGAATCCTCTAGCTCAATAGCATTTTGTGCAGATTCTAGTAGGTCTTTTCACATGTCTGGATTATTGCATTTAGTGTCAAATTGTGGAAAATGACAATTCAAGACCAAAAGTCAAAGACTCTCTTCTATGAAATTGAATTTCCAGAGCCAGAAGCTGTGAGCCCCTTTTTCATTGGAACAGGTGTTGGCACTCAAATTCCTTAGAAAACCTTCCACGTGCAATCCATCACAGAGAGGTCAAAGTGGCTTCGGTTTGTGCAACTCTTAGAGGGATTTGCAACCTGCTCAGGAAAGGTTTTAACTGCTTCTTTGAAATGTAGATCTTTATTACAAAGAATGCATGCTATGTATGTAATGTGGTTCTGTGCAGCAGGCTCAATTCTCAAAGGTGTGTTTTTCATGGTCTACACTATCCAAGCACACCTTTTTCCTTATAGTCTCAATCTCTACAGTAAGATTAAGAAAATCATGCTACTCTCCTTAACTCAAAAACCTCAAATGAATCCCAAGCCTGATGTCAGGCTTTTACTTCTGTTGGAACGAACATGTATTTTTCTCAGTTTAAATGATTACTGAAATGCAAAATAACAGATGCTTTCTATAGCATATCTCTTTAGCACTATGAAAAACATTACCAGAAGACAGATAAGTGGGGATAGTGCCTCACGATAGTGCAATTTAATTTATAGAATTTATTTGATGCATGCAATGATCTGCCCTTTTCTGAAGTGGTGACTGTTTGGAGATAGAAATGGAAACTCAGGTCATCGGGTTTTACTTCCATGCCTGTACTTACACTGGTTTTATTCTTATATTTATCTAAGAATACTTATAGTTCCAAACCTATTTATGTTTAGTACCCTTGGAAGAGAGATGAACCTTTTAAAAGCAAATGGAGGTTTTCAAATTATTACAGTGGAGTCAGAACCATGATTATTGCTCTTGCAAATGCAACTATTGGAAGACTATAACTCATGGTGAATTTATTCATAGATAAAAGCTGTTCTGTTTAAAATGCTCGAGCATATATATACCCACGTGTGCACTGATTTTGTTGATTATACATAAGTATTTGTAAGTTTAATTTGGAAATCCTCTTGACTTATTAAATCACTTAAAGATTTTATGGATATAAGGCAGATGTGGATTCTTAGCTGCGTCTTATAATCATAATGCATTTTAATATTCTGATTGAATATTCTCGAAAATTTAATGCATGGTTCATTGCCTTTTCATTATGAGTTTGGTGTTTGAGTGGGGAAGGTTTCTGCCTTTCTGCACCTTTTTCTATCTTGATTGTGGACACTGATCCAAATTATAGGTATAGGGTTATTCATTTTTTTCCAGAAGTTTTAGTTAACATTTTTGAGTGAACAAAAAGGGTACTAGAATTGAACAGGTTGAAAATTCTGCCTCCTCTTTTTTGAATATTTGAAGGAAACAGCAATTAAATTGATGCCTTCAGGAATTCGTGGGGAAGGAAAGAACCTCATGGAATTTAGGTGAATACGCAGAATTTTTCTTTAGTTCATATTTATAACTCCCATTTCTTTTATCAGTAATTAAACACACACATTAAGGGAACAATGTCATAATGTTTTGTTTCTTTGAGAAATTTGGCATAAGAATAGAGTGCACATTCATGCAAGCTGGATTTGTTACTGACCACAATAGCTGCAAAGGAACAATTATACTTTATTAGTTCAATAATTTTGCTAAGAAGCAAATATTCATTGTAGCTCTGTGGATGAATAACATAGAGCAGATTCACATCTTCACTCTCTTTCTAGATGCTCTATTCTGGAAAAGGCCACTGGCATGGGGTAGAGCAGTGCTGGGAAAAGGCTCTGCATAGGCTTTGTGCAAGAAACCTTAAAGCTGCCCTTTTAGTGTGATGTTGCAAGGGAAAAGAATGGAAATAGCCTGGTTTAGTTTTTATTCTGTAAGCATTCTACCTGTTTTTGATAGACTTAAGTTGCATAAATTTCATAAGTAAATGTAAGTAACAGGGTGTACATCTGTGTCCTGGATCTTGGTAACCCCATGTGTTACCTTATCCACATTCACATATGGTAGGACAAGGGACAAAGGTTTAAACTAACACTGAGTAGATTCAGCATAGATACAAGGAAGATGATTCTTAAACTGAGAGTGGTTATGGTGGAATAGGTTGCCCAGAGAGGTTGTAGATGCCTCATCCCTGGAGACATTCAAAGTCAGAGTGGATCGGACTCTGAGAAACTTGAAGATGTATCTGCTCATTTCAGGGAGGCTGGACTAGATGGCCTGAACTCATCTATGATTATGACAGTACATATGTAATTAATTTTGCTTAATTATAAACATGTACAACTTTAGTGGTTGGTTTCAGCTAGTCTTGCACAGGCCTTTTATAGCCAGAGGTTAGAGACATACTTTTGAAAGGATGCTGAATCTAGTTACAGGCATAGTGGTTGAGCAGGAATGGCTTAGCTGAGGATGGCTGGGTTTGCTCACAGCTCCTCAACTGCCAATTCTTCTGCAAGTTCAGACAGATTAACATTTTGAGGAGTAAGAAGAAGAAAGTGATATGGGAGACAGAAGGAATGCTTTGCTTAAGAAAAAAGCATATCTGAAACTTTTTAGAGCAGAGGAGCTGCAGAAGCACCATCCATTCTCCACATGATATTCCTGAGATACCTGCAGCATTTTAGTGAAACTTTTAAGTTCAATAAGCAGTATAAATATGGAAAATTAATTTCTAAATAGAATTTTTTTAGAAGTTTTTGAGTTTTGTAATCTGAACCTGGTAAATGTTGAAATAGTTTGCCTTTTTCACGCTTCCAGCATTGTGCTGCCTTGTATTCAGGGTGAAGCCCCAAGTCGGCTTTTTCGAAAAAGGACTCTGCCAGTTAAAAGCTTGCTGCAAAAAAGGGTGGTATTCTATCATCTGAACATCACATACAACCATTTTAGTTCTGGAATGATCTAGCTAGTACAAACTATTTTCTTCTTTATGCTTCAGTGTCGTGGAAATTTATATTGCTGATTATAAGATATGGATTCATATCAACAAATTAGTAACAGAGATGTGAATTATGTAATCAAACTCATAATTTAGTAACTTAAAAGCACATGAAGAAATAATAATGAATTCAAGGGGGCTTAGTCCTCACAGCTTTTAGGGGGGATATTTTTTTGTTGGTTTTGTTTTTGGATTTGTTTTTTTAAAGCATTTGTATGCTTCAGCTTACAATGAGGGGCCTCCTGCACTATTATTATGGTATTTTGCCCTCAGTAAATGACAGGCGTTATTGGTTCATAGAGATACATTACACATTCCCTCACTGCAAAGCCTTCATTGCATGCCATTAGATAACAGCATGTGTTCGGTAGCTGAGGTCTCTTAGCAACTAACTCTGCCTCTTTCTTTTGAATTCTCCTTTTGTGACCCAGAGTCAGGTCTTTAGACATAAACCTCAGACTGCTTTTCTATTTTCAAGACAGTGAAAAGCGGAATGTTTTGGGGTGCTTATGTAAAATCCAGAGAGTGTGAGAATATGTCTTTCTAAATCTATTGCAAGTATTGAAAATAAAGATAAATTTGCATTTAACAATTTAATAATAAATATAATATTCAAATACTACTAGTTTATGGTATTGTTGGTAGTGACATGCCAATATATTTTAATATGACATGTTATTTTAAGAAAACATAATTAAAATCTGCAGATTTCACAGTATTACATTTATGTAAAAATGTAGATTCTTTCACTGATGTAGATATTAAAGTATGTTCTTTAGGGGATGGTGGTTTTCTGGTTTGAGTTTTTTTTCCTGTTATATATCTGTATTTGAAACAAGGATGGACAAAGAAGAGCATTCCTTCTAGGCAGGAGATTAGCAGCTATGCTTTCAAAACAGGGGTTTACATTCAGATCTTTGTGTGTGTGCTCCCAAAGCTCCCATTTAATGGGTTTTTTTTTGCAGATGTTACTTGCCTTTAAGTGGAAATATGTACTGGAAAACCCTCTATTTCCTAAAGAAAAACCTGTGTTCAAGAATTATTTTATTAACCTAAATCTTCTATTCATTCAATTAAGGAATGTAAGAGTTATTCTGGTGAGGTGGTGGTGAATTATTGTCATGAATAATGGTCCTTCTAAACTCCAGATATATTTTATGTCTAGACAGGTCTGTGGTACAGAAATATGATTATAACAGAATATGTCAAAATGCACTGAAGAGATTTTTCATAATAAGCACTTTTTTGTTTGTTGGTTTTTTTTTTTTTTTAAACCAAGGCATGTATAATGTTTAGAAATCTTTCTGAAGTGACAATTCTGGTCAAGTCTTCTATGTTAAGCTGATTAACTGTTTCTGACCTTTCAAAGTATGTCATATATAATCCTAGAAGACCACCAGAGTTGAAACTATTCTGTTAGTTTTGACATTCCTGTCAGGCTTTCTGTCTGTTTCACAAGCAATCCTAATTCACTTGTTTTTAGTTAATTTGACAGGTCATTGTTAATATCATTACTAATAGCAAACTGCTACAAGTTATACATGTTTTGACAAGAGGAGTCTTCAAGACATGGTAATACCCATTAATTAGAAGAGAAGGAACGTGCTCATTTCTTTTTCCCAAGAGCTGGATATTATCTTAATATTTTGGGACTAGAAGAGAGAAAAGAGTATGTTTACTTCAGCAAAAAGTTTATATATTTCTGCCTGAAACCATGTGAGAAGCAAGTAAAAACCATCATGACACTTCAGTGCACATTGCCATATTTGGAAAATTTCTCTTTCTGGTAGCTATTTGTCAAGTAGATTTTGAGTGAAATATTACTTTTTTACGTAGAGCTGCTGCTAGTTTATCTAGCTTGTTTTGATCAACGTTTTTTTTTTCACGTGTATAACCAATTTTATCAATGAATGTGAAATAAGAGCCAGTGTGCTGAGTCCTTTCCATTCCTTAGAGGTAAAAAGTTGAGAAGATCGTTACCTAGCGAATGCAATGTAACCCAAATGTGAGCCTTACAGGAAAGGGATCAAAGACCATTCCATCTGTTAGGTGATGCATGGTTCAAGGATTCATTTGAGTGAATCAGTGTTTCGTTGCTGAGAGAGACTGAAATTCATAAACAGTTGTGCTGGTTTTGGCTGGAGTAGAGTTAGCATTCTTCACAGCGGCTGGTATGGGGCTTGTTTTGTATTTGTGCTGAACACAGGACTGAAAACACAGAAATGTTTTTGTTATTGCTGAGCAGGGCTTACACAAAGCCAAGGCCTTCTCGGCTTTTCCTGCTGCCATGCTGGTGAGGAAGTTGGGATGCACAGGAAACTGGGAGGAGACACAGCCAGGACAGGTGATCCAACTGACCAAAGGAATGTTCCAAAGGGATGATCCATCTGACATCATGCTGAGTATATAAAGTGGGGGGAAGAAGAAAGGGGGGGAGGGGGACATTTGGAGTGATGGAGTTTTTCTTCCCAAGTCATTTGACACATCTCCTGCTTCCTGGAGATGGCTGAACACCTGCCTGCCCATGGGAAGTAGTGAATGAATTCCTGGTTTTGCTTTGCTTATGTGTGCAGCTTTTACTTTTCCTATTAACCTGTATTTATCTCAACCCATCTATCTTTTACCCTCCCCATTCTCTCCCTGTTGATGCTGGTGGGGGAGTGAGTGAGCAGTTCCATAGAGCTTGGTGGTTGCCTGGGGCTAAACCATCACAACAGTAAAGAGAGATAAGAGGGTGGTATTATGTGTGGTTAAATCAGATCAAATTTCAAGGAGAGAGAGGAAGTACAGCACGGAAGTTTTGGAGAGAAGATTTCTTTCTACTTTCACTCACCAACCAACAAAGCATGCAAAAGCTAGACTGGGCTGAAGCCTTAAAATCCAATATCTGATCAGTAAAAATGGTCAGATCTTGCTTTGAGTTTCCCATTCTGGTATAAAACTTATTGATTAAACATGAAAAATAGTTTGGCTTTAAAACAAGAATGGAGCAAAACTTCAAGAGGAACAAACTCAGGTAGGTACTATACTTGAAACCAATATCTGTCAGAGTCAATCAAAGTGTCTTTCTGTAAGGCACTGAATTAAAGGCGCATCCCATACAATGCTCATCCATTCCTGTTTAAACAAAAGCATTTGAAGAAGTTCTGGGTGACTGTATCCCCTTCCTGTCACAGTTATGGCCAGGCCCCAGACCTGTACTTTAAAGTCTGAGCTGTGCTTCTCAGCCCTTGTGATGTGGGCCAGGGGAGTGCATAGCACCTCTGTGCCTGCATGCCCTGCTTGCTTTCTCTACTTGTGTGCAGAAGGAAATTGATGCCTGTAATCTAAAGAGCTATGGACAAAACCAAATGCCACTTTTCTGTTTATCGGAAGTGATTTCCACCAATGTTAAATGATGACTCCTGAGCCTGATCCACTTTGCCTGTAGGAACCTCATGGAAGTAGGTATCCTGACACAAATGTAAAGATGGAACTGGTGTGGAAATAATCTGGGATGGGAATTTGAGGCCTAACATATTTACCTACAGGTTGTACTTGCCTTGTCCCTGCTCCGTGAAGAGAAGGAGCAAGTATCTGAGGTTGCAGCTGTTTTGTTTGAAAGGTTTGGTAACAAAATATTTGTAGAAAATGCTTTCAGGCAGTAGGGGAAAAAAGAGCAAGCTGATGGCTTCAAAACTACATGCTTGCATTCTTTGAACTGCAAGAAAATTATCCTAAATAATTTCTGGGATAGATAATAATAGTGGTTTACTTTATGTGTTAGGCCATGTCTTTTTCTGACATATGCCAGAGAGAGCTCTAAGTTATTCTATTCTCCTCACCAAGCCTGTTTTTATTGCAATGTGATTTCTTTCTAGTCTCTTAATATCTTCTTTTGTCTTGTGTTTAATTGTATCATTTTCAGGAAAATCCATGTTAAATTATGCATCTTGATAATGTCACCTATTATACCTATATAAGTATACACATACTATAATGTTATCCTGTCATATTTGACTTTTGAAAAGGAGAAAACTAACAAATCATGGTAATGATAGAGCAACCAAGAATTGTAGCGTAGGACTAGAGAGTGTGCTGTAGTTTGGCATTTAAAGTAAAGAATGATTCTGAAGTATCTTTCTTTAGGTAATAAAGAAAATGCCAGTGCAGCAATTTCTCTAATCACATGGATTGACATTTACTTTGAGATTGGCCTGCCTGTTAATTAGCATGGTGGAGTCTCATTGCACTTAGCCCTGCATCTCAGCAGGCCCCTATTGCAAGATTTACATTTCACAGGGAAGAAACAGTCTTGATAATGAAATGATGCTTTGCAGAGATATGTGCAAGGGAGCACAGCCAGATTATGTAAATATGATTTATCCAGAGCTATAGCACATGGGTCCTTTTACTCAGATAAAGATCTGTAGCTCACTGATGGCTCTTCTGATTTCACATACATGTGCTTGGTGATTGGTATTAACTTTTAAGATAATTTATTTTTATGTATGCCATAAAAGGCTTACATCAAAGTTAATATATATCCCCTACATTTTCCCCGATAGCATTTTGTGATGTTTATCTTCACTGTCATTTTCATCAGTCACAGTGACATTTTCAAAGGAGGAAGATTCCTACTGAATGCATCTCATTCAGCACCAAAATTAAGTTAGAGATACTCAGGAGCAGAAATATAATGAGCAGTACCTACTTGCTTCCTTAGAGTGCCAGCGTTCTTTCAGCTGGGAGAACTCCCTATTTTTTTCTCATTATCTGAAAAAAAGCAGAAGGATGGGAAGAGGAGTTTTGCAGAAAGTTGTATTGGTACCACTGCAGTAGCTGAAGTTTCTGAGCATGTTCAGGGAGCCATAGTCTTTGTTGGGATTTGTTCCTAACTTGTTTGACCCATACTGCGTTTCTTTGGCTTTTCCAGCTACCCATGAAAATGAGGACTCAGGGCTTTGTGCTCATCAAAGCAGGGCAAGCTCTGGGCCTTACGTTGTTTTTCTCTTTCTACTCTCTCAGGTTGATCAGATGTTTTCAGCCTGGTTCCACTTTTATAGCATTGTGTGCCTGAATATATTCTTTGCCATTATCCCTGTGGTAACTTCAAAACCTCATGGCCTCTTTCAACCAGTCAGCCCTGGAAGGGGATGCATTTCTATGGAATTTGTAGCAGGAATGCCCTGGGCAGGAGAGTGGGAGCCATGTGGCTGCCCCAGCAAAGGCCCCACAGGTTTCTGTGAACTGCTGCATGTTCTGTCTGTGAACTCCCAGCAGGGTCTCCAGTGGGATCCCTTCCCTACCTGGGGCAGCAGCTGCAGGGTGGCATGGTGAGGCAGGGGTACCGTGGGCCTCCCTGAGTGGAAGGGTCAAAATGGAATCCCTGAGAAATCATCTGCACTCACTAGCTTAAAATTGCTAGCAAAACACAATGCTCTTCCAAGAAAAGCCTGCTTGCTCTTAACCTGAAAATTAATATATTAATACAAATAATGTCTCTGTACCATTAAAGTAGTCTGGAGGGAGAAATAAGAGAATCAAACCCCTTGTTTCTAAGCTCATCACTTTGGAGAATTTCCTGAAAGTGATTAAATTGCTATGTTCAAACTGAGAGGGAAAACATGCTGACAGCACGTTGCTTTTATTCTGCTTTTGGCAAGTAAGAAGATTTGAGTATCTAAAGTCCCCATTGCATTTTAGGAATGCAAGATAGGGTCAGGAATTGTAGAAAACAGAAGCTGACATTGTTAGTTTTTGACCTAGGATTCTGTTCTGCTGATTTTTGTACAAGTGGGCAGGCACCGACAAGTCATTGAAAAGAGAAATTTGCAGATGGTTTGAGAACTGTGGCCACAGTTAGAGAAAGCAGAATGCTAATTAGGCTTGTAAATATGTAAAAAAAAACTCCTCCAAAATAAAAACTATATTTAATTGATACCTATATGAGTATTTCTAGTTGAAAAACTATCATCTGCATGGCATGATTTTTAATAAAATTATTTAGATCAAAATCATTGCTTTCTACCTTTTTTTAAAAATTACAATATATTTCAGCTTCTTCCACGCATCAAATTCGTAAAAATCTTCAGGTTTTATTATTCACCTCCCATGGGAAAAATGGATTTGAAAGTGGAAATTATGAGCTAGGATAGTGTAACAGGACTATAGAAATATATTTTAAAAATTATTCAGGCCAGCTTCAAATCTCATAAATTTGACTTTACAAATAGTAATGGGAAGCATAGGCATAGGTTAGGGATTATCTGTGCTTTTCTTGGAGAGGCAGAGGTCCCAGATATCCTCAGATATCTGAGTAATTACAGACTGGTTCTCTGGGGAATCCCTGTTTGTGTATTTTTGAAAGTACTTCTGAGTAGACAAATGAAGTGCTTTTCATTTTTCTTTGAACCCAAAGCATCCTTCAGTTTGAAATTATTTCCTTTGAGAAGAAACTCAGTAAGTACTTCAGTGGTTGGCTCCTCATCTGAAAATGCCAATAAAGCTAAACTGCAATGATGTTTTAGTGGACTAAAGGGCTGGACTCACAAGGGAAGGCTTATGATACTGTAAATTCCACTTAAATCTCAAAGAAAATTGCTTACACTGCATATTGACTGCAGGTTAATGGAAATTCATTCTGCTTTCCCTTCTTTCTCCTTAATTCTGAGTATTGAACAGCTTTTGCTATTCAGCCCCTTTGCTTTCTGAGAGGTCGTGAAAAAACTGCTGGACTTTTCACTACATTTTTCACATGCTTTTATGGAGGATCAGCTGCACTTATGCATAACTATTCATAGGTTTTCTTATTCTTCCCGTGTTGTTTTCATCCTAGAAGAGTGAAGTAACTGAAAAATTAGACCTAAAGGTTTATCCTTGCCTAATGATAAAGGTCTGTAATCTTCTTCTCTTGAATAGAATAATGCAATGTTCAGCCAGACTGATTTACATTTGCTGCTTCTGATTTTCTAATCTTTCCCAGGCTACAAAAGGGCTGGTATTTCACAGCTGGTGCCAATGACAGTAACTGTTGTACCACCTCTCTTTCCTTCAGTACATCTGTCTGATATTTCTCTTTATTTCAGTTTCTGGTTGTATTTCTTCCTACCAGCCAACAGTAGCCTATAGCAAACAGTATTAGTTTCCAGCTATTAAATATACATTAATATGCAAAGATTAATGACATATACAATTATTCCTGACTAATATTAATAATTTCCCATAATTCCAGTGGATGCTTAAGATTATTACAGCAGAATGTGCTGCTGGCAATATAATTCTGTATTTTTATTTTCTGCCTATATGTTTATCTTGAGGCTTTTGCTTTTTTAATACATAAAAGCATATGTGAATACTGGAATAGTAACTACAAGATATCAGTTGGATGGATCCTCAGGTGAGGTGCTTTGATTGCCATTTCTACACTGAAATTATTTCCCACTCCTCATATTTACTCAAGGTATAGACTGTGACTTTGGACTAAAGCAAGTTGCTTAATGCCACACTGACAGTCTGTGGTAGAGGGAGGAGCTGATCCCATACACATGCCTTTATTCTCGAACCAAGATTTCTCTGGTTTCTCACTACATTTTCTTGTGTATATCCTTTTGAAATTGCACAATGTTATGAATAAGCTCAAATCAGCAGATCTGAAACATACAATTAATTGACCTTGGCACTACTTAAAGAAAGCCGTTAGTGTGCACATCACAGGCTCCTTCCAGCTGCCACTGAAGTTTCTGTTAAGATTTCCCATTACTTCTTTGTGACCTGGAGCAGGCTTCAGGAGTGACAGTATATCCCGTCCAGTTGGAATAGCATTCCGGTTTAACTAAAGATAGATGTACAGTTTTTAAACAGTGTAGGGAGAAAAAAGGCAAAATAATTTCAAGTGAAATTATTTGACAAAATGTCCACTGGTGTTTAGTTTACAGTGAGGAAACAAAGCTATTGGCTGAGAAAATTGGGAAATAACATTTAAAACCTCAGAAAAGAAACAAATGTTAAAAAAAATCTTTCCATCTTCTGTCTGTATTTTCTGCAGAGCAAAACAAAAATACTAAATAAAATGTCAAGAATCTTTCACAGGAAAGAATTCAGCTGAGCACAAGGGCATGAAATTCAAGAAGTTTTTAACATCTGTGACAGTTTGCTGTGTGCTTTGAAATAGAAAGCAATACTAAACAAGAAACATTCAGTTGACACATGTTCCTCAAGTCACTAGAATTTCAGCTATGATCATTGCAATCCAGACATCAAAAATTGACAGATACGATGTTTTGCAGCCTTGTCTAGTTCTGCCCAAGTCTTGGTCTTATTTCTGATTCCATGAAAATGAATGATTAAACTCTTGTTTCTGTCACTGGGAGATATCTGTGCCCTGCTATGAAGTTCATCTCCAAAATTCTGACAAGAATATACAGGCAACATTTTCTGTCAGGAAAGAATTCAGGGTAAAATTAAACACACAAATTTTTCTTTGCATCTGCATCATGGAGAACCAAAAACGTCCATCCAAATGATTTGTAGCAGTATCTGAAAACCATGATACTTCTGTTTGGCACAGTTGGTACAATGAAACATTGTATTGCATTGCTCTGTGATTTCAGCTGGGAAAGGATCTGGCACTCAAACCGTGATAAATGTTTGTATGATTTTCTACAAGATAGTAAACATTGTATAAAAAGAAAAATTTAACAGTTAAGCAGTTACAGTAGCTTTTGCATGGCTTTAGTGACCAGCTAGTAAAATATAAGATGACATTGCATGATCAGCCAAACCATTTCTATGCAGTCAGCTTTAAGCTGCTCAGCCCTGCAAGCTTTCTGTGGATTTGCAAGAGCTGAAGTCCAACTTTGCAGTCAACCCTAACAATCTCAGAAATGTTGCCAACACAAAACTGTTGCTGTTCTTTATGCATGCTTTGTTGTGAATATTTTCTCCAAATATTCTTAAAAAAACATTTATTAACTGCCACTATAAAGAAAACATTTATGGAGAGTGATCTAGGGAGAGCGGAGGAGAAGCTGCTCTTTAAACTGTGTTTAAACCTTTGAAATTGTGAGCAGTGACCACAGATCTTTTACTAGCCCACGGAGCTGCAGTTGGTCTCATTCTGAATAGGAAGTATTAAGGCTAGGAAAGGTTTTCAGAAGTACAGGCATACAAAATATTACCAGAACAACAGCCAAGAGCAAAGTTCATGGTCACAATAATACAAGAATAGAATTTGAATGCACAACTATTAGTTATCAGTTTATTTATAATAATTAGAAGAGCTCAGCAGAATAGGTTATTAAATATGTTTGGGAAGTGCATGCAGTTACAGAGATACATTGTTTTCTCTCAGAATTTTTGAAGAAAAAAATAAAATTTGAGGAATACTTAGTTCAGTGCAAGTGATCATGTGGCTTCCAGTTTTCATACAGAGAGCACAAACACTACAATGTGCATAAATGAAGATTATTTGTGCCAATTACTCCCTCTCACTTGGTTTAAAGTGAAATGATGATCTGATGGCAAACTCAGCTTTTTCATGTTTTAGAAAGCTTGGTGCTTTGAAGCATGGGAAACATAAGCTGTGACCAGCATGGTACTCTGGTTGCTTATGGCTGGTTCAGTGGAATGTATCTTTAAATTGTAGTTATTTAGAATATTTAAAAGAATGAAATATTTCCTTTTCTTTTTTCTTAACCCTTTCCTTGGGAGTTCTATGGGGTTGTTATCATTCTTGCTTTAATAATTTCAGAGTAGTACACACTCTGAATAAGAACAGTTCATGTGACAGAAGACTACATTGGAAATTTTGGCATTACAGTAATTTTGTTTTTCCTTCTCATTAAGCATAGTGTTATATATTCAGATATATAGCCTATTTTCAAGAAAATTGACCACTTTTCTCTAATTTTTGCTTTTGATTCTTTTCTCTTGGCCAAAGGAATCTTGCCCAAATGGCATCTCTTTAACCAACCACAAAAGATGTTTATTCTACTTAATTTTCAAAGGCTAATAAACTATAATATCACAGACCTTTCCTGTTTATCTTCAGAGAGGTGGTGTTTGCTTGCATCTGTGTGCTGGCCTTGTCATGGATCTGAACAGCTTATGGAAATACAGGGCTGAAAATCAGGGATTACTTATAAATACTTCATTTTAATACAGGCGAGACTGTTCACTGCAATTGTTTGATTTCTAAAATGAAGAATAGTTATTAATTTTACTGAAACTCAAGCTCATAAATGCCATTGAATACATTCCTTTGCAGATGGCAAAGGCAACTTTGGCTCTTTAGTAAGATACAGTACTTAGCCCTGTAATCCTAAACTTAGTGTCCTGACAGCTGGTATGACCCTCTCAGCTCAGAAAAAAAAAAAAAAAAAAAAAAAAAAAAAAAAAAAAAAAAGAGAGAGAAAGAAAATTCAGTAGATTAAAATAAGAGATTATTTATCACAACTGAAAATTATTCCATTCGAATTTTAACAAAATTTAGTTTTTAAAGGCTCAAGAAATAAAAGTTAAAAAGTTAATAACTAATAACTTCTAGCACTGCTTTGAGAATTAGAAAGATTTCTAAGATTAAGTGAATAAGAGGTTATCTAGAAGGAGAGTAAAGCTTTAAAATATCTATTTTCACACAGGGGGTTTGACAGCACATTTGACATGAAATATTTTGTATTTTCTTCACAAGATGCAGGTTCATACAAAAATGTGCTAAGCCGTTTAATACTTAGAATTTTAAAACAAATTTCAATTGTGAATAGCCGTGACTCTCCAGGAGTTCTGCTCTCACCTCGTAACTGTTGGCATCCAGGACATTTTCAAAGAGAAGTATTCTCTGTGCTAAATGCCTACTGGTGTAACTATATCATGTTAAAAAAGGAATTAGTTTCATAAATTACTTTGGAAAAACCAAGGCTGAAACAGAATTTCTGGTTAAAATTGGAGAGGAGCCTTTCCCACAGCAGCTAGTCTTAAACTTGGGTTGTGGCAGATAGTCTGGAGTCACTGCCATGACTGATTTGCTGCACAGATGTGTAAAATCTGATTATATCCTTAGTGTAAGTCATCATTCCCTGGTAAAATCATCCTAAGAAAGGAACAATTTTGTATACAGTTTCAAGTACCTACTGCTGTTGCCCACTATTTTCCACATGTCTGTCTGTCTGCATATTTACACGCTCCTGTGCCTGTGGTTCAGAGGTATCTGCTGGATGTGCAGGGGCTTGTGGCACAAAGCCAGCACATTCAGAGGCCGTGCATTGGATGACAGTAACACAGAAAGCCATGACTGCCAGGGAACAAGCTGCTTTAAGCAAGTATCCACAATGGTATTTGGAGTACCAAAGAATTTGGATTAACATAGCCAGTTTTATTTTGGTTGGTCTTTTTCCCATCACCATCCTTTTGTTGTTTCTAATTTATTTCTGCATTTGTAGCTTTGGAAGGGCTTTTTTTTGAGAGGAGCAAGGAATCTGAGAGTTCTGAGAATAAAAGTCAGATTTCCTGGCTACACATCATGTGCCTGGACCACAAATTTTCCTTCTCAGAAAAAGCAATTTTGTACTAGGTTGTATCCTTGATTATTTCTCTTCTCGTACTTTCGATTGGTTTGCACAATGTCATGGGATGCTTCAGAATAATGCCACAGATTAAAAGTCTCTGTTAAGAGAGAGTACTTTAAATTTCTTCTCTTGTTTGTGTGCATTTATTTTCCTAGCAATGATCGGAGTCATATTTCACCATTATTTTTTTTTTAGGATGTGTCTGATACATCCAGAGAAGAGCAATGAAGCTGGAGAAGGGTCTAGAGAGTGACTCATAGAAGGAGTGGCTGAAGGAGCTGGAATTGTTTAACCTGGAGAAAAGGAGGCTTGGGAAAGACCTTATCACTCTGTACAACCACCTGTAAGATTACAGACAGATGAGGGTCGGCCTCCTCTCCCAGGCAACCAGTGACAGGACAAGAGGACACAGTCCCAAGCTGTGCCAGAGGAGGTTCAGATTAGACATTAGGAGAAATTTCTTCACTGACAGGTTAAGTGTTGGAATGGGCTGCCCAGGTGGTGGAGTCACCTGAAGGTGCTCAAGAGATGACTGGATATGGCAGTCTGTGCCATGATATAGTTGACATGGTGGTTGGTCAAAGATTGGGCTCAATCTTGGAGGTCTTTTCCACCCTGATTAATTCTGTGATTCTGTGATCCCACAACAGCTGTTTCATTTTAAGTCATAAGTATATGCATTTTTCAAAAGTGTGGAAGTATTTGACTAAGACAAGAAGTCCTACAGACTCTGGCTATCAGATATTTAATGAGTCATTGCTCGTGTAAGCAATGAAATCTGTAAAAGATAGGCCATGCAGACTTCCTTTTTTATTTTAATTATTTTGTTATTTTTTCTTTTGAGTAACTACTTCTGGACTGGTATTTTATTAAAGGTATGTCTTCTGGCTCCCAGTGAAACACTAGAATAAAAGTGCTTCAATACTATCACCTTTCTACATACTAACAGGTGTTTCTCTGTTGAAGTTCTAAAAGTCCTAAATTGCATTAAATATTTTTAATACATAAATACTATCCAAATCCTCAGAAGTAATTCTAGAGTCTGCTTTTAGAGTACAGTTCATCTGTAGAAGATTAGATAGGAAATTAAAGGAGCTCATAATATTTCTTTGCATTTAAGCAAATATAAGTACTTAAGAGAGGGTAGAGAATCATGCAGGTACCCCCTAGTTCTGCATTTCAACATTGTTTTCAAGGCTTGCATACTTTTTTTTTTTTTTTGAGTGCTGGGCTCCATAAATACCTGTAATTTGCTGTAAAGTTGGAGAAATAATAATGGTGTTTTGCTATTCTGCAATGTTCTCTCTTTTCAGTACCTCTTATAGGTTACTCTGACACATAGTTTGCTCACACTGTATGCACTGCTCTGTGGAATATTATTGGTAGGATCACAATTCAAGACTGCTAGGTATCTAGTTTAAATTTCATAACCAAAGATATGGTCTTCTTTTCTGAGCTGCGATTATAAAACATATTTTTCATTTCTATTTCGTTTCTATTGGATTTTTTACATTCATGTGCCAAAAACTTGCCTTGAACTGTGGACTTTAAAGGAATACAGTCTTTCATAAAGGAATCTGTTTGAAGACCTGGGTACATTTGTGAATGCAGCAGAGATGCAGATGTTTAAAATTTGTAGTGCAGCCATTTAATAGCTTATTTGAAGTTATCTGTTATAAAAACTAGATACAGAATCACTGTTCTCCCAGCTCCCAGGAAATACATGAAACATTGGTTAGTGTGTTAGCAATAGAGAGAGGTCATTGACACTTTGTACTGATAAAGACATCTTAATCTGTTTAAAAAAACTATATTTCCCTTAATTTTCCTTTCTTGTTCATTATATTTTTAACTGTAATATGTATGCAAGATGTTATAGCATGGGGCAGGCATGCTGCTCTCTGCATATATCTTAAGATTCAGCAAAATGGTGATTCTATCCTGACTGGAGCTTTTAGAGATGAATCCAACATATTTTTAATTCATTAGCATTGAGTTCTAATCAGATTGCCTTCTGTGGTATGCTTACTACTTTAGACAGGTAAACGAAGTAATTACTTTGAGTGAAAAATGCAGTAATTAAGAGAGTGGCAAAACTCATATCAAGAGCAGTCTATCATACATATACTTCTAGCTTTAGTTACATTCTCTGGAATGAGAATAAACATTTCTCTGAACTGAATTCTCTGAATTTCTGAATTACTTCCTGCAATGTACATGTATTCTTTAAAGTCACATAAAAATGCTGTTTAAAGTAAGGAGTTAAATGCAAAAGCTCAGATGTAATTACTATGCACAGATAAAGGTAATAAAACAATTCACCTTAAATAATACATGGTAGATTCATGTAAGATGTGGAAAATACACTAAATATGTTTGTGAGGAAGCAAACTCCATAAGTCATTTGGACTGCATTTTCATCCATTATGAGCAGATTTGTCAGAGAGATCATTCTGTATCCCCAAATCTCTAGAATGCCCTCTCAAATTTTTCATTATTTTCCTTATTCCTCTTTATCTAGCAAAAGGAGATACGAGGCAGCAGAAGAGCAAAATAGGTTTCAGGTGAGGTATAGATATAAAGCATGGGACTCCTGGTGGGAATTAGTGATTGTGCAGGACAGCAGTTCAGTAGATACTCTGTGTCCTGTTTATGCTTTATTCAGATTTTGTTGAAACCAAATTCTGCTGGATCTATAACAGCATCATGCTATTTTATTTTACACACGCACACAAATCAAACAAAGGCTGATAGGATTTTGCTAACAATTTTTAGTTCTCTGTTTTTCTTCATACCATACACTTTATCTGAATGTAGGAGAGAAACTATGAGAAAACAAGTTTGCATAAAGAAGCTGTAAGAACCCCCTCTGACTGAAGCATTACTTTCCTGCTTTTTCAATGCTGTTTTCTGTAAAGCTTCTTCAGAAATCTTTCACTACAATGCTTGCAGACAAAATGCTACTACATTTTAGCTTCAGTCTTCATTATATGCCATTATATAGACTTGTTTTTTTCAAACAGGAAATTATTATTTCATAATTATAAGGTTCATTCAGTGGAATATTGTTAATTTTTTTTATTAACTGCTATTCTTAGGCATTAATTCTCCACCTTTAAGTGGAAACAAATGTGTCTAGTCCATTCTTAGAAAATCCTGCCTACATTCAGAAATCTGTTCTAAAAGTCAATTTGGCTCATCCAAACCTGCAGTAACATATCCTGATAGCACATTCCCAAGTCTACAAATGGGTTTCCACCCCTGCTCCAATTATGACATTTGTTTAAAAACTTGGGATCAGTGGGTGGTCTTGAGCTGTGGCAGAAGGGGTGACTGTGAGAGGCTCTTGTAACAATCCCTGTGGATCTCACCACAGGCACACCCAGCCCCTGCTGCTGGAGTGAGTTGTCCAGTTATCTGAGAGGTGCAGCACTACAGGCTGTGGTATGTTACATGTTGGTGCTGTTGAAATTACTCTGCCTTTTTATCTTCCTTTTGTTTTTTTTAATTAAGAATAATTCTAGGAGTCAAATTACTAGTTAATTCTTTTCAGAAGCTTTAAACTTTAAAAAGCCAGTTGATAAGATCACAGCAAAGTTCAGGTTGGAAGGAAGTCTAGAAGTCAATCTAGACTAACCCTTTGCTTAGCCATAAGCTACCAACCTACATGAAAAAGGACTTCCTTAAGTTTTCTTAATTTTAAATTACATATTTTTGTTGGAACCTGACTGATTGTATAAAACATGTTATTTAAGTAAGCTTACAAAACCCCTTCAGCTAACACAACTTTTCCCATGTCTATAAAATTTCAATTTATGTGTGTGTGACTTAGCAAAGCTGACAATTGCAAAGATTTGTAATGTGTTTATTTTTTGTTTCATCCACTTCTTGATCTTTCATCTGATAACACCATCAGTGAAAAAAATAATAAAACATCACTTTGAAAATGTCAAGCTATTATATGATGATGTGAAAACACTTATTCAAACCATTAAATCAGAAATGTGGTGGGATAGATATACATTATACTAAAAATAATGAATTTTAGAGGACAAGAGGACTGGAGGGTAAAAATGCATTTCTTTTGAGTTTGAATCTGTACAACTTTCTCTAGAAAATGTCTTTTACATGGAGTGATTTTTCCACCAAATGGTGCCATGAGTGACACATTAGGCAATGTTCCTCCTAAAAGTAGCTTTACTGTGGAAACACATATTTGTATTTTTAGAAAGGTGTGACAGTGACTGATTTCAAGTACCAACATCTCAGTAAGACACTTCAAGAATTTGCTGTGTCTTCTCGTACCTGAATGTTTACCTCTAAAGAGAGCAAAGCACAGGTCATTACACATCTATGTTAGTTACAGTGTGCTTAATTGATTCATCATTTGGGTGTGTGATTTGTCATGCTCTCTGATAGTCTCAGAACTCTGTTAATGCCAGATGCCTGTCCTGGAGTCTGCAAGAACTCTCTTTACTGGTTCTTAGAGTACCTGGTGCATCCACAATCCCATTTCACAGACCTACTAAGTGGAGTGATTGAATCCAGCTGTTTGCATTCTGTGTGTTGCTATCATTTGCCAGCCACTCACCATGAGAGCTGGGCAGGAAACAATTTTCTCATCCCATTAAAATCTTCTGAGATTCAAAAAAAAAAAAAAAAACCCAAAAAAAAACAAAACAAAACAAAACAAAACAAAACCCCACGGAAGAGTATTTTTAGGCAGTTCCCCAGAAGGGGTAAAAAAAACCCAAAATAGCTTGTCCTTATGACAGTCACTTCAGATGTGGAGATTCAGATTCCAAACTGCAAGCTAGATATCGTCATGAAATATTTGTCTTTTTGAAAAAATCTTTTTAAACAATAACTTCCTGATGAAGAGTATTTACTGTCCCAAATTCCTGATTACTTCTGTGTACTAGAGCCACTATTTGCACATAGATGATTTGCTCTTGTTGAAAAACGTAATTTTTTTCCACTTGAGCAACTGCCAATGCTTTGGGAAAAGCAGACATTGCACACTAATATCCCTCTCACCACCACAGATCATCCATGTTTCAAATAGCATCATTAGATATATCTGCTGAGAGTATGAATTGCATTTCCTGCCTCTTTTTTCTTTGTAGTCACTGTCAGTGACACAAATCTAATAGGAATAGTAGGTATGTGCCTGTTCACAGATGGCTTTCTTGTAAAAGAGGAGGATGTAAACCCATAAATCTTTTGTTACATTACTCACCTAAATGTCAATTTTGGCTCTAACTCTAGTGCTTCATCTTATTCATAATATTATACTGCATTATAAGGTATTATTTGTATATTATATTGTACTTGAAAATCACGTTATTCTAGACACTGTACAAGCTTAGTAGATGGCCCTTTCACAGACTAAAACTGAAGATCTAGGAATTCACAGTCTTGCTTTATTTAACCCAAATTCATACTGCAGTGTACAACTTAAAAAGGTCTATTCATTGGAAATTCTGACCTAACACATATTCTGTGCCCATGGAGGTGTTGGCTCTTAAGGGATAGTGAGAAACGAGAAGAAATTGAAAGAGTAGGCTATTTTTTTTTTCCACTAAAATTGTGTATATGTTGGGGATTTTTTATGATCTGATTACTACAATTAGTGAGAGATGCCTCTGCACAAATTAATATGCAGAAGAGTCATTAATGCTGAAGTCATTAATATGGATTTTGTTTAACAGTAAATATGAAGCAGAGCAACAGCAAAACAGGAAAAAGAGAGAGAGGGTGAAGAAAGAGAATGACAGAGAGACAGATTAGAGTAGAAAGATAGTCACCCTGTGATTCCAATGGCATCCCACTGGCCCCCTTCTTCTGGTCTTCTTGGTCATGGAGGACCCTCAAAACATAGAGTCCAGTGGGTTGACATGTGTTCAGGTACATGTGGGTGCACCCAAGCACCACCCCTGCAGGGGCCAGGGAAGATTTACACTGCCTTTTGCAAGACTGGATCTGTTGCCCCGTTTGTGGCGACAGTTCTCTGGTGGAAGGCCTCAGGAATGAGTCTGGGGGCACTTTGAGGGTCTTAGATAGTTTATGACCCTTTCTAAGACATGGCAGCTGCCTCTCACATAAATGTGCTGCGTGAATATGACCTTCCTGGGGGGAGGAAGTTTTACAGCTGGGCCAGTTTGTGTCAGGGCAGAAAATTCACATGATAAAAAGCACTACCCCATCTAGTCAGAGTCTGCTTATTAGCCCAGCCTGTAACCTCTGGTGGTGGGTGTCACTTCCTCTATCTTATGGGGACCAGAGCTTTCACCATCACTCACTCAAAAACTCCTCCTCCCCCTCAACTGGTAGGGAAGGAGTGTGAAAACCTGGCCTCAGCAAATGAGCCTGTGGGCTTATGGCATCCCCCAGCCTTGTTAACTTCTCCTTAGACCTGAGATAATTGGACAATTTCATTTATCTTATCTCAAGATCCTGTCAGGTGGCTTAATTCAAAGTCCAGATTCCCGAAATCCAAATTCCCGAAATCCTGGAGGCATATTTCGGGTGGGGGGTGTGATTTGGTAGTCACAGCTTTTCTACAGTTTGCCATAGAGGGCAAATCCTTCAGTGATCCTAATAGTGTTTAAGACAAGTAGTATTTTTAAGTCTCTTACAGGGTTGAAGGCTAAGAAGGCCTAGAGCTAATTGTCACATGAATCAGAAATAGCGCTGTAACTCATACACCAGGTAACTGTCAACCCTGCAGGTTTTCACAGTGCGGAGCAGCAGCTGATTGAACACTAGAACTGCTTCAACAGCCTCTCTACTGCTGCTTCAGGATGTCTGTGTGTGCAGGAGCAGTGTTGGTGAAGGCAGTGTATGCCTGCTTTGGCACAGACTATGGTGCTGTCCCCACTGAATGCAACAATAAAGCTTCCAGCAGCTTTTTCTCTCAATGATGTTTAATCTGCTGGCTCCTGGGATGTCTTCAGAGTGTCTGTTCACTCCCAGATATTTCTTTGTAGTACTAAAAATGGTGTGTGATGTCTGTCAAAAAGCTGCCAGTACTGGGCCAGTGAATATGGAGAAACTGTACTGGCACATCTGGCTCTAGGATACTGCTGAGAACTGGGCAGTGCTGGGTTACTCTGTCAGTGTAGTTCCTGGGTTTTCAACATATCACCTTTCTCTCTGAAGACAGCATGATTTATTGAATATGATTTCAGGATATTATTAATTGTAAGTGAATTGTTTAGAAATGGAATTCTGTATAGGCAAAATGATTGGATACTTTATACTGTGCTAGATAATACATCCTATAAATCCCTCTTCTAATTTATGGTTATTTCTATTCATTCTATGAAAACATCAGCAATAAAAAGAAAACAGCAATGAGCAGCTTTTTTTTTGATACTTTCCTGACTACTGGTGTATAAATAATTTCTGAAAGATATGGTTAACTTCCCTGGTGGGAAAATAAAAATGCTAAATTATTTTAAAGAGCGGAAACAGCTCTACCCACCAATTTATTTCTTAAGATACCAATAATCGAGCTGGTAGCTTCATGATTACTTTCTTTAAATAGTTCAAATAAAGCAAGAACAACTAAAAATCAAGGGTTATCTGGAAGATATAGACTTTGTAGTGTAATCTTCTCTTATATATATCTTTTATTTACAGACTCAAAAGCTTATGATAGTCCTCCACAGCCTAGCTGGATATCCCATAAAGCTTAATGGCTTTTTCTTAACAATGCTTATCTTTTGAGGGAACAAATACTCCACTATAAGGACAGGTAAAGAAAGAGCAGCGAGATCAGGATTATCCAAGGTCATGGTGGAAGCACACAATACAATAGAGATGAAGTGCAAACTTCAAAATGTGTATTAATACCTAGGCTCTCTCTCCACAATATCCTTTCTACTGCTACACACTGCTTTTACATGTAAGGAGCATCATACGTTGTGTGATTTAGTTTTCTGTTAATGGCACACAATTATATCTCTTTTTCCAGTGCTCTTTGAAAATTAATTCATCAGTACCCCAAATGTCTCTGGTGAGCCATTCTTGTTGTCACAGTTGCTATTCAAATGATAGAAATATACAGGGGAGGAGATTTGCCTGTGTGAATGAACCCCCACGATGGAAGGTGACCTCTGTCTGCCAGACGCGCCGGGTGGGTTCACTGCGTGATCCAGCATAAGCAGAGCTGCCTTCCAGCCCCTGAGCACAATGTCTGGGGTGTGGGGTCACCCTGCAGCTCCCTGCCCTCTGCTCCAGGCCATGGGACTGACCTCCTCCCTTGAGGAGCAAGACCCCTGCCAGCCCAGCTGAAATGGGCTCAGCAGACTCCCAGCCTGAGTGCAAGGCTCAGAGCTTGGCTTTCAGCAAGAAAATCAGTAATAGGAGCAAACATTTTTCTTTGGAGGCACTGCTACTGCCAAAGAGTATATTCACCCCCATTCTTATTCAAATAAGGTGCATATTCAAGACTTCACTTTGTGAACCAAAGCTCTGTGAAATCTTGAAGACAGAAAAAGAGAAGAATGCTGTCAAGCTTCCCTGGCAATTAAAAAAAATATAAAGGGATGATTTTTCTATAGTGATTTCTAGTGTAATTCCTGTGATATGGTTGCACTTATATATATATATATATATATATATATATATATATATACATACATATGTATATGTAGTAAATCCATGGGTGCAAGGGAATAAAATAATATCATCATCAGAAAAAAACCCAGGGATGTCTGAATTAGTTAGTAAAGGTTATGCATGGAATTGGGAAGTTTCATGTGTGATTAATCCAGATTCCTTAAAGTACCCTTGTTTAATTCAGGACTATTTGTATGAATGAGAGATGCCACATCTTGTTGTTGAGTAGCACCAGCACGAGGTTACTCTGTGGGTTGAAATGACATACAACTGAAAACCAACACATTTTGCATATTTTATATAGAAGTTGCTTCAAGCACTTTCAATATTCTTCCCTTTACTTCATCACATGGAAAACAAACCAAATAGCTGCATTACAGAAAAAAGGGACATTTGCAGGATACAATACTTGCAGTGTTGTTACTTCTTCCTGTTCTAGTGTCCATGATACTTAACAGTTCAAACTGAATTTCACTCAGAAGAGATTTACAATCTGAGGATTAGATTAATTTGTTCTCTACATCTTTGAATAAGAGAAGGTGGGGAAGACAGACTGAAAGACCTTGAAATCTGGTACATTCCAGATATGGAGGTTTCTATCCAGCAAATTACTTCTTGGAGTTACTGTATTTTAGAGCATCTCTCTGTAGCTTTTCCCAGATCTTCTTCAATTTCCACTCACATGCAGACACCTGAGAGAATATTAAGTTTTCTTGCAGAAGAATTGATTGTTTGTTTGAAAATTAAAGCTGTCCTTTTTATTTTCCATAAAAGCTCTAATAGTTTAAACACTACAAAAAAGCTGGTATGTAGGACAAAAGGGATTTCTTACCACAGGATCAGGGTTGATTTTATTTCCCCCTTTTCATTAATCTAAGGTGCCTCAGAGAACTGTGTATATGTCAGACTGCATTTTATTGTAGAGGTTAATTGCTGCAAAGGATGATCTATCTGCTAGAATTTTTGTTCACATTAATAAACTCTCTTGGTAGTTATATAAACATTTACTGTAGTCCATTAATGAAAAGTGTACTAGTGCAGGTGCTGAGTATACCACAATAAAATTTTAGCAGTCAAGAAGTTGTTTATTGTACTTGGTCACATACTCTTTTGCACTCATATGTATTGAGATTGAAATGGAACAAACGAAAAACCAAGATTAGAGCCTCTTAAAATGGGAAACAAATTAAAGGAAAACATTTTTAACTACAGTGCCTTTTTTCAGCTGTAAAACAATGCATTATTAATTTAGAGGTATTAGTATTGTTTCTCCGAGCACACTATCCATGATTTTTTTTTTTTTTTTTTTTTAACGTGATAAATATGATTGCCATAAAAACAATGGAAACCAAGACCTCGTGACAACTCATTTTAGGTCTGGTAGGCTTGAATGTAAGCTGAGCTGCCCAGAGAGAGTTGGTGAAAGAGTTTACTTGCTGTAATTGTAATAAAGGAAATTTAAAAACCACAACCTGTTTCAAGTCAAAAATGAATAACTGAATATTGTCTCCCTCTTCTTGGCATGCTTATGTTCTTTAAGCAAGTGGCATTATTGGACTCAGGATACAGTTGCTATTTCTTTAGATAAGTAAACCTGTGCTTCTGAACCATTCAGTCCAGTAAGTCTAAGTTTGTAGTATCAGAACCTTGGCTTGAAGAACCTTGGTAAGACAAAAAGATGTAAAAGCTAAGAATAGTTCATAAGTAGGGATCCAGTCACATACATTATTTGTTTCTGATGTTATGCTTCATACATGCCTAATGAGTTTGAGGAAATGTTAGACACATTTATCATTTTGTACAATGTATCTTCATTATTATTCTCTAGCTCATATTTATTCCAGAAAGGTGTCCCTTTCCCTGACTACCTTGCTATTTTAGCTATTAAAACGTTGGAAAAGCATAAAATTTTTTTTTAAAAGTAGTTTCTGTTGGGAAGTGTGAGGTGTTTAGCTAAAAAACTCAGATTCATGCCATTATTATATCATTATAACATTTGTCTGCTTGCAAAATATGGATTTCTGGATTTCAGTTTCCATGTGCTTTGCATATGCAATAGTAAGATTTCTTATAGTTTTCTTTCTTTCTTTCTCGGCTTTCTGTCTGAAGCATCCATGCTCACGGCGGTGCTCCCAGTTTTACGCGGTTTAGCCATAGGAGGGAGCCTCTCCTCTTCCGAAGTTAACGCGGGGAGCCGCAAGCGTTGGACTTGGCAATATCTTCCTGACGATTCGCATTTGGAAGTGTGAACACTTCCCTTCTTCCCATGCGAGTGATGCGCTGCAGTTTCACAGGCAGGTCCATTTACACGGGAGTCAAGCCTGCTGGTTCCACGAACAGCTATGCAGAAACTATCAAACCTGCTCCCAGGAGATTTTCAAAGTGCAAGATCATACCTCCACAGAAGAGAGATTCAGGATTTTTTGGAAAATAGCTGGGTCACATAAGTATCTGCCAACATCACTGCATCATCCAGCTGGTACAAGAGAGAATGTTGTTTACCTAGCGCTGCAGAGGTTATACTCTGGCCTTTTTCATTACTTATTTCTCTTCATTACAGACAATAAACTTTGGAAAGTCAGTTTTTTGGTTGTTGTCCATTAATTCAAGTTAGGTTTGACCTTAGCACAAAGTTTATGCCGTCCATAATAAAACTTATGCTTTAGTGGAGTTCCTTTAGGTGGAAGGAAACACATGGCCGAGTATAATATTTCTGACTACTTTGATTACGTTGAATTGGACCAGTAAGCTGCTATAAGAAAAAGAGAATTAGTCAGTCAAATTAAAATTAAAAACCACAAAATAAATGCAGTAGGGAAATACATCATTAGAGAGGAAAAACAGAATGGTTATGGAAGCCAGAGCAAAAGAATAACATAAAATGTCATAAGAGCTTAAAACCCAAATTGCGTTAAATTTTAGGCAATTTGACTGCATAAATCTGTATGTGAGATATAAAGGAAGGTGCCCTTGAAGTTTGTGTGTGGTCAAAATAATTTCCCATGGTTACTTGTGTTTGGTGATTGAGCTTGAGGCTCCCTTCTGCAATAGTCAGAGGTTTTCCTCACGTTGGACCAGCAGGTATGCCATCCTCTTCCTCATCATATAGGTCTGAGCTGGGGCACTGAGGGTGAAGCGGCCTCCGAAAGAGGGATGGAGATTGCTGCTGAGATGTTACAGAAACACAGCACTTGCTGAACCTGGAATGAGAACTCCCAGTGTACTCAAACAGGAAAGTGGGTGCTCCAGCCTTGCAAAGCTGCCTTTTCAAGTTTCTCCCCTTCTTATTTCAGTTCATATTATTGCTTTCTGAATCCTCTGCCATTTAATATATACTCTGAAATTTGTCCTGGATTGTAAGAGGTTTATTTTATATTATTTTGCAGGAAAAAAATAAAACATCCCACATTTTCTCACAGCAAGAGCAGTGCATAGTATTAACTCAGGCATTTCTCACACCTAATATTCTACTGCTTTTCTTGCATACATTATTGGATAATGTCCAGATAAAGTAATATGGTATGTTTTCTTGTCATATGAATATGATGATAATTCCTGGGAGAAATCTTTAATGAGGGAGTAAATCTGCAACAGTGCTTATGTTCCAGCTCAGTACGACAAATTCTTGTTTGTATAAGTAGATTTCTTGTATGGAGTCTGATTAACTGTAAGGCATTGATGATGCTTGTGTTTGCAGCAGTTTGCAGAGCAGTTTCCCATAAGCTATTTATACCATATGTCTGTATGCCTCTTTATTCCTTTCTTCTCCCCCCCACTTCCCAAATATACCCTAGTTAACTCTATTAATTTCTCTTTGTTTTGGAAAAATGGACAAGAATATCACTATTTAAATCATTGTGTATATGTTTTCACTGTAGTAATATTCAAAAGTTGGAATTCCAGCTGTGCTGCAAACCTCTGAACAACAGGGAAAATACATGTGTCTCCTCCAAAAGGAGGAGGAGACACATGTATTAACAGTCTGAGGCTCCAGACCTAAGAATTTTTTAGCAGATGTTTGTGTTTAAATGCTAAAAGGTTACAAAAGTCTTGATGGTTGGGCTTTAAAGGCCTTCCAATCTTCTCAATGCCTGTGTCCGTGTGCCTGCTCATGTCACTCTGTCTGTAGCACAGTTGTGATGACAATATCTGATCTTTAAAAAATACCAGGCAATGTCCATAGTGTGGATGTCTCCTGACCCCATGCTGCCCACTCAGCCCTAGGCTGGTGCAGAAGGCTGTGGAAGATGGGTTGGATTATAGGCTTTTTTCCTGGCTGGACAAGAGGTATACCCCACTGTCCAAAATTACAGTGTTGGCTTATCTTGGACCAGCATGCCATATCTGCCAAAGCCTCTGTACAGGCACTCAAAATGTGTTTTTCCTTGCCAAATTTACAGAGAACCTCTTTTTTGCTCCTTTTATCTTATTGCTGAAGGAGGAATGAAGATTTAGTGTTGTGCAGGCCCCGTGCTGTTCTTTTACTTTGCTGTTTTAATTTTGCTCTTCTATTTAACTTTAGGAAGACTGACATATTTACTGAAATGTGCAGGCTGATGCACCAGCATTGGCTGATGCACTTTGAAGTTCCAAGCTAGACATCCTCAGCTTCACACACACACACTCCTAATGTAAACCCAGCTGTACTGCTGAATCCTTGCTTTCATCCAATTCTGAAACAAAAGTGAGAGAGAATTTAGGCGAACCCATGGAGATCAAACGCCAGGGAAATGCTATTAGATAAGCCTTGACAAAGTGAAATTTTGACTTCAGTAACATTTTTGTTCAAGTGACTCTAATCATCAGTTTTTAATTTTTCTGCCTTTTTACCCAACTATGTTTTTTACTGTGTTCTCCTCTCATTGCTAATTCTTCCTTCCCTCTTGCAGAGTCATTCCTCTTCCAGTTTGCAGAGTTGCCACCCCACTGCTTTCTCAGAAGTATAATCCAGTCAAGTAGATAAAGAATATCCCTGAAATTCGACATACTTATGTTATATGAACATCAATCATTAAACAACCTTAACATTAAACAGTAAACCTTTAAAATTAATTGACTGTGTTAAGGAGCCCATTAAAAAGTGTACTCTTAGATCATCTGCTGACTATGGAACTCATATTCCTCAACCAAATGCTTAAAAGTCAGATGGTGTACCTTTAAAATGTGCATTTCCTTCTGTTTATAAAGATATGCCATCTCCAGATGATCCAGATGATCTTTAAGGTCCCTTCCAACCCAACTCTTTCTAATATTCCATTTTCTACACTTGCCTTTAAGAATTGCTGGGAGTTTAGAGTAAAAAAAATCAAAGACCTGCAGTAGATTGCACTAATCAGAGTGCACTCACCAGTGAGTGTCAAAGAGCTTAGGAATCTTTAGTTTTACTGTAATCTTTTCCAATGCAATTGTCTGAACCACTCTGCTTGTAGAAAAGATTCTTCTAACTGCTCTTATGATTGCTATTAAATGTGTATGGCTGTTATCCAAATGAAAGCCTTATCCAAGAGCCTTATGCTTTTTGTTAATCCTAGAAACATGGAAAGGAGAGAATGTTGTGCAAAAAAAAAAGGTGCTTTGGACAGATTATACAGATAAGAGGACATGGTTGTGAGCAAGCAGAGAAAAACTTACAGAGCAGAGTGTGCAAACCTGCTGCCATTTCCTAAAGCTTAGACTGCCTTCAGGTATTTGTCATGAGTCCAAAAGTTACATTCTGCTACAAGAATGAGAAAAATGAGCTCTTCCAAAATTTTGGTGCCTGTAGCTTTTGTCCTATTGTGAATTTTTTGTTCCTCTGTGTAAGCTTCCAAGTATAAAGGTGGCTGCATTTTTCATGCTTCATTCTTCCTTTTGATCGGTAGAGCTCATCTCATTTGTGCATAGCATAGTTAAGCACCTGCTGGATGGTGCAAACTTTTTTATTTAGAGGTAATTATTTATATCAAGTGGTCTGTGAAGAGACCTTATTGTTTCTATGATGTTTAAGATACTTCCTTCTTTACAATGGGAATGCTCTCAGATTGTTAGGGAGAAGCAAAGAAGCAATAATGGAAGTTTAGAAGCTGTAATTGGGATATAAATGGTTCACAAGTACATATTTTAAAACCTCTTTTCAAAGGGTGAAATTCATACCACATGACTTTCATCATGCTAGTCCCCCCTATGTCCCAGAATGGGGTCACCTAAACCAAGAGTGTAATTTGAAGGTGGTTCTTAGGAAAAAAAACAACAACAACAACAAAAAAAAAAACACAAACAAAAAAATCCCCACACCTAAACAAACAACAAAACAAACAAACAAACAAAAACCCCCCTAAAAATTGGACTTGAATTAATGAAACTCTATAACTGCTGATATTCCTCTGTATAAATGTCAGATTTTGCTTTTTTTTTTTTTTGAATATCAACCAATTTCTGTCTTTTGTTTGATTATCTTTCATTATCATAAGTTGGGTTCTACCTCACAGATATTCTAATTCTATTCAAGTAAAAATATTTGTAAATATGGAAACAAATACTGTTATCTGAAACAAAGTGCATCTTTCTGAAAAGACAGTACAATTTTTTGGAAGAATGAACATGAGCCCATATTTTTTGTCAGAATTGTGAATATCAAATCCCAAACTAGAAACAATAGTAACATAATTTGTGTTACAAATACATACCATATTAAGCTTAATCTCAAACAAGAGTAGACTAGGCCCTGGTTTCAGAAATCATCTTCTGGAGCATGAAGATCACTGGAGCTAGGGTGAACTATTCTGGAACAGCAGAGGTTTGGCTTTCTGACAGAGACTTCCTTGAGGCAGATCATTTGGCCCCAGTATCCACCTGTAAAATCAGAGGTCCGACAGCCTCCAGTATTCATGATGAACCCATCTGATCAGATGAACAATCAGAAAGAAAGACCCAAATACATTAACAACCTGTGCTCCGCTCTAAGGAAATCAGAGGCCAACTGCAGGCATTAGGATGTCTGTTAATGAGCTCAAGCCTGTGGAGGTGAAGCCTTGCATTTCAGAGTTCATTCACCATCTTCCTTTTTCAATCTTTTTCATGGAAAGGTAATTTCTTCATGAAGAGTTCTGTGAAATCTGGGAGGATTTTTATGTTAAATATATTAATCTTGTAAAAGGATTTCTGAATTCATTTTAGCAGAGAATCTGCATTCAAATACTGAATTTGCAGACACCAATTTTAAGATATATGAATCCTCTGATACTTTATTATGCTTTTTAGGTAATAAATAAAAGACATCACCTTGCAATTGTTTGCCTCAGATTACTGCAATGAGACCTTTATCCAGTACAGAATTGTTCAAGATTCATGGTTCAATAATTGAATTAGCACAGTTAAGAAATAATTCACAAAAGTCACAGTAAAAGTTCTTTGGTCATAAACGAAACAAACCAAATTCTTTCCTTCCTTCCTTCCTTCCTTTGTTCTCTGGTGATGTTGCTATTTTCCTAAACTAAAATATGTTTGAAATCAACAATTTGGATTAATTCCTCCTCTTGAAGCCTTTTCCTTCTGCTCTTAGACCCAAAGTCCAAGAAAAGTGGAAATGGTTTCCCTTAAATTCACATTTTTGAGGTAGGAAAATGTGTTCCAGGCATTTATTGCATGTTTGGTTCACTGTTAAAATGGCTCTGTATGGTGGAAGATTCTCCTCCTTCAGCTAAGCAATAATGGGGAGACAGGGCTGTGGAGTCACAACCCACATTGTGAAAAGAGATCGCATCCATCAAACTGTCACCTTGGTTTTCTCTCCAGGGTCACAGAGGAACAAAGTCAGCTTGTGTCAGGTTGAAATAGCATTGGTAAGTGTTAGTGTGTGTGAAGCTGGTGGCTTGAAGTCTATTTATTTTGTTTGAAAGGCTCAAACAGCATGCTGCCAAGCAGAGGAACAGGCAGGAGGAAGTCTCCTTATAAATTATTACTGGAAGGCTCACAGCCAACATTTAAGATGTGAAATTATGCCATCTGCTTTTCTAGGTCTTGGATTTACTTTGTGGCAGCTGCCTGTTTCTGAGTTCTTTGCATCTTGTGGAGAAGTAAAACTTGTGCTAAAAACTATTATGACAACAGTGTTTCTTTAACAGAGATTTAATACTTTCTTGAGAAGCAGAGGCTATGCAGGGGATATTATCTCAATATCTATCTCACGTTTTCAAGATAATTTGTACTAAAAAATGTTGTCTCTTTTTACATAAAATGGAAATGAAGATAGAATCCTTTTCTTATTGTGCAAAATGCAATTACTTGTTCTGATTTTAGCTATCAGAAGCATTTCAGGGAGTCACCAGTGGTTTTTTAATATGGTGCCTCATAATGTTATTGATTTTGTGTCCGTAGGGGTCTCTTTTTTTATAATTTTGGTATTGATTTTCTGGGGCAACATCTTTGTTGGTTTTTTTTTTTTCCCTGTTTGAAAAATTTAAGATTTACTTGCATGTTCTTTGTGAAAAATAAACATCTAAGGCCTAACAAGAGCTTTAGGAAACCACGTGGCTAATTCTAAAAGGAGAAAAAAAGCCTAATTACTTCAGTGCAGGCTGACTGAGATGCATGCGGGGGACTCTCGCAAGCACCCAGGGGTGTTCTCATTTCAGAAATGAGTGGCTGGGAGGGTGATGACTGGAGATGGGCACTTTTCCGTGCCTTGTCCTGTCGTGCTGTGTGCGCACGGGGTGTTCTGTCCCAGTGCCTGGCACGCCGGTGGCTCTCCTCCCTGGGGATGCTGTGCGGCGGCGGGGCTGGGGCTGAGTGCTGGCAGCATCTCTGCTTCCCCCACCCCCCGGAGGATCGCTCCTGCTGAAGTCATTTGGTGCGCGCTGCTTTTTCCTGTGCGAGGATTAGGGAGTAGGAGAATGGCTTTGTGAGGAAGCTCGGAGAGTGGGAGCTGAAGAGAGGCTGAACAGAGGGGCCGAAAGACTTTAGCCTTTCATAGTTCTTTCAGTCAGTTCATTCTCAGAGACCAATTGCATGTGATACGGCAGCTGGGGGTTTTGTTTTCCTTTCAGCTGTGTACTGTAGGAGAAGCTGGTAAGGTTATTTTTTTTTCCTTGTTCTACTGTTCCATAATGCTATTGTAACTGCTTTATCGAAGCGAGTGTCTGGTGAGGAAGGGAAGTTGGTTAATGATGCTGAGGGTCCCTGCATTGTCTCTGCTTTGTGCAGCTGCAGTTTGGGGAGAGGCACTGTTTACACTACAGGGGCTGGTTTCTGCTGAACAACTTTGCAGTTATTTTTCCAAAGTTGTTTGAGCCTTTCTTTTGGCAAAGCCAGGAAAATAAGCAAATAAACAGACTTGGCTGTTTGGAAAATGGGTAAATTTACAGAGGATGCAATTTGTTGAAAAATCTGTTCTGCCTAATTCTTAGTTTCAGATGTTCTTGCTTTGATGTTATCAGATCTGTTACTTTGCTGAATCAACTCCAAAACTGGGTTTTATGTGAGAGCCTTTCTTCACAAATCTTTTCATGTTTTCAGCAGGGCCAAGATAAATTGATAGCCAAAGAAAACAAAACAAAAATGTATCTGTGGAAGGTGAAAATATTTGAGGAAAGAATAAATCCTAGGGGAATTCAGGAATTAAGAAAATAAATGAAGGAGCCTTAATTCTTGGCAGTAATTTTTAGCAGAATATCAGTGTAATGGGAAGCACATGGTTAGGCAGAGAATAGAAATCCTCTTTCAGAAGATCCAAGATGCACAGGTGCATATCCTGTCTAACTGCACCCTTCCAAAGGAAAAGTTATCATATTTATTGGCTTAAAGGAAAAAAACAAAAGAGAGTGTTAAATCAGAAGATCCTGGCTATCTTGCTCCTTTTGTTATTTCTAGAATAGTGACTTGTGTTGGTCAGAATCTTTTATTTCCTTTCATATTATCGTGGGAAACTTTAGCTTGAATTGGTCGGACATACGTGAGCGCAGCTTGGGGTACACCATGCCTATTCCACAGGCAGGCTCTGAAAATCCTGCCTGTGACTCAGATGAATTGTAAAGACCATAATTACCAACAAAAGTTTCTTTTGTGGCCATTCAAAAATCACAAACAAGGTAAGAGGGAATGATTGACAACAGTTACACTACTGATTGACAGAGAACCAAAAACTTGGTCTGTGACTTACTATGTTAGTTTTTCAAGAAGTGTTGACCTTTTTCACTATTATTCTGTTCTTTCTGATGGACTATTCCCAACTCCTCTATTGAGGCTAGAATGTCTATCTAAAATGTGTCTTTGTAATTACTGCCTATAGTCTGTATGTCTCTTTACAATGATATGCTTGTTTGTTGATGCCGAAACAAAATTGAGAGATGCATTGCAATCAGACCTCCATGAAAGAATGTGTATCTTTTATATGCCTCACATGCTTAGCTATTGATTTCAGCTACAGATTTCAGTCCTATGAAGTAATGAAGTGCCACATCCAAATCCTGCAGATTTATACTCACAGTTCTAGCTGCTAATAATGGAAGGCCCAAGGATATCAATGTGGTTACTCATGTGAGTAAAGATTTGGAGACTCATTTCCCATTCATGAATGAAATGGTTTGGGAAATGCACAGTTACTATGGTTCTCTTTTGGCTTAAAAACAAAAATCTCCACAAAAACAACCACTAATGAGATCTGCTAGAGAGGCCCAAGGATAGGAAAATTCAGTGATTTAACATAAGAATGCAGTATTAATATGAGAATGTGACAGTAGTGTTTTAGGGGTTGTAGTAAAAATGTTCCCTCTCTTTAGCTTATTAACAGCTTTAGAAGCAAGGGAAACTTAATTAATATCTTTGTATTACACCACTAGATATGGCCATGACTTTTGAAATACCACCACAACTATGAGGTACTCCTTACCTTAAAAATAAAAGTTAATTTCAGGTGGTCTTTATCGCATACTTGTACCTATTCTTAGTGATAAATGTCAGTCCTAGCAAGTGACAATAAACTGGTATTTCTGGTTAGGCTCCTCCTGGTTGTATGTAGGCAAAGGTAACAGTATCAGATTGCAATGTTTATTTCACATCCTTCGTTTCACTGCAAGCGAACAAGAAGCAGGATGTCTTCTCTGTATATACCAGTTAAAGAAAAGAGAAATTACTCTGGTTCAGTGTTTCTGAACTGTTCAACAGCATCCTTTAGTTTACAGAGATGAAAGAGATGTATTTGCTGCTACTTCTTTCCTAGTTTTCATGAATTCTAAATTTCCAAATTGTATTTTGGAGAAAAAATAGGCATCTAACTTAACAGAACTCACAACTGATTTTATAGCTCTGCATGGTAAAGGAAATATATTGCAATTGTTTCGCCAAACAGTCCTGAAATTACCAGTCTGAAAGAGATAATTGTCTATCCCATCGATTTTTAAAAGCAGAGATACATGGACTTTTATATGGCCATTATTGTTGGAAAAAGGGCCTTGATCACCACCAACATCACATGCATAAAGAAGTAAATCTCGGCTATAAATGTCTTTTATTAAGTTAAAGCAGAACAAAATTCCAAAGGTGGAGGGAAACACATAAGCAAACATAACATTCACTTATAAAATTAGAGCAATCTAAATATGTTTCAGCAGTCATTAGCTATCTGCTGTTTGTCACAACTGAAAGGTTTGTGCAGATCAAACCAGTAATATTGCTTCTCAAAACACATAAATATTTCTGTAAAAGAAATTGTGGAGGTGGACCTGCCACGCTGGTGCTGTGCTGGAGTTTGGTGATTTTTTGGTGAGTTTTTTTCATATTTCTTGGTCCAAATGTAACATAAACACCGTGTAGAGCAAAAAAAACCCCAACAAGCCTCAACAAGAAATGAGTGTGTCTTCTATATTATTTACATATATATGTATGTATAAACGTTAATGAAAATTTATTAAGATGTACTTGGCACACTGCAGATTTTTTTCCCAGCTGGTTTTGTTAGTATTCTTTTACTTGTACTCTTGCTTGCACCCCTGTAAGATCTGTTGTTTGAACAGACCTGAAAAGACTCATGCAAACATCAAACATCTTCCATGTTAACGAAACACTTTCTATGTTTGTTACTAGGATTGTAAGAGGATTCACAAATCTTACACTTAGAGCTGAAGGCTGCCCATCTTCCTAGGAATTGCTACCTGAAGTGAATGTCACTAAGTCAGGCTAAGCATTCTCCAAAAGGATTCTACTTGTCTTCTTAACAGGAGGAAAACACACCTGGGCTCTCCTGGGAAGCTGCCATATTGCAAACAGTAAGCAGCAGGAGGTCCAGTCTGGTGGGAAAGGATAGGAATTAGCAAGGACAGATCCCACTTGACTGCCTGACAAAACAAGAGATTTTGAATGCTGCTTCAAAATCATCATTTATCGTTTTTTTAAAACACTATGAAAGTAGTCAGTTACCAATTCAGTATTCTTTTACTCATGAAGTAAAAGAATGTAGAACACATGGAGTATTTTTTTGTATATATTTCAATGATAGTTGAAACTTGTAGTTTCTAGATATGTCTCTGTAACTTTTAAAATTTTGTGAGGGAAATCTGCATGATTGCTGGTGCATCATTCTGTTATGCACATCCTCCAGCACCTCAGAATCACAGCGTGCTCCATATCCTAGGATTTTCTTGTTTTTAAATCCATTGTAAACAGGCAGATATTGAACTGCTGATTAGGAGATCATCTGTAGGAGGTTTGAATGTATGATCTGTGGGAGATGTAATGATATATAGTTAAGATTTGAAGAGTTCACACACATCCCACTCTCTTACTGGGATGTGATTCAATAATATATGGCCATAACCCTTAATTTTTGAAAACCTGTAATGTTTACAAGCATGTTGTGCCTCCTGGTTGGATATAATTAATCTTCTTCTTTGAAATCTCAGTTCTTTCTAGAAAAGTAGTATTAATTTTCCATGATAAACCTCCAGGTTTTAAGGGATTGACTTTTCGTCCATTAAAAGTTAAAATTCAGCCCACAGGGTGTGGCAGACTGGGCAGGATGTTGTCTGTCATCACTGATGCAGAGTGAAATGATAGAGATGTGTGGTCTTATCCAATTAAAACTGATTGAAATTTTAATGATCTCTTGGCTGACACTTTGGGAAAGACCACCAGAGATTTCCTAAGGGGAAAGAACTTTTAGCTTCCAACAATACCCGAGTCTGTCCAAGACCGGTACATTATTAGCTGACATCTATGGAGATTTGTAAGGACTTTTGAAGTTTTCTGGATTGCATACAGACAGAACAGTGAAATTGATTATTTTTATTTCCATGAATAGGAGTATCATAGTTCAGTGCTAAAAAAAAGGAAGCTAAAGGTCAACCTGTCAATCAAAATTCATCTACAATACAAAAATGCAGGATTTTTTTCTTGAGTTAGTCCTTCTTACCCAGTGCAAACCCAGTGTAGAACTAGTGTAAGAACTGATGTAAGAACTGAGACTTCAGGACCTCAAGGACTTTCAGAGCATTCTCAGAAGACAAATGAAGGAACAATGAATTTTGACTGCCTCTGCACCTCTCTTAAGTACTAGACTTTGCACTGCGGGACACTCCATTTTATAACTATTTCTGTATTCCACCCTTTTGCTCTCTAAGTCAACAAATTGCCTAGAAAGTGTTTCGAAATGTCAGTAGGTGCTGAGAGAGCAGTAAGAGTGAAAGCTGGGAGAACATGCAATACAACCTGGTTAGCATTCAGTTCCAGATTAAGATTCTAAAAATTGGGCAACAGTGCGCAAATGTCTACAAGTGATTCAGCTCAAGCGACAGCTGACACCTGAAGTGTAATTCTCTTGCCTACACATGGGAATCTAGTGCCACCAGGGATGCCTTAAGGTACCTCAGACACCCACATGGGACTGAGAGGTGACACAGGACATGACTCTGAAATGAGGCCACCCCTCAGCAGGGAGGCCTTCTCACCAGCTCTTCTCATTCCACTGCTCATGTGGACTCGACCATCACTGGCTCTAGTGCCAGCATCACAGTTAGCCTGTCTACAGGCTACCACACACAATTTGAATAATTGTTGATTTTTATTACATGTTTTTATTGTGTCACTACTATTGAAGCAAAAGAATTATTTATGGACCAACATTAAAGTGTTCCTGTTCATTATGGTAGTAGGAGGAAAAAGGAAAGCAGGAAGGAAGGAGGAAATTGTATTTGTCCTATCTTCTGGAGGCACCTATTTTGAATGCTTAAATTAGGACTCCTCATTGGCTTTGTAAACCATTGAGACCTATATAGACCTTATCTCAATTATTTAAATTCTGTATAAAACCCTAGCCAAGAAGAGACAGTCTCCTTGGACTGATTCATGTGGCCTTGGTAAGATGCTGAGCTGGTAACATCTAGGACTGGTTGATAGAAAACATCAGGCGTGCTCATTATATCTTAGGTCATCTGAATATTACACTTTCCTAAGGTTATTCTAAGTTCTGTTAATATGTGCTCAGACTAAAAGAGGTTGAACCAACAGTTCTTTTCAATATATCTATCATAATATTCTATTAATTTAATTTAGCATAACTTCTCTTTTAAATGGTTGGAACTGATTTCTAGATGTACCTCTCCATCATCTGTATGGGACCACCATGTCTGAGAAATTATTCTGAGGAAAGAAATGCTTTCCTTTTTTTATGTGTCACTCACATGAAGTCATTTTGCTGATATGTCTTTAAACTTTCACATTGTTATGCATATCTATAATGTTTGTGTAATGTATCCATGTGTATTTTGAAACAATATATATTTGCACTCTACCTCACAATTTCTTTGTTTTCAGAAAATTATTTCCCCAACTGAAAACATAAACTATAAGTAATTGTCTGTTTTGGGGGCCATAGTTCAGATGGTAGGGCAATTGTGGAAGGGTTTACCAATTTACATATTAATTAAACATAGTTTAATGGACCTTGATTAACATAGGCTCAGTCAACATCTTAATTAGCCAGAAGCACATCATGAGGTACTGGTGCCTGTCTTCCAACCCCTGAGATTTTTTGCCAAGCAAGTACAGGTTCCTCAATAGCTGTTTTCTATAGCATTGTTAAAGCTGAGACCTAAATAATTACTCTAATGAGGGAAGTTAGTTAAAAACTGTTTGGCCATGTGTAGAACACCTGAGGTAGCAGAGCATCTTCATTGGAGGGCAGATCCCAGCCAATTTGTTACCTGGATCAGGTATAATATTAAATAACACATTTGTGCCAAAATCACATTGAGCACAGAATATGTTTTTTAAGAACTGTGGATGTTTTTATCTGATTGATTAGTTCCACATGTATGCAGCCCCAGGAATCTCTCCACAGGAGCCCACATGGAATTGGGATAAGCACAATTTAAGTAAGCCTTTGTAGTTGAGTAACCTGCTGGGCAGGACTTCATCTCTGGTAACAATGTCTTTCCTGATATTTTGTTTAAAGGCTTGCTAGTCTGCAGCTAATTTATTTTACAAGTAAAAATCAACTTTCTCCATACAGATGTGTTTTAAAATTCCTTGAATACTATCAAATATTGTTTTCGAAAGCTGGCCTGCCTGAGGACTAACACCCTGTGGGACAAGGAAACGTTTAGAATTTTTCCATATTTGATTCCTTGCTGTACATCTTTCACTGCTGCAAAATATACACAATACTATGTAGATGGAAATGTTAGGTGTATATTTATTTTTATTTTCAAAAGGAAAATTTTGTTATGAAATGTTTGATTTTAGTGAGAAAAAATGTTTATTTTATTGAATGAAACCAGAAAATTATCTCCCTTATTATATGCTCCCAGTATCACATGTATGCAGAATAAAAGTGCAAATAACATGTACACTGTGTAATTTCTGTCCTTGCTTTCATGATAGCTGGTGTAAGAGCCACTGGTGGTGGCAGAGAGAAAAACATCTGTTTTCTTGTGTGGAACTGGCATCTGAGCAAAACAGGGAGCAATTTATGACCTTATATTTTCTACTGTCATCAGGCACAACATTGTGATTTTCTGCTTGGTTTCTGAGAAGAAGAGATAAGAACTATCTTTGAAACCAGTACCAGTCACTGTGTGAGTGTCGAATTCTACCCTGGCCTTCTACCCGAAGGGACTGATATCATGGCCTCCCATATAGAAACTCTTCCCTTGCTGCAGAAATGCAGGAAAGTTTCTCTGAGATCAAAACCACTTACAAATTACAGATATCTCTTGCCAAAATTGAGAGAATTTATTAGTGGAAAAGATCCAGGAAGCTTCCTTGGTCTATTTGCTTGCCAATGTCTTGTTATTTCTTATATCCTCTCAAAGGCTGCATTATATGCAATCCACTCTTGTAAGTTTTAGTGACAGTCTGGACTCTTATTTAGAGGTTTATTTTCTTGGTATTAAATATTCACTTCATGCTCATCTTTGTAGTACAAAACATCTTGCTCCCTTCAACTCAGGTCACTAAACAAAAGAACTACTCTGTACATAATTATAAAAACATTTTAATTGCATTTCTAGATATACTGTAAGTTTCAGATAAATGGTGAGAATTTGTATTGAATCCTTTTGTGAAAAGCAAACTTATAAAGCTATTGAAGCCCTAATGTTTGCCATCATAAAATAAAAATTTTATGCCTTGAAATATGGAGTGATAGAAATTGCCTTGACATATAGAACTTGAAATATCTTAGGCTAAAAAAGAGCAATTTTAATCTTTGTGGATTCAAAAAATTTAGCAGCTATCTGCAGTTGCCATGTTGCATTAATGTGGATGCTACCAATATTTCTTGACTTAAGTACATAGAAATTGGTGGGTACAATTTTTTTAAACCTAAACACATATTGATAGAGCTCCCACTGAGGTACTGCAGTCTATAGAGGTCATGTGATAACTGAAAATGGCTGTTTGGATGAGTGTCTTGACTAAAGCTAAAAATCTCAGTTTTAGAGGCTAAAAAATACAAAAGAAAGCATCTTGTGAGACCTTTAAACACTGATTTTTAAGATGATTTTTGTATCTAGAGTTTGGATATTTTTTTAGCTATGGAGAGTAGTGCTAGAAACTATTCTGTCTAAATCCACAAGGAAGCTTTTCTAACAGATGATTTTTCACTTCGACATTACCTCCTCTTGAACATCAGCAGAGGAAACTGTGCTTGGGCTCTGTTTCATCTTTTGTTACATTCATATTACTAATATGTTTTATATTATTCCTTGTTACTTTTTTTTTTCTGATATCCATCCTGGATAACTAATTAAAAATGGAGATTTATCTTCGCTAACCTCCATGAATCAAAATGACAGATTGTTTCATTGTTAATTCTAAAGGAAAGTCTTTTCATACGTGCCTTCTGGAGGTTTGTGTCTTTCTGCATTATAGCAGAAGCTCACATACTTAGATTTAACCCGTAATTTCAATGTTTAAAATGTGAGATAAATCTCTCCTTTAATGACTTAAATTTGGTATCATTATAATGTTAAAGTCTGCAGAACTATCTTGACATTTAAAGCACATAAAATACCATCCCTACACATATAGACTGCAAACGTTTTTAAAGAGGAGACACAACTTATCTTTATCACTCTTGAAATTAATTGTTAACACTAAAAAGTGTATATTAATTTGTAACCTGTTTTTCTCTGGAAAGTTCTGGTACCTATTTTCAACAGCCTTAGAACATTATTTCCTAAGGGTTTCTTGAGTTCTTAGATTAAATACCAAATTCAAGTGAATGCAATCAAGAAGCAAAGCAGAATATTAAAATGCCATGAAGCTATGTGAACAGCATTTTCTTAAGATACTGAATTTTCAAGTCCTAAGAGTGAACAAATGTTTTCTACAGTAGTATGGTTTTTCCATGTAAGTGCTTACAATGAATTTCAAATAGGAAAAGAGATAAAAATGTTATGTCTCATACACAGAATTCATCATGTTGTTAAATCCCCATAATCAGTCATCCTCCTGGAAGTATTCAAGTAGTTACACTGTAATTAACTTGCATTTGCACAGTATTTTTCAGCATAGGAAATCTGTACAAAATGCTCTCATTTTACAGAAAGGAAAACAAAGAGGTTCAGTGTTTTGATCTGATTCTGGAATTTCTGAGCCAAGTATGTCTCTAGTGTTCATGATCAGAGGTCAGGGCATCTTTCACATATACTCCTCTCTTCCCCCTGAGAAGAGGTTTTCCCAGAATCAGTCCCAGGGAGACATACTGGGGAAGCAGGTGGGGACTTATTAACAAGACACATTTGTTTGAGTACAATTGCAGTCATTAACAATGCAGCCATTGAGCTGCATATACACAGAAAGTAAATATTTATGTGATTGCTGATCTATCTGGAAAAAATAAAAATGGGGAAAAATTATTTTATTTTGTTAGATGTCTGACTCTTTCTGTTATGCCATTTCTAGGTTGTCATCTTTGTACAGAGCTGTAGACTCTGTACACAGCTGTAGATCAAACTGAAAACATTTAAATTAAAAAAAAAAAAGAAAAGAAAGAAAAACCCAAAGAAAAACCCAAAAAACAAATGAGCAAACCAACAAAACAAACAAACAAACAAACAAAAACAAACAAAAAAAACAAAAAAAAAAACACAAAAAAACCCCCAAAAAAACAAACAAAAAAAAATACCCAAAAAACAAAACAAAACAAAACAAACCCAAAAAAAAACCCCGACCAAAAACCACCAAAACCAAACAAACAAAATGCTGGGAAAAAGCAGGTCAAAAAGCCCCATCCAGCTGTAGCTGATACTGTTCAGCATGAAAAATGTTGTGTTAATTCTCTCTGGTTTTTTTTTTTGTAGATCATTAGAGGGCTTTATGTTCTTTCCAGACCAGTACAAAAGGCATTCAATATCTTGATGTGTCTCTATGAATTTGAAAGATATGACCTCCATAGGGGATGCTACTGTTGGTTTTACACCATTAATGTTTTCCTCTATTTATTTCTGCAGAATACCTGCACCATCTTTTAAAGTGGGAATTGCCTGGGGTGACAAATTGAATCTTGAATCTTTGCACCTGATGCCACTAAAGCCTATAAATTAGTCATGGACTAGGAAGATACAATCCTAAATATTTCTATTTCTCATAGAAAAAACAACCCTTGGGGTCACTAATAAAGAATAGAAAACCTGGACTTGTTAACAAGAAAGCAATTAATTATTTACACACATGTGAGTATCTTCCGTTAGCATCTTTAGAATTAGGAATCCTTGTCCTGCTGGATTTACTTCTGCCTTTGAGAGTGTAGCCATTAAGAAAAGGTATTCGTCAACCCTTTTTAATACTGGGAAAAGCAAGCAACAGAAAATATCATTCTAAAGCAGGGCTGTATGTGTCCATTGCTTTTGATCTTTCAAAAGAAACAGAGATTAAGCTATCTTATTGCAAAGCTACAATAGTGTGGAATCACTGGTAGTGACTGTACTATCACCCATATGGTGGTTTATTATTCTAGCACATTCATGGCCAGGATAAAGCAAATAAATTATTGAGTGCTGTGAGTGATTTCATTTATGTATATATGTATGTATGCATGTATGTCATTTTTAGAGCAAACAGTAGAGAAAAACCTTGCATCCTCATATGACTCCCATGGGGAATCTTAATGCCATTCAGCCAGGTGGAGCTTCTATGTGATTTTTTCCCATTCACTGCCATCCACCTATCCATCATAATGCCCTGAGCAGTTTTCATCCATGAAAACTCCTTGCTATAGCAATATATAAGCTTTGTAAATAAAGGCTGGCATCCCTGAGGGGAACAATATAGACTTCTAGGAATTCTCATATATTTAATCTGGTTTAAGGCCTGAAAAGTATATTTCTGTAATAAAATATTTTAATACCTTTTTGTCCAGGGAAATTTTTTTTCCATGGCAGGTGACCCATAGGACTGCTACGGATATGAACATTTAGGTCTTTCAAATGGATGCAGTATGATGCAGGAATTTTTAAAAGATTACTCCAAGGGGAAAGGACCCCACTCCCATCCTCCTCACCCCCAGTGTCTGAGCAGTTTAAAAGCATAAAGTTCCATGTTATCCCTGCAGATATAGGCAGAAAACTCCCAATGGCTACAGCCAAAGCTGCATGTGTGCATCCAAGTGTAGTATTTTGGTTTTGAAAGTTAACTAGGATATGAGAGAACAGAATAGTGTTTTGTATAGCACCTTTCATACTTGTTATGGCTCAAAGCACCTCATAAGGACATAAATGATATACTGCTAGTACAGGGAGCTTGAAAGAAGGCTGAGAAGGTATTAGGTGCTTAGCAGGAGATCACAAAGCATTCCAATGAGCAGAGCTTGATTTAATAAAAAAAGCAATAATGGCCAGAAATATTAATGTTATATTTTTTCTGCTTCTTCTCTCTCCCTGTCTCTCACATGCATAAAAGATGCCACCAAAATGTTGAGAGTTTATGATCCACTATCTTGATGCTGTTGACTTCTTTTCCCTTGGGCCTTGTCTGAGCATTCAGCAAAACCTGGGTGTTAGTTTTGAAAAACAAAATGTCTTCTCAGCTTTGGCCTTACAGTGTGAAACGCTTCAGTCTAGTTGTGACATCATACACAGAGCTATGTAGCAAGATATGCAGTCATTTGGAGGCAAAATCCTCCTAAGCATCCAGGGTTCCAACAAGCCTCTAAGCAAGGTGGGCAGTTTTCTAGTACCTTCTTTAGGCACCTGTGCTGCCTCAGCAGAGACATCTAAGTTGGCTCCATCTCTGCACACTCAGGACTCGGGGGTGTGTGCCTGACCTGAGCTGACAAATCTTGTGGGGAGTTTGAATTCAGACCCAATATTGTCACATTTAATTTGAGCATAGCACTGTCTTATGAGTGGTTCTAATATACTGGACTCCTCCTATGTTGCTTCTCGCCATGACGTGGGTAAACCTCCACTGTGCTACCCTAATTCAAGCCCCCAGTAACTTGAACAGCCAGGTACATGGAGCAATGAAGACCTGCCATAAGAACCCAACCACAGGGGACATGCTGAGCAAGCAGATTCCTCTGCAAAGCTTGTGCTGAGATTTGGGGCAGCTGAAAGGATGCGAGAGTTGATAAGCCTCTGGAGCCCAAATAAAAATTTTAAGGCAAAAAGGTCAGTCATTGTCTGGAGATAATGTATTTAGCCAGAAATTCCTGAATTCACCAACTGAACAATTTTAGAATTTGTGGATTCTCATAATCTGTTTCTGATGCCACATGGTAGTTGCAGGTGTCTGTAATTTCCCCTCTAAATCATTTTGTGAGTAAGCTTTCTTGCAGTGACTGCATGGCTCTCATTGTTTACCAGTCTCTCTTCATATTACTGACATCAAGGTTGGATTTATCTGATTATATTTACTTAATTGTTTAATTTGTTAAAACATTTAATAGAAGGCTTCTGGAACTATATACTCAGTATTTTCACTATAAAAATAAGCAATATCATGTGTATCTGTCTGCTACTGCATTTGAAGTGATAGGATTTGATTTGGGACAGCGCCAGGAGTCTTTTTGATATCTGCCCTTCAATAAGCAAACGGGAGTGGGAAACCAAATAGTTTGTGAACAAAGATTTCTGTAGTCCCTTCCACTTAAAGAGATTGCAAAGCCTGAGCTAAAACTGATGAATGCCATGGAGTCAGCAGGCTGTTTAAAGCAACAGGTATTTAACCTGAAAGTTAGCATGCTTTGCACAACCTCCTCTGCATAGGAAGGGAGCTTGCAGCAGTCCTTCTGGCTATCACAAGACATATTACCCCTTTCAGGAGCTCTCTGCCTAGGCTAGCATGAGCACAAAATGAGGTCTTTTCTTACCTGTAGAGGAGAGCTAGCTTTCAAAAAGCATTAACCTCCTGCTAGACTCCACCTCTTTCACAATCATAATATTTTAGGTTAAAAATCATAACATGTTAAAGACAATTCTGCATTCCTTTTTTCTAGCCCCTGGCTTTCAAATTGTAGGGGTTATATTCAGGTCAGACTGTCAGCTCTCTCTCTGTAACAGTCTAAAGGCTAAATCCCTTTCAAAAAAGAAAATAAATCTTCAGTTCTCACATAATGATTTGGTATCTGGAGCTGAGGCTTCACAGAAAAGATCAAATAGCCTAAGCCTTGTGACAGAACTGCAAGGAATGGCAACGCCTCATTATCCCACAGAGTAACATCTCAGTTATAGTTGTCTTTGAATGTTCTCTGAGACACATGACCAAGAATATATATAGTCCCAGTGACAGGAGATGGTACTGCTCCTATGCTGTGTGTGTTGGGGATTGCTGTTTGTGTATATTGTTAGAGCTGCTCACTCAAGCATTGCATGTGGTTAATTTGATGGTTGTGACATGTCAAATGGTAACAAGATGTGAGATACTGTGCAAAAGTTAATGGCTCATGGGCACAGATGGGGCCAAAATTGGTTATGACTGGCTGCTTGGCATTAAATTCTTGGAAAATTAGAGAATAGAGATGGAGGCACAATACAGTGAACAGCTTGTTCTTCCTCGGTGATCTTCCTTGAAAAGAGAGCAGGACTCTTGTCCCATTTGGACCCAGCCATGAGCTCATCTCTGCCTGCACACTCTTCTCCAACAGCTGCAGCTGTGTTGGAGCAACCTCAGTGCCTGTGCTAATGGGATAAAAGCATTTCCATGTGCTCCTTTCATTCACAAAGCACATGTCCCTCCCCATGGCCTCCAGTGTATCCTCATTCCCTTGAAATGGATGCAGATATTAAAGCCTGCTATGTTTAATTATTGCTCTGCCTGGGAGGAAATAAAATTTTACAGTCCTTTTAACATGTTTCAAGACAGGTAGGTATAAGTCACAAATGTGCAATGAGCAGTGGGCAATTCAGAAGCCATCAGAAAGCAGTAATGTGCTCCAAAGAGAATGATCATAAAACTTACATGGTCTTCTCAGCCATGTGTGCAGGGTTCTGCAGTTCCTGGCCTGATGAGTATCACTCCTCAGCAAGGATCTCTCACAGTCAGGACCTGTGCAGGACAAACTCGCCTCAAGGCGTGGTGTGGTAACACTCTGGAGGTGTTATAAACCGACCCATGAGCAGGTAGATTGCTACTGGGAGAATTTTGTCCTGAAAGTTTTTGAATCCCCATTATTTCAAATTAAGTCAAATGGAAGAGCTTGGCTTCAACCCTTTTACCTACTCTATGCAAAGTAAAATTTTATTTTTTTGCTTGTATGAGTATAGAATGAAACACATGTGGGAAAGTTTTCCCCATTATATATACCCCTGCTATCCCTCTGCTTTGCTTCTCCCACAAGTTTATGATTTTGGGGAAATATTGCATTATGCATGAACCAGCCAGTGGACATTATCCTTTGATTCAAATGGAGCTTTTTGTGTATATGTGTATACACATTTTAATAAAGGTGTGTGTCTACTCTTCCCCTGTCCCTCTCCTTTTCCCAGCACAAAAGCCATTGCTTTCTTTAAGTAAGGTTGTAGCAAAACAGCACCAAAACAATTTAGCATCATTCTCTCTTCTCCCATTACAATATCCTTTATAATATCTGACAGCCACAGCAGCAGCAGGCAAGCTCCACTATCCTGTGGTTTTGGGTTTTTTTTAGTATTTATCTATTTTTTGAGAAGCAAACAATCAAAATAGAAACCATGGCTTACTTTCAGTTTTGCATTTGCACTACATGCTTTTTGACATTGCCTTTTTTTATTAATAAATCATTTCAGTTTTCTTCTGATTCACAATCACATTACTCTTTCTTCTTGCATGAAATTTTCCTGTGAAGGTTTAAAGACTTGTTTTTGCTAGGAAGCCCTCCTGTCTTTTTGTTTCTAAAGACTGGTTTTTTTGAGTCTTTATACTACACCGGGAAAAAAAATTACTAAGAGATTGGAGAAATATTTCTTGGAAGAGGATGTAAAAAAGCATATATTATGTTTTGTGGAGGATGATACATCTAGTGATGTAGTTGGAAGAGGTTAATAACTGTTTTTTTCACATGGAGACGAAACTGTTTGTTAATGCCTGTTGACAATATGTGTTGATGATGCTAGGCTTCTAGCCTGAGCGCTAGCAGATGATGATAAATTCCAGACTCTAATCAAACATCTTTCAGAAACATTAACATTTGCTAAATAAACATAGTTTTCTCTTCTCTATTGCACGTAATGGATGTTTTTAACATTGTTTGCCAGTCTTTTTATAAAGTATAACAGGTGGCCACTGCTTCTGATGAAATAACTATATTACTTAACCCTTTTCTTGGGAAAGAAAAGGCTTGGGCTTGCTACTGCCATTCATATTTTCTGTAAATGACCCTGATGACAAAGACAAGAAAAGTTTTTGGTTGAAAAATATATTGCCAGTTTTAAATGAAAGAATGACTACTTCTCTCTGGTTTGATTTTCACATTGGTCACCCTCTTTCTCCTCATAAAATGTGACAGGGAAAGTTTAGTCCAAAAGTCCATGAGGAAGCACAGAGATGCTAAGAGCCAGCTCTCAGAGTGATGTGGTAGATCTATGCTGCACTCTGAGACAGATTTTGGGAGTGGCCAGGGACAGCCTCTTCTTGATCTACTGGATGATACAATTGCTTGAAGAATTTTATGTCAAAACCCGCTGTGTGTCTTATTTGTGTGTTCTTGGTGACACGCTAAGGCAGCTGGCTGAGTGTTATTGAGGTACTAAACTGGCAGGTATACTTATGTGTGCAAGGAGCAGTGTGTGGTGTAAAGTGGTGACTAAAATAGGTTAAGTTCAGGCTCCCAGGTCCAGTGTTTGTGAAATACTGGTTGGCGAGGTTAGTCTGCTCTCTGAAGTCAATATTTGTCCTGTGGAGAATCTGAACACCATCAGAACAGATGCACTGGGAGCATCTGGGATGCTCAGGAGCATTCTGGCAAGATGGAGTCCTTTTGCAGCATGCTGCTGTATGTGCATGTGAATGGCAGAGTGAGAACAAACTCCTCAGATTCAGAACACACTTGATTCCTAAACATTTCAAGAAAGTATTTGGCCTTTGACATTGATGACATACCAGAGATTGCTAATAATAGCATGCCTGAACTTTTGTTAGAAAAATAAGAATGTCCCTCAGCAATTCCCACACTCCTAAGTTAAATCACCACAACATCATGTTAATGCCAAGGCTGATAAGATACAGAGAAATATTAAAAACTCAGTTGAGTAAAATTTGTTCTCATTTGAGAGGTCTTTTTCACGAGACTGAAAATAAGAACAATGAGATATCAGCTAATCATTTGTTAGCACCCTTGCTCTTGGACACACACAGGAGTGGCAGGATGCTCCTGTCCCACTTGCTTGCCCAAAGCTGCTAAAGTTCTGCTGAATTGTTGTGGCAAATGCAGTTTCATTCCCTAGCCCTAAAATAAAGGAAGTATGAGTAGGAGGAAGAATTAACTGACTTAATACAGAGGAATTCCTAAGAGGAAATACTATGAATGGATGAGCTTGGAGAGGAAGTTTAATCTGAAGGTTAAGCTGTATTGTTTTTTATACTGGGGGGTGGAAGGGGTTGGTAAGATCAATAAATCTATCTCCAAGAGGAGGTCAAACTTGGATATACACTTTTACGTTTGCATGTTTTCCAAGCAGAGTGATAAGGACTCTACCTGTTCACATCCACAAATAATATGAAACCGATTATTCACAAAGGTGGAAATAGGGGGATATATGCAAAAATTTCATAATATTTACTATTTCTCTACCTAGGAAGAACTAAACAACAGAAATCTGTGAGTGTGGATGGGGATAAAAGTTTGTTTCAATATGAGGAGACCTGGTGTTAGCATGGATCTTGGAGGATGTAATAATTAGTGGAGTAATATTGTTTCCACAAAGTCATTTTATATGATAGCTGCCCTGGTACACGTTTCTCACCTGTCTGGACATGACATTCAAAACTTGTTTTTTTTTTTTTTGTCTGATACAAAATTCAGAGTTTGTGCTTAACCTTTTTGAAGGGAAAAAAAAAAGTACATGTTAAATTAGGAAAGACAGAAGGAATATGAAAATGAGCAAGATGGATTGATATCCAAGTGACTAGTTTGAGTTATCCCAAGGTTTACTTGCTGGTGTTTTTATCCCTCCTTATGCTGACTGAATATCTCAGGATATTCTGTTGCTATAGGCTAGTGTGGAACACACTCTGTATTAATGGTCAGAGTTAGTGATTTAGTTTTATTTTCACAAGCAGAAAGCTGGTCCTTAACAAAAACTCTTGTGTCCCAAGGGGATAGGCATATGCTGGGAAGAAAATATATCACAAATTTCAAGTATGCAAACTTGTGGCCTTTTAAGACCCTAAGTACCAAGGAATTACAATACAGAGACTTCACGGATATGATAATGCTGGGGCATAAAATGCAACTCCTGGAATGCAGCAATAGCGTGTTTCCTCCACAGCCATTAAAGCTAGGAGAAAAGCAGTTGCTGGTTTGAACCTAAGCTGTCTTCTCTTTGTGTGGAGGAATCAGCTTTAAGCATCAGAAAAGTTTAGAAGAGGAGTTGATGTCATGTTAGGAAGAAGTGGATCTTACAGTGTTATAGATGAAAGAACTGCCTGCTGTGTATGGTTTTTAAAAATGTATTTTATTGTTGCTAAGTTTGGATCTGAAGCTTAGCTGAGAAAAATTGTTCAGATTTTCCCTACAAATAGAAAGTTGGTGCAGTTTCTACAAGAAGCTGGTGTCACATCTCCTCGCAGAGATGCTCCTGCTCCTTTCGGAGCGGGGTAGGCTGTGCTCAGGCGGGCGGGCGCGGAGGGCGCAGCGGAGGGAGCGGCGGCCGCCGGGGCTGCCCCGGGCCGGCTCTGCCCGCCGCGCCTCGGGCTCCCCGCCCGGCCCCGCTTCTCACTTGGTGTCCATGCACGAGTCTGGCACTCGTGAGCTCGTTGCTCTGTTGTAACATAGGTGTGCGGGCTCTCAAGCACTGGGACAGGGAAGCGGTGGAGTCACCATCCCTGCATAGGGACATGGTTTAGTGGTGGGCTTGGCTTTGCTGTGTTAATAGCTGGACTCGATCTTAAAGATATTTTCCAACTTAAATGATTCTATGATTTACATTAAATTCTTGTCATTTTTCCTCTTCCCATCTCTCAGTCTCATAATTTATCACCCCATCTACTTCTGCATGCTTGATCCTGCACTTACCCTGTAAGTGCTACAACTACCCAAATACTGACACCAGTGACAGAATCATTATGATAGATGATGTCTATCTCGGTAAACAGAGTGTCAGCTTCAGGTTTGGGAACAGATTTCCTTAAAATTGCTAAGCCTTCTGGCAGATGACTTCACCATCACCTTCAAACTTCCCAAGTCAGGTTTGATGTGTGCTGAAGAACAAGGAGGCAACAAAAAACCCTTTCCTGTTCTTCAGAAAGGAGCCCAAATACAGAGTGAGTATGGGTGGGTTTATTTTGTAGGTAACAAAAGTGGTGATTGTAGAACAAGCATGACAATTTTACCTCAGCTAACTACAGTACAAAAACACCTCTGGCTAAATGCTTATTATTGTATTTGCAGACTGGCTCCATATGTACCACATGTGCTTATTTTTGTTGCATTGTGATTTCAAGCTTTTATGAAGTGATAAGCCACATATTAATAGTTTTAACAGAAGGTTCTCTAGTTGTTAACATGGTAACACCTTGCAAGCACAACATGTTATGTCCATTTTTCGTTCTAGAAATATGCAACATTCTGCACTTCAAAATACATAAGGAAAGTGTCTATTTAGTACTTAGATCTGCTCAATATATTATCTTCCATGAATTCTGACCCTGTTGCTCAGACCTGCTATAAAAATTTTCTGCCTCAGACTGCAAAATATTAATTCATTTCCCGGGAATCTCTTTGGATACAAGCTGTGAAAGAAGATCTGGAAGTTGCATGCACATTTGCTCTTGCTCAATCTTACTCCAAACTGAACCGATTACAAACACTATTATAGTAACAGGCATTCAGATATATCCAACTAAGTTATTAGCCCAGCTTGGAGGATTCTTTTTGTTTTCCCTGACCACAGTCAGGTTATCAGTTGCATATGGATGTAATCCTACTCATATTTACCTCAGTATAAATTGGGCCATTTTTAAAATAAATGAGTTTCATAATAGCAGGGTTCCATCCTATGACTGTATCAGATGTCAATGGAAATTTTCAAAATATGGTAGCAGGTACATAATGATCACAGTGACCCAAAGAAAGTCAAAACATTAGTGTTTTAATGATAATAAAAATTCGGAAACCTTATGTTTATTTACATTCTATGTATCCTAATAAACCAAGTCAAATTAAAATAAGTCAATGGGTTAAAACTTCCCTTTAATTGCATCACGAAGAGTACAAACAAGTAGAAAAATTTGAAATTTGGTGCCTTTACAGTAACTCCATTCAACTTGCCCTTCTAAGTAGGCAGTGCATGAAAGCATTTGCCCATGAGTAATATATTAGTAAACGGCCGTGATTTGATGTGACACATTTCCGCCCAATTTGCATACCTGATAATAGGCTTCCTAAATATCACCTTCAGATTCACTGGCAAAAAAGGAACCCATCTGAAAGAAACACTGGATTAAATATTGGTGATGGGACAATCCTGGGTCTGTGTCCGAATGTGAGACAAAGAGTTCAGACCATTAAAAGCTATATGGTCTATTGCCATGCTAATGTTTAGTTCTTTGTTTAGTGCAGAGTTTTAAATGTGTTTCCATGACTCATTAAATCCTCTGAAATAAAAGTTCTCACAATTCTTGTACAGTGGAGCAGTTATTTTTGGACTTAATTATAAACAGGCTAGATAATGAGCTACCTAACTTGTCCCCTTTTCTTAAGAAGGAAAATGGTTAGTGACCTCTACTTTCTCTAAACAGTATCAAAATCCACTATATTTGATAGATAAGGAGTGGAAAGTCCATGAAAGAATGAAAGGGGTGCATAAGCAAATGCCTGTTGGGCAACTAATATTTTAAATAACAAGAATATGTATTTGGTGAACCCATTAAGTATTCAGCTTAAGGGAATATTGTAACCATAGCAACTCCTTATCACCTGTTTGAGATGCTGTAACATCTCCACGAAATGTGCATCAAACGCCCTGCTAATATTTGTAAAATGCTGATAATATTAGCTCTTGGCAACAGCCACACTGAAAGGCAAGTGCATAAAAATGCTTGAGACTCAAGATCACCTGTCAACTGTCTGATTTCTCCTTCCCCCTTTACTTTATTTTTATCTATCAGTTTGATTTATCAAAAGCAAAAGATTACTGGGTTCAAGAAGTCACTGGAGGGAGCAGGGTGGTGGACACACATCACTGGTCACCTACAGCATGCCCATAATAACCACCTCAGTTAAGTGTGCTGAAGGTTTTAGTGGTTTGTGGTGGCCAAACAAAACCTACATAAAGGGAAAAGTTTCCCAAAATGATTGAACATGAGAACTCACGGGAAGACACCCAAAATAAGGTAAGAACAGATCCCCCCCTTGCAGCAGTTATCAATCTAAAAAGACTGTGATTTGTGCCATTTACTTTGCAGGATTTCAAATCTCATAAAGCTGTAACAATAATGATTTTTCTGGCTGTAGAGACAGCTTTTCTTGTTTTAGATGTTGCATTTCAGATGATCTCCCTTCTTTTTCAGCTTTGAAGCTGCAAGTGGCCAGAGCTTTACACTTCTAAGGTCTAATATGAGGATATGGCAGGTGAAATTTTCTGTGGAGTTATTTCTGTGCCCCACAGCCTTTAGGGCTCAGGATGCTGGCATGGCATGGACACCTCCCCTGCTTAAGTTTCATCACCGTTTCTCAAACAACTCTGTGCTTTGTCCTTTTTTGTGGTGTACTATTTTTCTAAATACTTAGAGAAGCAGGTAGTCCCAGGGAATTACGAGTTCCTGTGATAAAAGAAATATGGAAATTGTGTTTAAATCATGAGAGTCTTTAATTTTTGAATCCTTAGTATGATTCTTTTTTTCTTTCTCACTTCAGTGTGAAGTGCAGTACACCATGTATATGTTCATCCATTCTGAACAGACATGCAGAAGGAGGAAAGCAAAATTGTTGTTGCCAAGTGATTTGGTAATTGAACAACATGACTGCACAACTCAGCCTAACTCCTCTGTACATGCTGAGGAGTCTTCCTCTCCCATTTTGCTCTGCAGCATCATATAATATCAAGTTATTAGTTGTTAATTTCAGGTGGTTGATAGGAAACTGAGAGCATCAAAACTTGGATTGCTGAAGATGACAGGGTATTCAGGACATCACTGTGCATTCCCATTGACATAAAGGACCTTCTTTGTGCCCAAGAGATGTGGGAAAAGCTTTATGAAATGGGTGTTAGGACCTTTGCATATCTTTGCTGTTTCATAGTGAATTACAGCAAAATTACAGCTAAGGGAGATGTCTGAACAAGGAGAGAGAGTATGAGCATATGTGACAGTGAGGCCCTAGGGATCAAAATCTGCATGAAATAGTTTAGAAGGCATGCATTAACCTTCATCATTGAGCTGATGTGCACAAGCAACTACTTCTGTGCTTTTTTTTAGCCTGCTGTTGGTGTAAAATAACAATATTGGAGCATGTGTTGCGGGCAGGGATTATAATGGTTGAGTCTTCTGCAAATAAGCATGTGTTTTTATGAAGTAAGACACTCTGGACAATATCTGCCAATTTCAGCATTGAAGTAATAAATGCAAACTAATAATAACCTGTGAAAATAAGAGATGCAAAAATTAATGTCTAATAGTAAGCATTTTGTTTCTTTGCTGGGCTTTACCTTCCACAAGTCTTACCTGAATCAGATTTTCTAGGTTACTTCAGCTTTATGAAAATGTTTATCACCAGCTATGAAAACATAGTTTTTGTCACCATTGAGCAAGAAATGACACAAATCCACAAGCAGGGTGTTCACACAACAGCAGCTTTAATACAAATTTCTCTTCTTTTATAACTAGGTTCGACACATTCTACTTGATTGGCTAATTAACAAAAACATTTTTCTTATAAACAGTCCTTGAGAAGAACAGAAAAACAGAGTAGGAAAACACCACCTGCAGGTTGTTTATACTAACAAGTTATCATTGTTTCTCTGCAACTCCCTAAAAAGTCTCATAAGTCCATTGTGAGAAAACGAATTCCGTTCTCTCGCTCTCTGACCCGGCTGTCACATCCACAAGTTTTCATGGACCAGTCTGCTTTTTTTATTTTAGTTTTTTTTACTAGGGCATCTTATAAAATGAGATTCCAAAGTTCAGATTATAAAAGTGGTTTGCTTGCAACCTGGAGAAGAGCAAACATTATGTTTGCAGTCATTGTCTTTTATTGCCAGTGCTGTTTAACAAAACGGGAGGACTGAATAGGTGATGCCTCTGGAAATGTGAGCTAAAGAAAGTAAAAATTCTTTTGGAGACTGGTAAACCTACACTATATATTCCTGTAAGTAAAAGGAATGAGGTACAGGGACTCATAAAAGTGCCATCTGAAAATGATTTAAAAGATAAAAAAGGGCTACTCTACACAGATAGAAGCGTGAGACCCAAGCAGACCGGTCCTCCCAGGGCAGTCCCAGTGAGCCTATTTATAAACAAACCATTTTGAAACCCTCCTTAGCTGGTTTTAAGCAATGCTTCTGGTGAGAAAAAACATTAATGTGATAAGCAAAGACTTTCTGAAATTGTCTCCAGCTTAACTTCTGTGACTAATGCTTTGTGATATCTGCCCACATCCTTGAATTGTTTAATATAAATCCTCTCAGAAGAGGTTCTTCTGATTTTCTTCTACATTCTTTGCCTGTTTTTCTCATTTGAAATTAGAGGAATGTGATGGTTTTGGTGTTAACTTTCCCACATAAATATATTACATGGTCAGTACCAAGGGTTTCTCTGAAGCAGTGGGAAGGTGTAGTAATCTGATATTTCATAGGTAATTTGACCTTGATGGTAACCCCAGTGAACTTCAGAAGCTTGTGAGTAGACTCATGAGTCACACATGTTAGCAAATTCTCAGTTGTATAAAGTGGTTTTCCTGGCCAGAGTTTAAGGATTTGGGATTTGGGTTAGGGTTTTTTGCTGTCATTCCCCAGTGCACCCCCTACAACCTCATCTCAGCACCAACACTGCAATCCACTGGTATCCTGAGTAGGGAAATATTTTGTTCAGTTATAGGGAAGAGCACCTTAAGACTCTGTTCTTTTTCATTGAGAAAGTCCAAGCATATACCTTGGATTTTTCTTGAAGAATTTGAACTATTTCTCTACACATTCATGGATGTCTACATGCACACACATACACAGACACACACACTTTTCTAGAAATAAATTCAGTAGTCTGATTGTTGTGTTGTCTGGTTAATGCACACTTTTGCATTCTAAATACTTAGATTTAGTCTAGAAACCTGTAGTTATATCTACAAAGATTAGTCTTATTGTGTCTTTCATTACTGCTTATGGCAGAGATTGTGCTGCCCTGATTACAGTAATGTTCAAAGATGTTTTACCATTTATAGATTTGTTCTCTCCTTTATTACCTTCAACAGTATAAAGACAGCCTGAATACTCAGTCTGAGAATTCCAGTGAAGGAGATGAAACACCTTGCACCCCAGGCACAAGTAATTTTCAGGCTGCAGTTCATATTTCCAGTGTTTAAGATATGATTCTGAATCACGTCACTTCACAAGTTTTCCATGTGACCCCCTTGCAGCATAGCTGACACGTAACTTTAGTACCCCCTGTTCCAACAGGCTGCCTGTTTCACAGAAGCCCTTTTTCCATGGGGCAGGGGGCTGGCATGGGTAGCCAGGACACTGGAAAAAAGAGAAAAGTGAGAATTCCCTACAAAAATATTCTCAGGAATTTCAACTGCAAAAAGTAATCTTCTTATTAAATTAAGTTTCATGAGACAGTGCAGACTGCTGGCAAACCTTCATGATTACAAAAATTAAATAACAATTCTTTAGTCTGACTTGAACTTTTACACAACTTTGGCTCCATTGATCTTTGCTGAAATACTAATTTGAAGTCAGTAAAATATTGGTTGGTTGTTCCTTCAGTGCCAGTTGGCTTCCTGGGATTTTTAAAGAGATACCTGAGTTAATTTTTTTTTACCTCTGTATGACCAAAACTGTGTAGTGTCACTCCAGGGAAATAGAATAGAACACTGAAATATCAAATATTTTCTGAGAACAAGAAATATAAGGAATTAAAAGTTATGCAGGCATATCCCAGGTTTTCATGTTAATGCCTTGTCCCAGCTGAGATTTTGAAAAGATGTTAAAACACTAGCATTTCTCTGTTTTGGAAAGTTTTGCAACACAGAGTCAATCTCTCTATAATTCTTCCTGGACATGGCATAGTCTTGACAGTGCTTAGAGTCTCTCACTTCTGACACACTCATGCATGGCATGTGGTATGTCTAACCTGTTGTATGCAGGTTGAAGAAAAACTGTTTTAGAGCAGAGTGGCTTAATTGTGAGTGTTACATGCTTTTTTTGCTAAACCAGTGGTTTAGAGGCTTTTATTTCGAAAGGAAGGATTTGCATGGTTTGATATCTCAGCTAACACGCAGATAACGGGGATTTGAGTAGATGCCTGCTTGCTTCAAGTGACAATTTATCAGTTTAGGCTTTAACTTGTTTTAGTGAAATTGTGGCCAGATGACTCTCCCTGGAACCTGTGTGATCATATGTTTGGATATATCTCCTGGAATAGGAGAAAAATATTGATTTTGACAGATACTGTTCAATGTCTGACTGACGAAGGCACGTTTGTTATAACTTCTGCTCTTTGGCTGAATCTTTATTTGCTTTTTTAATGACTGACTTTTGCAATTTGTCACTAAATAAGCAATAGAATAAAGTTACTCTCTTTTTTCTATGCTAATAGAAGTTACAGATACATAGGGCAATTCCTGTCTTCTTACTTTAGAATTCATTTTTTCATGAAGGCTTCTAAGGACTGGAATATTAAAAAAAAAAAAAAAGTAGTAATTTAACTATTATCTACTACTTCTAAGAGTAATGAAGTATAATTATCACTGAAGTAGCAACTAATTGTAGAATCCTAGGAAATCAAATGGAGAAACAGTGGTAAACTAATTATGATTTCCATTTAATTCAGCATATATATATACTAGAGAACAGGTGTTTTAGAAACTCTGAACCCTTATAGCATCCTTCTTTGTTGGTCTTTTTAGCTTACTATACTTCCATAGAATTTTAGAATAGACTATCAGAGTCTTCTGATCACTAATTTATTACACATGACTGTGCACCAGCTTGTTCAGCCTTGCAGATCCAGTATCTGCCTCATAGCAGATGTAGTAAAATGAAATCCAGCAGATATTATTCTTTTGATTAAAAAGTCTTAACAAAAAGTCTAGCCAGTGTAGTCCTTAAAGCAAGTGCAGATGGATCATTGTTTAACCACCTTTTTGAGTGTTTGAGCTGAGGATTACACAGGTTGCATAAGTTATGGAGTAAGAAGCTGTCCTGAAGATATCTTCCCTTCTCTCTTGCCTGTAGCTGGCGCAGTCCCAAGTTAGATCAGAGCACTTTGAGTGATTCTGTGAAGGATGAATGGTCTTCTAAGGGTTGCTCCACCAAGAGGACTGAAGGGTGCCCTGATCTTCCTCACATCTGCCTGTTTTACTGATACCCTTCCAAAAGGCTGAGTCTTGAAAGGCAATGAATTCCCCAACAGTACAGCTTAAGGACACCTTTTTGTACTGTGGCTTTCAGTGTGTATGTGTACATGTAAGGATGTCTGACACTGCTGGTCTTAGTTTTAAGATTCTGTCAGAAAATGTGTGTGCATTTAGATGCCATGATTCAGGCATTCTGCCAGCATAGTCCGTTTGTCTTCATTGCATTCACTGCAGCAATGTTTATAAAAGCAGCTAAGTACTGCTTTGTGAGATCCAAGCCCTGTACAGTCTTACTTTCACAACTGTTAACTATATCATTTGAAATCATTGCATGATAATATTCACATCTTGAGAACAGTTTTTCATATTTGGGGTATTTCAGCATTTTCCCTCTTTTTTTTATACAGTCTTCTCATAAATTTGTCTTAATCTTACAACCTCATATTTTGTGCCAGTTCTTCTGGAGGTTATTTTTACATGCCAGTGTTGCCTTGAGTTAAGTATTCTAGTATTATATGGGATTATTAAGAAGTATTTTGTATTCTGGACATCCTGCTCTTCCTGCAGGTGCCAATTTAAAACTGCCAAGGGAGTGACTATAAAAATGATTAAAAATTAATTTCAATGCCAATACTTTGGGTGTGAATATTAAATTTTTCTCTCAAAGTGCAGCAGTCTTGCTGCTTGTCTTATTCTGAAAAGCATGTCTTAGTTGTCTATATTGCAAATTAAAGGCAATATATTTGTGATTGACTTAATACCTGAAGATGTTAATTTTCAAACTAGGATTGTTTCTTTATAACCTATATGCTGGGTCATATTTTTTTCGGCTGCAACTCTTTCACTCCTACCATATAATCAGATCCTGGGGTCTGGTCTACCTTTGTTTGGCACAGCTTTGTAAAAGAAATGGAGTAGTTCTCTGTCTTTAGCTTATATTAAATTCTCTGGGCCCAGGAGGATTTCCATGGCAGCTGGAATTCAGCTAATGAGAGAAGGTAATTTTTGTCACTTCCTGTTCTGTACTCCCCCTGCAGCTGATGCAGACTTATCTTGGTCTGGACTGTATACATAAACTGTATTACACAAAAAAACTCCAGCAACTGAGCGATCCCACATTAGGCTCTTTTGTGTTTGATCCCAGTTCAAAATAATTCCCGTGTTTGGTAATTTATTAGAAAAAATAAAAGTAGATAAGGAAGGTTTAGTTTAAAAATCAGTGATCAAAAGTTTCAGATTCTGAAACAGTGATAAATTTTTGGTATCAAGATTTTTGTCTTTGCCTTGTCACAACTTAAAACCTTCAAAACTGCACACTGCATTAATAAGCACTGAACTAAGCCTCATCCCACTAAATTTATATTAACATTTTAAGAAATAGTTGATGTGCTGACAAAGAGCACTCAGCACCTAATTTACTATGTCTATGTAAAAAATGTGTGATATTTTTACATAATGTACAATTTGTAACTGGTATTACACAGTGATGAGGTTTTCTGCACATTTATAGGAACTCTCAAAGCTTTTTGACTACATAGACTGGCTCATGACATATTCTAATATTATATCTTTGTCTTAAGTAGCAATAGGAGCCAGGATTTTTAGTTAGAACCCAACAGCCTGAGTTCTCACAATTGCCTGCTACCTACTTTTGCCAAGTCAAGAGCAGAACAGCATGAACTGTGCTGAAGATCTTCCTGATCAATCTTGCCAATAATGGAAGCCCAGCTAAAGTTATCCTGCCTTGATTTTGCTTTAGTGAAGGGAGCAACATAATGCTTGAGACATGAAGCTGGATGGAGGTCTTGTGTGTATGCTCTTTGTGTCTGGGAGGTGCTTGGTGTGTGATAAGGACTGTGGCAGGCATCCACAGTGAGCAGCAAGGTCAGAGCTACTTTGGTATTTGTGTGTCTGCAGGTGTCACTCATAACTCCGAGGGTTTGATAAGAGGGATATGTGACCATTACTGCTGATAACCAGTGTTCACATAACTGCCAATGGTTTGATGTGCTTGTAGCCATCTTACTTTTAACTTGGATTAATTCAATAAGAATCCTTTAAAATTATTGTGGTCCCTACCATGACTTTGATCTGGCTTATGCAGGTCTTTTCTCCCAGTGATGTCTAAACTTACACCTGGCGTCAGCTCCTCTGGCTGCTCTTACCTCCACTGGTTCCACTGAACAGACTGTTAAAGTTTCCTCTCTCAGGGGTAGAATCTTCTTTCACTTCCCCAAACACCATAGGGCTTTCTCATGCACACACATACACTTGGATTATAGATAGGAAAGCCGATTTTCAGAGGAAGGTGTGAAAACAAGCACCTGTCTTCTTGCATCCCAGACAGCAATTCCTCTTCCTTACATCTAGCTGTTCATCTGTGGCTTTGGATGCTGACTACCCTCAAAACCACTTCAGATATAGATCCTCTCTTTTCTCCTTGTGCCACTCAGAATACTCTAGGAAGTGAAGTGCAGGATGTAGTTTTCTGAATCCAGTGCATGTGATACTGCTGCACCCCCTGCAGCTGGGGCAGACTTATCTTGGAATGGACAACAAAAACTCTATTACACCAAAAGACTCCAGCAACTGAGTTGTGTTAATCACAAAGTACATTCCTCGAAGGTGGAAAGTGAATGGCATAAATAGAATAGGAGCTCTGTGACTCTGAATTAAAAAAAAAAAAATAGTCCATATCCCACACTGAAAATAGGTCATCGATTTTAATGGTTTCATTTTTTTGCTAATACTAGAAATCAGTTTTCATCCTTTACAATCACTCATTTTTGATGCCACATTCTTCTGGGTTTTCAGTAAAATGCAGTACCCATCCAGTTCTGTAAGTTGTGCATGTCGTATGTGAAAAGGTATTTGCATTTCCAGAAAAGTTACACAATTATTTAATCTTTATAATGTTTTCTTACAGAAACTTTTGCTCTGTTCCCATGTAAAACTCTGAAACTGTCCTAATAGTCTCCTTCTTAAAACCCTGAAATCAAATATAGGGGTTTTATTTGAATCCTTTATAATTCTTACTAATTTTGTACGTTTTAAACTTTTTACTACATCCTCTTCACCAGGGTAGTTTACCCCTAATGTTCTAATTACTTTGAAAAAATACATTTATATTTCATTTAAATGCATCCTGGAGAGGATTTTTCCAGATTTAAAGAAGTAAAAGGTCTTCACATACCACATACTCATTTCAAGTCACACATGTCCCCCGAGCTATGCTTGGGGAACAGAGGATAAGCATTCCTGTCAAGTGCTCTTAATGCACCTCACTCTCTGCATTGCAGCTGCTTCAAGCTGTTGTGCAAGTGGGCAGTATTAGACCATCACTGGGGCATCACTCACTTGTCTCCACATTGGCTAGAGAGAATGGTTGGTCTTACCCTCATGCAGCATGTTATACTGATCCCTGGAGATGGCTGGTGTTGTACATTAAACCATATGATGTACAGGATCCTTCCTTCTGAGGACACAGACCAGGCAAGAATAAAGTTGGACCTAGATAAATTCCAGTAGTGATTTCAGTCAAGTTTTCTCTCCATCCATGCCAAGCTTCTGATCCAGACAGTGTCAATATTATGCAAGCTCCTTTCTTTGCAGCAGTTGTGAGAAAAATCATTGCTGTCTTTAAATGGAAAACAAATGAATACATATTTCAGATATTTTCTTTCTTTCCCTGTGACATACCCACTGCTGGAGCTTATCATAAGTTAAAAGGAAATCTATTTTTGGAAGCTTCTAATTAAAGTCCTGGAAACATATCATTGTGTTGTTTTTTTTTTCCTGTAACTCAATTCAATAAGATTACTTGTACTGCTAAGGGTTTTTATGGATAGTGACTAATTTTTTCATTGGTAGATAAAGCCATTGAAGAAGAAAATTCATGATATTGGGACTTTACTTCAGGCATCAGATTTGCTGGATTGTTCCCTAAGATCAAAAGACAGATTTCCATTAAGAGTGGAACAGAATGACTAACAGGCTTCTGAACTGATATTAAGTTAGAAGCCTTCTCCACTTTGGAGAAGATTGGGTGGTATCAATTTGCAGGCTTGCACTTCTCTGCTTTTTACTTTCTTTTTTTCTTTTTTTTTTTTTTTTAATCAAGAAATTTGGAACTAAATTTTCTTTGAGGTCCCTTCCAACCCAAACAATTCTATAATTCTATGAAAGGTGTAACTCAAACAACAATGGCACTTCAGATTTGAGATTTTTGATTATGTCTTTTCTTTGTTGATTTTAATGAAAGCCACCGAGGGGCAGCAGATAGCAGCTGATCTCGTTAGAAAACAAAACACAACACATTATTTTTTTTTCTTTGAAGTTGCATTTCGAGTCCAGTGTTATCTTGCATGAAAAACTCAGCTTTAGGAATGAGGGAAACACTCCCTCAAAGAAGGGAAAGCAGACAATGAACTAAGGATAATTAAACGTTTGCCACTAAAAAATAAAATTTTGCTACAAAACATTTCCATAGCCTATGGATCCATACATATATTTTTGTTCCTTCCAACAGACAGGCACTTGCCCTTAATGTAAATGGCAAACGGAATTTTACTTCCTGCTTTTGTCATTAGGTAATTTTCCTTTTAATCTGACATGAGGAAATCGGTGCTTCTGGAGACGGGATATTGCCACTTTACCGGGCGGCTGTCGAGCGTTCCTGCATCACTCTGATGTTGCAGTAATTTCGACTGGGCATTTACACATCCTTGCCGAAGTCCCGGGAGCCCGCTAAGCTTCGAGCAGACCCAGAGCAGTTACATGAGAATGGGAATAATCTCTTACACCGCAAATTGACTTCCCTCTTTGTAGCCCTAGACACTGTTTCCAGCTGCTTTCAGTCTTTTAAATCCTTGAAAGCTTTCCTAATCCGCGTGTAGGCAGCAGCCTTTATGTGCTCTGCCGCCCTCCCCTTCCTCCTCATTGGCGAGGCTATTCCACAGCCAACTGCTCCATCCCTGGGCTGGGTTTGAAATCAGAGCCAGGCGGACAGTTGCCTCCCCGCTGCCGACTTTTCATAGGCTGGGCAAAGAAGGTTGGGAAACTTGACATTGTCTTAGGGCTCCCCCCTAGGAAAGAATAAAAAGGGCGGGGGGGGGGGGGGGGGGGGACTAATAGACAGGAAAGAGGAGGGAGCGAAACTTGCTTACAGTGGGAAACTTGATGGATTTGCGCCCTGCCGACAGCAGCGCGGAGTGAGCAGCCCCTGGCCGGCTGGATGGATGATGGGAATCTCACCATGAGGCAGGTAAGGAGCCACTGCCCGCCGGCTCCGGCTGCTACCGCTCCCAGCCCCTGCCGATCTCCGCTGATTTTTTCCCCTCTCTTTATTTTCTTCTTATAATTGTAAGTTTCAGGGTAGGAAGAAAAAAAGAAATTACTTAACCCCCCCGCCCCCACTCCCCCCACCCCCCGATTCTCCCGTTAGGCAGAGATGCCATACAAGTCCCGGTGCATTTTGGATTCGTAGGGAGCATGGAAGCGGTTTGCGAGCTATGTAAATCAATTCCAGTTTGCCATGGCTTAAGTGCATTGTGTAGGCTGTCTCGCAGCCGTGTTTGTGACATGTGAAAGGAAAGAACTCGCTGTGTTGTAAGCCTAAATATGCCAATAATTCAGCCCAAGGATAATTTATTAAACAGCTCTGCATGAGTTCCTTGCCTGCCAGTGCTTTAATCTTCTGATTGTTTTAAAATGTAGTAGTTTCAAACTGTCTTGCAGCTTCACAAAAGTACTTTAAAATGGATTTTCTGGGGATTTCTTTTTCCTAAGATTATTTAAATTACATTTTTTTAAAGACTTCTATTCACCTGGGAAGACAAAAGGAGCTTTTATTTTCATTCTCACAGTGATAAAGCACAGTGACAAAATGTATTTTATTCTTGTTTTTCATAGTTTTACAGCAACAATGTACACTTACAAGAGCCTTTTGGGAGGAAGAACAACTGGCTATACCTTAAGACTGAATCAAAGATCTGTCCCAGTTTAAAAAAACAGTCCACTTCCTAAACTTGCTCATAATATGTTATTTTTTGGGTAGGCAATAGGTAAAAACGAGATAATTAGAAGTTATCTAGGTTTTCTGTGTGGGTGTCATTCATTCAGTTCTCAGGGGGACTTTTATAGTACATGTCCAGGAAATGCATGTGTGAGGACTTTGCACCTGTAGTGCAAATGGAGCATTTGTTTTATGCTTGCTTTCTGAAACCATGGTGGGAAATCCCAGCTTCCTTGCCAGTTTTCTCTAAGTTACAGGAGGTGAGGAAGGGTGAAGAAAGAGGAAACACAGGTGATAGGAAGAAGAAAGGTATTTCTTGCTCCCACTAGCAAAATCACCGCATTTTATAACTCTTTAAAGAGCGAGAAATTCTTGTCCTTGCAAAGCACAATGAAGGGCATTTTATATGCCAAGCTGGTCAGCTGGATGCACGTAGTCATCAAAAATCATTATCACCACAAGAGGGTACTTTGGCTCAGGGGGTTACCAACGCGGAGTGCAAAAGAAGCAGAAATGTTACAGGACGGCAATAATAAAGTGTAAAATGCCCTGTGAAATGTGCACTTTACTCTCCTGAAATATTTCTACCTAAAGAATAGGCTTCAGGGATAATGAAGATTCATAAGTGGTAGGTTAAAAGAGCAAGGCAAATAAGTCTAATAGAGAAAGGGGGGGAGGGGGAATGCTAAGGCACACACGTACCCTTCAGAAGAGGAGGAGGGAAGGGGGAGACATTCCATCCTGAAGAGAGGTGCAGGCACAGGCGGGCTCGTTCTTGCCGGGCGCGGCCCGTCCCGTCCCGTCCCGTCCCGGGGGGAGCGCGCTCCCGCCGGAGCCGCGGCCGGGGTTTGTTTAAACACCTGCCTCTGAGCGCGGGCTCTCTCCGTGCCAAGGGAACACTTCGGGAGAATTTCTCTGGGCTCGGTTGGTTTGCTGTGCACAAATATTTTCAGTTTGGCAGGGAAATTCTGTGGGCACTGCTAGGGCCCGAGGGACAAAATCCAGGGGGCTGGATGTCAGGGTGGTGCTGAGCTACTGTGTGCATCAGCCCCTGTCAGCAGAGCTCCTGTTTCAGCGGGAAATGAAGGTTGTGATGGGCTATGAAGTAACTGTATAAAGCGTTTAGGAAATCCATTGCAGCAGACACTTAGAAGCAGGCAAGTCACGTGAAGCTGGAGCCCTCATTCCTACTTCTAGTTGGAAATTGTTAAGGAAAAGTTATATGCAGAGGGTGACTCTTCCATGCCCCTCCTATTCAGAGCAATAGAGAGCTCGTTTTTACCTTCTCTTCCACCTTATAATCATCTCTCCCTACCTGTCCTGTTGCTTTCTCTGCCTTTCCTTGGTGATCCTTTCCTCATCCTTACTCCAGCTGGGAGGGAGTGTGTTAACTCCTTCCTCTTCAAAGGCTTTGGGAGTGAGTGCTCCCACTTTGAGAGGCTCTAGGTAGAACCTATAGCTCAATTTGGTGTTGCAGAGTTAACCATCAAGTATATAGGCATATGGCAATGTACTGCAGGTGTTGGAACGAAACCATATACTATGCTGATGACTGATGTGACCCAAGGGCAACCCACAGCTACTGAAAAATAGCACATAGAAAGAAAAATTCACTAATTTCCTCAATAGAAGTGGAGGAATTACTGTAGAAATGTAATATGCAGCCTGTTGATGAGATTCAACTTACTTTACTTCTGTGCCAGTCCAATAGTCTCCAGCAGGTCACGGGAGCTGGTGTAAATACTGAGTTGAGGTTTGTAAATGAGAGAGTATAATGAAGAAGTCATTTTTAGCTGATCATTGAAAACCACAGCAAGAGGTGTCTTCTTGCTGTCTCATAGAATAACCTCACAAATAAGGTCCAACAATAAAAATGGATCATTTCTATACTATATGGGAAACTATGCTGATCACAATGTACCAATAAAAGTTTAAGCATCCACAGGAAATGTACCCATTTGTGTGTGCTAGTGTGCTGTAAGACTAATGTTAGAAGTGCAATTTTAAAGGTATCTTACATAGTCGCAAAAAAATAAAAAAAACCTAACAGACAAGAAAAATGCCTTTGCAAGCAAGTAAGGAAATTTGCAAGTGACGGAAATTCCTAAAGAGGTGCTTAGCCTTCATGAAGGTGGACGTTTTGTGAGGCTGGACACAGTTATGAGGCTGGATTCCCTGAGTTTGCTGCAGAACTGGAGAGGGCACTGTGGGCTCTGTTTTCTTTCCTAAGCCTACTTCACAGAAAATCAAATGTTTGATGAATTTTAATACTTCATTTTCATTCCCTTTCAACCACAATATATCCCTGAAGTGTAGCTCGCAGGAGTGTCATTGACAAAAAATGCAGCTCCTTATTTTGGCCTCTTCCTATTGAAGTACCATTGACTTTGATCGAGGCAGTCTTGAGTCTTGAGCCCTTTGTCACATAAAGAGGTTCAACTAAACAACTGTTAACTGACAGGCCACCTAAAAATGAAAAACTGTGTTTCTAAGGTACATAAAACCATTACAATTACTTATCGTGTCTGCAGTCATATGGCTTTTAGTGTGCATATAATTCACCAAGTGAACAAAGGCTGTATACAATTTCAGTGCAAAACATATGCAAAATTCAAAATCACCCCCTTTCCTTTCAGCTGTTTGAGTTCTTAGCATATGTTTCTTATTTCCTATTTTCTTTTGCATACCTTTTAAAATTCCTAATGCGTTCTTCTGTAGAAAAGTTGTATTTTTATCCTGAAGTTCTGTAATCCTTTGCCTTATCTTATAGAGTTCATCCTGGAATGTTTTGTTGTTTGTTTGGCCTGTAAGGGAAGAAAGAGCATCTTAAAGAATGTTGCCCTTTTTTGTGCGTACCATGCAGAATAAAGAAAACAGGTGTACAGAGTCTGCAGGCTGGGAGTGTATCAGTTAATTAGTGGCTGGACATTGCTGGGTAAGAAGCCTGGCGAGGATTTTGTGTGTGTGTGTATGTGCGTTTTCTGCTCCCTTTGATCACTTGTGTGGTAAATAGACATGCAGGGTAGCTATAGCAACATGTGCTGTAGGTTGGTGGGAACAGAGGGGATGGGATCCCCTGACAAAGGCTAGTTTGTTAGAGTGGTTGGTTCTGATTAGAAAAAGGTGGCACCAATCAGAGCATTTAAAAACATCAGTTTTGCAAAAAGCAAATGAATGTTATCAGTTTCAAAGTAATGCTTGTTTCTGTAGGTCTGCAAGAGTAGATCGTGTGGAAGGTTGGAGAGGAAGGGGGAGGGATAATAAAAAGCAGAGCATAACCCATTTACACTTTTGAATGTAAAAATATTCATGCTGGATGCACTTTTTCTCGTGGTGCTGCACTGTCTATCCAGTTTGCAAAAGAAGCATTTGCAGGAGCCAAATTCCCATAGATGATGATACAAATAGTTGTGTTTTTAAAATATGGCTTCAGGAGGCACTGATGATAATGTGATGTTAAGTAGTGCATCTGATCCATTCCCTTTCCCTGATTTGTAAGAGTTTGGTGTACAATTTGCGATCCCAAGATCCTGTTCCTATTTCAGCAGCCTACCTGTAGAGGTCAGACTTGAAGCTCTCAAAATTTTCCCATGATAGAATTTCAACCTAAAGTTATAAATATCCATCTCCATAGCCACTTTCCTCATTAACTTTATGTGGAATACTTTTAAAATAATGTTGGTTTTTCAGTGTCAGGTTATTAAGTAACACCACATTCTGCATTGATGGAAGCCTGAAATACATCACAATTCAGCTTCGTTTCACACCTTGAACAGAGCCCAACCTAAAGCTTTTATTAGTGTCTGAATTATTTAGATGTGTATCTCTGTCTCCATGATCCCCACTAGGCCTCCTACCTTTGATGAGGTCTGTCTCCAGCTCCCTCCCTCCTGCCTGCCCAGCCCTCTGCTGCACTGGCTGCCGGCTTCCCACTGCTGCCCGGTCTCAGGGCTTCCCCACTGGCAAGGGACAGGGAAGCAGGCAGTGCCACAGAGGGGTTCAGCAGCTTCTGAGCACTGCAAAAAGTTGTCAGACCTCAGAGTCCCTCCACAGAGTAGCACGAGAGGTAAGGGGTCTGCTGGAGCCTGGGCTCAAGGGAAATGAAATGCTGGGAACAAGAAGCTCGCGGTGGTAAATGCTCAGGGAATCTGCTGAAGCTTAAAAAATACTTCAGCATTTGGAGAAACTGTTTGATTTGTCTGTGGGTGAAGACTGAGCAGAGAGAAAGGAGCAGACCAGTATTCTCACACAGCTGTATTAATTGACTTTTGGATGTGTGCTGGAGTTTGTTTGAACTAAATTTCAGACTTCATAGAGTATTTCATTCTTTAGCCTGTTTTTGGTTCAAAGGCTTTATTACAGCTTAGAGCTTGTAACGCTTTAGCAAGCTGTAAGGAATTACTGCAGATCCCTGAGATCCCTGGCTTGCAGTGCAGAATCCAGCCTGTCTGAAAGTTGGAAAAAGTGCTAAAGGGTAGGAAGCTGATTTTGATCTCTTTTCTAAACAGTAAAAATAGTTCTTAATTCTTTAAAATTCTTTCCCATTTGCTGTCATGTCATGGTTTTTTTTATCAGTAGTATTTATATCTGCTCTGGGGATGTGGGAGGAGAAAAAAGCTGGCAAAGAGGCAATGTTTGTTTGGCCCAAAAAGTTTTATCAACTTTGTTGATTGAATAAGTGTTGAGATAACTGGATGCAAGAACAATTTTAAGATAGTAAAACAAATTTAAAAAATACCAGGCTTTTATTCCTGTAAAAGGAATAAAAGGACAGTAAATTAGGAGATCCATGGGGTTGATAGGATTTTTTTATTGTAGAGTGGTAGTCTTTAAGGAAAATGTTTATGGAGGAACATTTTACGCCCCCAGAAAGGAGCTGGTGACACGCTATGACAGTTGCTCCACATTTTGGGTCAGGAAGGCAAACATATTTCTCATGCCTTTGGTGGCAGCAACATCTTCCCATCACTCTTCACCCAGGCTCTCCTGTGCTGCCTGTGCACCTGTGGGGCTCCAGTGTCTGAGCAGGTGCCCAGGACTAATGGCATTGACACATCTCTTTGGGTCTGCAGGTATTTAATTACTGAGCAACCTCAGCAGGTGCTTAGAGAGCTCCCCCTCCCTACACACACACCAGAATGGTAGGGCAGACTCATCTGTGGTTCTGGCAAGCTGATGCACTTTGCAGATTCAGGTGAAGCCACAGCTTGCTTAGATGGCACCCTCCTTCCACACCATCTGGGATCTCCCTTTTTTTTTTCTTTACCTTTATTTGAGGCACTAGCTGAGACTGATGTTTTCTTTCAAAAAATACTGAGAAATCATTATTTTATGGCAAAATTGTTCTCAAAAAAATTCTATTTTTTTAGTAGTTATTCCATATGGAATCATGATCCCTTTCAGTTTTTATTTTGCTTTGGTTTAGGGTTTTGGGTATTAGTTTAGGGTAGGATTTTTTTAGGTTTTTTTTTTTTTTTTTTTTTTTTTTTTTTTTGGTGGTTTTATTTATTTTGTTTTGTTTTGTTTTGTTTTGACTTTTCTTTTAAATTTGTCTTGTTTTGTGTATTAGTTGGGGATTTTTCTTCCTGAGAGGTAATTTGAGACATGGGAAAAAAAAGGAAGACGAAGCACTTTTCATACATTTATATTTAGAATTGGAGTTGTCAAATCTAGCCACTCCATCATAAAAACAACCAGCATCCCAGTTTCCAGGAACTCTTCATCACCAAGCAAGCTTCAGAAGTTTTGGAAGGGCTTTTGGTTTTATCATTGGATTGTACCTAATATTATGCCCTTATTGCAACATCTGTATGTATTTTACATGGAAGATGTACACTCCATTGACAACTTCTCCTTTGTGGACCACCAAGCTCTGCCTCTGTCTCCTGCCTCTGCTTTTTTCCTCCTTTGGAACCAGCTCCAGCTCCCTGGGCAGTGAGGTCTCAAGCCCTCAGCCTGGTCTCTGGTCCACCTCAGCTCTGGATGCAGGGATACAGACAGATCTCTCTCTTACTACTTGTGTTTCGGCTCTTGTTGGAATTGCAAGAGGCTGTAGGCAGAAACCTACACACCTCTGTAAATAATCTCACTGCAAATACACGTGTTGCAAATCTGATGTGCAGAGAAACAGCAAGAATAGGGGAAGGGAAGGCTGCCCTGAGCAAGGAAGAGGACTGCTCCTTTCTGGGCAGTGCATGTGGATAAAGCTCTTGGGCAGGGACACCAGGCTTGTCCATGTGATATTCGAGAGATTGTGTGTTCTTTGCTTGTGCCTTGTATCAAATGCCATTGATATTAGCATGCATTTCCTCACTGAGAGATGTCAGCTACGTAGAACTACTTTTGAACAACTTAGGAAGCCCAAGTTTTAACTGCATAGGTCAAAATTTGCCCTATCCCACCAGCACCTATTGAAACAGGTAGATGATTAATGACTTCATTTCTAACTGGGGAACCTCAGAATTATAGTTTAGACAGAGATTTCAAACTGGGATTTAAGCAGTTCAAAAGTGCACTGTATTGTTTTGGTCTAATTAACACAACATGGTGATAAGACATTAAAGCAGAGTGACAACACTATACATTGATAACAGGGGACATTAATGCCCAGAGACACAGTCTACATTGTAAAAATCTGAAAAAAAAAGGCTTATTATGTTAGATAGGTCAATGTGATTTGACCTAGTTTTGCTTTGCTGCTTGGAAATTATGTCAGTATTTGTTATGTCATCTTCTTGGATGAGCAATTTAACATCCTTTTTGCATTGCAGTGTTGTCCTAATATTTTATATATTTACTTGCTCTCTAAAAGGATCCTTCAGGCTAGTTCTAGAGATCTGGGAAAAACTGATACTAAACAAAAACCTCCTGAATCCAGCTTCCCTTTCATATATGTCCTCTGTGTAACAAAAACAAGTAAATTTAGTCACAGCAAAATTATAACTACAAATTCTGAAAAGCATCTTGTCCCCTTTGTATTTAAAACTCAGTAAAGTTCATGAGTAAAAAATAACTGTGCTAACATATATAACCATGTACACATTTTCCACAGAGGTTTTTTTATTGCTAAGACCCTGTATTTTTAACTTTACCCAGATGCTTATGTAAAATAGAGTGGCGTAAAGGAACTACATCATATTCTTCCCTGAAAAGGAAGGTCTCATTCAAAGTCCTCAATATTTCTCTTGGGAAAAATGAGGTGGTTTTTTTTTTTAGTCTTCATCAAAATCACAAGCCTTTTCCTTCATATTTATGTTCATGCTGGTTTTTCCCTCTGCTGCCATCTGGACTTGTAAGACATTTGCCAGGGCTCAAGTTGTGGTACATGAGGGAACAACCAGCGGATTAGATGTTACAGTTCTTTGCTCTAATGGAAAAATTTTGCTGTTACAGTATTTTGATAAATGTTAGCAAATGAAAGCTAACATTTAATTTCAAGTCTCTTCCTTAACTTTACCTATTTTCTCACAGCTATGCCTCTTACTGTGTTTAACAAATGTAGGGTATGGCAAGGTTGCCCCTTTTGCTTCTTAACATTTCTTGGTCCACAATGGGTAGCCCTGAAGTGTGATTTTGCTTCTGCTGAAGTCAGTGCTATTGGGGAGGTCAGGCAGATCCCCCGTTCAAAATAGTCTTTTATTGTAATTATTCAAATAGATATTTTGTGACAAATGCTAAACAGATCAGATGGTAGTGTGAGAGCAAAAAAACAGGCTTTCTCTCCCAATTTTTTTAAACAATTAAAAAAAAAATCCTATTTTCTTGAATAATAATAAATTTATTCATGAGTTTCAGCATGAGCTTTTTCTTTTCAGTGTCAAAATAAGCTAAGTAAAACCTGTACAAGTTCTTCACTATTTCTGCACAAATACATCTAATCTTCAAAAGGTCCTGCTTACTCAGAATTCTCAGCTCAAGTAAAATTAAAAATTGTAATAGCTATCTGAATTCTTTGAGCATACTTCAGATGCAAATGCTCTTACGTCCCTTGTTAACCAGCTTAATTGGAACAAAAGCCCAATATGAATGTGTGTTCAGAGATGCCTCTTTTTTGCTATAATATTTGCTCTTGATCCCTAATTAAGCCTTATTACTGAAGGTTAAAAAATCCTCCTGCAATTTAACTCTCCTTGAATGTCCTGACTGCAAAAGAAATTGTCAGGGTAGGAGTCTGCTATTGCCTCCCACGTGCCTCCTTCTTTTAAATGGAACTAAAATGTAAACTGCTTATGAAGGATTAGCAATGACTGGAAATAAATATCATGTATCTCCAGAGTAGTAAAGGCCTCATGCATGAGGAAGATGGTAACTGTGGGCTGACAAGACGATTCACATAGCTAGAAAGACTGTGCAGGGATTCATGGAAAGTTCTCACTGTACTCTGGAGATTATCTGGCCCAACCTTCTCTTCAGCACAGGTTGCTACAGCAATTTCCTCAAACAGTATTGAGAATTTCCAGCACAAGAGAGCCCACTGCATTCCTGGCAGCCTCTTCCAATCTTTATTTCTTTTTTTCCCCTTCAATCCACACAGAATTTCTGAATTTCTTCCAGCACTTCATGCCCATAGCCTCTTGTTCTGTCATCAGGCATCCTTGTCTAGAGAGTAGCTCCGTTTCCTCTATAACTAACTTTATAGATATTCAAGTAGAGTGATTAGATCTCCTTTGAACCTTCTGTTCTCTAGTCAGAGTAAACCCGTTTCCTTTAACCTTTTTTTATATGTCAAGTGCTACAACACCCCAATAATCCCAGTGGCCTCTGCTGGACCCTTCTCAAGTTCTCCAGCTGAGGGACCACAAGTGATCACAGTATTCCAGGTGTGCCCTTGTAAGCAGAGTGAAATAGCCACACTTCTTGGGTTGCTGACTGCACTCTTTCTGGTGCAGCCCAGGAGGCTGCTGGCCACCTTCTGTGCTGGGACACGCTGCTGGCTCCACTGCCTGCCACTGTCCCCAGGTCCCTTTCAGCAGAACTCCTTCTCCAGCCCATCAGTCCCCAGCTTGTGCTGCTGCTTAGCATTACTTCTTTCCCAGTACAGAACATTACATTTATCTTTGTTTGAGCTTTCATTATGGCTTAGTTGATAAAGTTACTTTACAGTCTCCAAGAGGGACTTCCTGGCCAACATAACAAAACAAAAACAAGCCGCCAGATTTTCCCTGTTTAAATTCATCTTATTGTATGATTGTTCACAAAGGGCTTTAGTTATTTCTCAAACATCATCTGTCTTTCTGGACTAGAAATCCTAGGGTATTAGATCATGTCTAATTTGTCTTATTTCCATGCTGTTTTCTATTGTGTGTTTCTATGATTGTATACCTCTAAATATTGTAGAAGAGTTAGCTTTAGGAAGACAGATTGTGTCATTTTTGTCTTGAAAATCTGGAAACTGTTACTGGAGAAAACAGGTTTATGGAGAAATGCACTTTATTTCCCCATTTGTCTTGAGCTGATGATGTAGGTATGCACCAAAAGAGACTAATAACCAATGGTGCTGATTTTTTGCCTAATGTTCCCTTGAGTTTTCAGACTAATTTCAGTACATTTTCTTAGTCCAGTGATTTTTTTTTTTTTTTTAGCTCTTTGTATTGAGCCTTGCTGCCCCCCTCCCTGACACTGCTCTAGGTTTTCTGTTACTGCCTCCTCACTTCTCTCTCCCCAGTTTTTTGGCCTCCTGCTCCTTCCCCAGATATCTGAACAGCATTATACCTCTCCGAACTGTAAAGTAAATGCAGGGGAAAGAGAGAAGAAATGTTGTCTCAATCCCTCCCCTTTTTCAAATGTACATTTAACCTCATCAGAGAGGTAATAACTCCTGGCTCTATCAGTGTGAAGCTGGAAGCTTGACCATGACAAAGGAGAAGAAAACTGATTTTTCCCTTCTCTTCCTGTCCTTCTAACACTGAACTGAATTTGCAAATTTTTCTTGAAAAATCCTAAGATAGAAAATTTTTTTAGCCTTTCTGAACATCTTTTGGCAGATGTTTGTGTCATTGGTTGATGCTATGCCAAAGAACATTTAAGTGTGTTTGCTTTTTTGAGGTACTTGGGGTAAATGAAAGGGAAGAGAAAGGAAAGAAAGGGTCTGGCTGTTTATGTTATTCCTACATAATAGCAGGGGAAGCAGCTCTACTTTTCTTGAGAGAAGTACATTTTAAAACATCAAGATGCATTCCTGAGACTAGACTAGATTACTTAGAAAATAAAGTACATTAGAGAGGCACAGAGGGAAAACAATTGTGTAGGAGAGGAGACCAGGAGGAACTTTGCAGAGAAGGAAAAGATTAACCATCTATCTTCTTCAAACTGCATTAGGAAAGCAGTGGAAGCAGGCTTTATCCAGAAATTGAGAATGAACCTTGTTTGAAAATCTTGAGGATGAAAATAGGATTTTTCAGTGGTACAAAGTCAGAACTTGCCTTGGTAGGCACATATGAAAGAGAGGTATAGTACAGACACTTCAAGAACTTGGAGACAAAGAGAAGGAGGGTAGAAGACAGAAAGGTAAAGAGGACAAAAAAGACCTCTGAAGGCTTACAAAGGGGATTAAACACTTACAACCTCCATTGAAACAGTCTGGCCTTTCTGTTCTTGAAAGAACCATTCCCAATGGTACTTGTTCTTCACATTAGCATTGCAGTGTAAAGGTGTAATGGGATGATCAATGGAGTTTTGTTTTATAAATCCTATGAAAAACTATTTTCCTAGCAAGCTTTCCTTTGCAGTGTCTTTTTAAAATTCATAAGAGTATTCTGGGGTATTGGGTATTTTAATATCTGTGAAAAGCATCTAAAATATGAGGCTTAGTTTTCTCATCAAATTGAAAGGCTTCTGACTTTTTCAGTCTTGAGGTCATTATATAGTGTGTGCAAATATGTGGTCTCTACTAGATGGCAAAACCTTGTCCATGAGGGCTAGAGGTACATGTAATCATTTAAAAAGTCAAATATACCGATAGCTTTAGGCATCTTAATTTCTGAAATTTGTTAGCTGGGCTTCTGGGGCAGCATCAATGCAAAAAATTCTGAGAATAATTTTTACCATAAGATCCTGTTAAAAAAGGGTTTCGTTCCAACTGTAAGAACGTTACTCCTGATGAGTTTGTAGATCTTCCACTGCATGAATAAAGACTCACCCTGCAGAAGTGGCAATTCCAAAGTTTTCCCCCACAATTTCATGCTTGCAGTTCCATGGGAAAAGCTATTTTTTTTTGTGATAAAGACATTTGATGTTGTCATCTCAGTAAAACACACTATGAAAGGTATATAACCTAAGTGGTATGATAAGAAGAGATGTGCAATGCTGTACTTCAGGCCAGGCATAAGTCTAGCCATTATAGCTGTAAGGTCAATTATAATTAATTTCCCTAGCTTTGGACTGTTTAATTTGAAATTTCTGTGCAAAGATATTCACAGGAGATTTTAAAGATGTGTTAATGTGTTATGTTGTGCAGATCTACACTAAGCAGTACTGGGATGGCATATGCACTGCAGGAAATGAAACAAGCTGGGGGATTTGCTCATATTTACAATAGACATTTATTTACTTAGTGTGCTCTTTCTTGTGTAGGGTGAAAAGGTTACATATGTCTTCAGGTGATAATGGACAAATTATTTAATTAATAGGGGTGATTTTGCTCAAAATCAGAAGGTCAAGAATCTTTGCCCAGTGTGTGGGAAAGAACGATACTCAGAGTGATTATCACCCAGAGGAAATTTCTGAGTTTATTTTGGCTGGTCTATAGTTGATAATTCCCTTGGCTAAAGGAACGCCTGGCTCCATGTCAGTCACCATTTCCAGAGCTTAACTTTGAATAGCAGTTATTTCTCACACATGTTGGACTTGTCAACTCTTGTTTCAGAGAGAGGATGCAATTTGGCACTTAGGTAAACTATAGTATTTTGGGGTTTTGTTTCTACTTTATTGTTCTTGAAAGACTCCATTAAAAAAAAAAAAATGAAATATAGGAAAGTTCTTGGTATACGTCTGTTTGTATGAATTAAGAGGCTTCATGCCACACTACTTTGTTATGTGGGCAGAAGAAATTTGACAGAGGTAAGGAGAATGGGACAAATTCCAGTAGATCAGAAGGGCGCAAGGAACGGCCATTCTCCAAATCTTAATTATACAAGTAATGAAATGAGTCATAGTTTCTTAGAAAATATTGAAGGGAGATGGTACAAAAGATCAAAAACCATAAAAGCCTCCAGAATAGCTCAGAATGAGGGAGATAAATTGCTAGTGTTCTTGCACTAGCAGAGAAATTTGGGGGAAATCACAAATGATAATAGGGAGTGGACAATGCTCAAACTAAGAAAAGCTGCTCCATAGAACAATCTAAATCCCCAAATCTGACCTTAGAAATTTCTGTCCTGCCTCTAGAAGTATTATCAGTTTAACTCTGAGCATGTAAAATGAACTGACCATGTTTTCCAAAGATTCAGAGCATTTTATTTCATTGGATGAAATAATTCACAGATGTTTTATCATGCCAAAATTTGGCTGTGGTTTAAAGCATCATTTCAAAGGTTTGGTACAAGGTTGTGTTTTTAATATTCTGCAGATTTATCTTTATCTTTTAAATGCAAATATGCTGGGCCAGGAATCCTGGACTTGGGTCACTCTGTGGTCTGTTGCATTTCCATATGTCCACACTGCAGCTGAGGAGTTTATTATTCAGCTTGCTTGGGTGGTGACCTCCAGTTCTCCCAATCTAACAACATAGGCAGTTCTACTTTCACGTCAGCCAGTATATGCTCTTTATTCACCTTGGGGGGAGGACACAGTCTAAATCAATTTATGCTGCTAGTTTCTAATACCTGTTTATACTTCCCTCCAGAGTGCCCAAAAGTTCAGCAAAGACTTCCTGCATTTAAGTGGCAAGCATCAGGGAGCAGCTCAGATACAGAAACCACAGTAATTGCCCCAGCAAAACTTAGGAACAAACACAGGAACTTCGGTCTGGAAACTGATGTGAAAAAACAATTGAATGAAAATTTTAAATACATGAGTTTATCTACCTTACTTCACTGGATTTTAGGTGTCTGGGTCTAAATATGTAGCTTATTAATTTTATCAAAAAAGGGGGAGATATATAAGAAGGGACCTGCAGAATCATGTTTTTCCCAAAAATAACTTGCATAACTAATCTTTATCATCTGTCCAATCTCTCTTCAAATGATGGATGGCTTGACATAAAGAGCTGAAGCCTCCTTGTGCTATGCTGGATATTCACTTAACTAAGGAAGAAAAGTGGTGGAAAGGTTTTAAATAGATGGTGGTAAAAGATATTTTGCAACATAGCTCTGATCTAGGCAGAACAATACAGAATAATGAAAATAATATTGAGCATTTGCTGTTCTCTGAGAAGTCAGGGTAAGTGAAGAGTTACTGGGATAGTGTTTCAGCAAAGTCAATACAGCATGAAGAAACAGGGTATGGAGAAAAGGCACCTTCAGTAGGTATTTTAAAGAAAATAAGAAAACCTCATGCTAGCCTTAAATCCAATAGCATTCTTAGTTTGCTGTGTTCTCCCCTCATCCTTGTTTAAAAAGATTAAAATTGAAGTGTTTGGTTTTTTTAAGACAGGAATAGTATTTACAAAATGAGACAGCAAAAGATTGTGGTGCCTGTAAAAGATATACCTTTTAAAACCAACAGAAAATCCAAGTGTGATATTACACAGATTTAAAAGGCCTTCATAGGCACTTGCATATAATTAAACATTTGCAAGAAATTCAGTGACTCATTTAATATACATGAGGGAAGAGATACCATCCAGAGGGAGCTTGACAGTATTGAGGAGTAGACCAATGTGAACTTAATCAAATCAGAGCAATGCCCAGTGTCAATACAAACTGAGGGATGAATGGATTGTGGGCAAGTACTTTGGGATACTGGTGGAAGAGAAGCTGGATATGAACTGACAGTATGCCCTTGCAGCCCAGGAGGCCAATTGCTTCCTGAGCTGCATCAAAAGCCAGTCTATGGAGGTGATTTTGCCCCTCTGCTCTGCTCTGTTCTGGTGAGACCCTACCTGGAGAACTGCAAAAACAGGAAAAACATGCACCTGTTGAAGCAGGTCTGGAGGAGGGTCACAAAAATCATCAGAGGAGTGGAGCACCTCTGTTATGAGGACAGGCTAAGAGAATTGAGATTGCTCAGCCTGGAAAAAAGAAGGCTCAGAGAGGACTTTATTGTGGCCTTTCAATAATTAAAAGGGTCCTACAAGACAGCTGAAGAGTGTGTGGTGATAGAACAAGGAACAACAGTTTTAAACTGTAACAGTGCATTTCGATTGGTTGTAAGGAATACATTTTTTATGATAAGGGTGGTGAGATACTCAAAGAGGTTGTCCAGAGAAGTTTTGGATGTTCCATCATTAGAAGTGTTCAAGGTCAGGCTGGAGGGGGCTTTGAGCAATGTCATCTGTTGATGTTGGTGGCCATAGCAGGGGTGTTGGAGTATATGATCTTTGGGTTGGGTTGAAAAGACTTTTATTCTATGATGCTTTTTCCTTTATTTAGGTCATGTTTTAAGCAATATTATGAGATTACCTCTTTTAATGAGGCATTCTAAACTCGATGAAGTCATGCATGACTCCATTCCAGGAAGCGTGCTGATTAAACTGGAACTTCTCTGGCTATACTGTGCTTTTGTGATGGGAGTCTTCTGACAGTGGGGATATCTATGTATTAGCCCACTTGCTACCAGCTTCTTTTGCAGTCCATAGATACAGTTATTTCAGGAATAAGATTTTTCTTTGCACTAAAACCATACAAAACTGTAAGATAAAATGATTCCTCAAAATGCCTGTTGAGTAGAAAAGGATCCTGGGGTTACAAGGATCTTGTCATCTATTGGCTTCTATATTTTAGACACTTCTACTTCATCAGATAAACAAAAATTTAATATTATTTAGAGGAAGCTTTGTTTTCCCTGAGATCTGTTATAGCCCATTCAAAGATGGCTGTATAAGACATGCAGAAAAGTCTTGTTTGATGCTGTTTTTCTGATCTAAAGTCAGGTGAGATGAATTTCAGACTTTATAGAGAGTGTGATCAACCAAGGTTAACAGAGTGGTACTGCAGTCTCCTGGCAGCCAGAGATGATTTCTTTACCGGAATTTTAGGTGCTCAATGGTATTTAGTCACAATGGATTGAATGAGGGCACAAATGGACAATTTAATTTCAAAAATGTTGACTTCAGAAGCATTTCTCCCATCCAGAATGCAATTATGGCTGAGACCTGTATTACGCCTGGAAAAATCCTAATGGGAACCTTACCTGTGGAAGGAAATGTTGCCTGCTTCATACCACACATTTTTATCTTCATAAACCGGGATTGCAGTCATTAATCTCCTGTCTTTTCCCATTCATTCCCATTATTTCACATTTTCCTGTATATTCTATTTCTGAAACTCCACGTTTCCCACTTTCCAATCTTGCCCACATTTAAATTTTTGGTCAGATTTTCCTGAAGGTGAGAAGCTTTTGGCATATTCAGTGCCTGTATCCACATTAACAAGTCATGCTGGACCAGTTAACAGCAGATCAGGGGAATGAAGTGATTGATGCAGAGAACCCAATACCCAGATTATACACATTTTTTTACCCATACTGTACTCCTTACAGTCAGGGCCCAAAGACTTCATTAGCAGCAGAAGGTCATTATTAAGTGCTCATCTGGAGCTCATCATCTGCGCTATTACGTCTGCGAGGATGAGACTTCATGCACTCCAGCATTACTCAGAGATGCGACTCCAAGCCTGATTAATGAAGAGGATTGAGAGGTTGCTTAAAAACGTTCCCATGACCTGAACAAAAGCACTACCAGGAAGATATACAGCAAGCACAGCTCCCACTTTGCAAGGGCACAGATATCCTTGAATTAGCATTTGTACTGCTCATTTCCCTAATGCGGCTCTCCAAGCCAGGCTCACCCTGAGTGATGGTGCTGGCAATGCAGATCCAGCTAATGAGCAAGCCACGCTCAGGGGCTCATAGGGCACTGTGTGTGACTGCTCCTCAAGTGAGGAGGTTAAGTTATACACGAGTGAACTTGGGTATTCTGAGCACCATAAAAATGATGAAGGACAGGCTTAGCAGAAGGAAGATGGGTACGAGTCAGACTGGGAGAGAGGAGTACTAATGCTAAACAGTGTTCTAGTGCTAATCCTTTTAACTTCCTCTCTGGGCTTTGTTGTCAGACCCCTTTTGGATCCTGATTATTCAGACTTTGCTCTGTCTTCCCAGGCACCCATTCTGAGCACAGCTGCCTCTTTCCATAGTTAACAGGGAGCTGAACTGCAAAAGTCAGCGAGTGTTTCTTCAAGGTGGGAAACAGGTTTTTTAGTGTTAAAACATTGTAACTCAACCAAAGTTGCGGAATATCTGCTGACCAAGCATATGAATGTGTTTAGGATGTTATGCTACTCAGAAGTATGAGAGTATTTTATCTGCGTTGCATTATTTCTTATCTCAGCTAACCATGGAAAGATCTCTTCTATAGAAAAGCTCAGGAGTACATAAAGGCACTGTTGTTTCTTGGAGTTAGTGAAGCTATGAAACGCATGAACTTTACCCCTTGTCTCTACAAAAGATTTGCCAGTTCTATGAATTTTAAATCCATGGGAAATTTTTGTTGCCCTCCGCTGCTGAGGTTCAATGGCTAAAACTCTTTTTGAAGTTATGCTTGAATGCTGCTTTCTTTATAGCCTCCAAAATGACACCTTATGTTTTTCCTGCATTCATAACACTGAGAAAAAGATGAACAAGTGTTCCCTGTTCAACCAACCGTCATATATCATCTGATCTGTTTGGCTGCTTGAATGTAGTGATTAAATGCCCATAATTCCAAGAAATACTAAAATGTGTTTAGCAGTTTGATGTTTTAAAATCTGGGAATAAAAAGGCAGATGTTATGATCCATGAAGGAATAGTATATGCAAAGTGGGGGTAGGGCACAAGAAAACAAGAACTGTTTCCTGTGTAATGAGCCATGCATGGCAAAGACTTTAAGGAATGGCCAGCAGCAAAGAGCTACCTACAGATGTAATAATTTTATGTTCCATTAAGGCCTCATTATTTTAGAATTTATTCAAATTTATGCTGCAGGAAAATATGAAGCCTGTTGTATGACTCTGGTAAGGAAGAAAATCAAACTTCGAAGAACTGGGCTATTATTTAGAAGAACGGTGTCCATCCAATTCTGATTTTTAACTGAGTATTTTGGAGATGAGTGGGAGAGAACTTTGATTCAGGAAGGAGATGGTAGTATACTAAGCACTGGAAGTGTCATGGCACGCATGGGCATTTGCAAATGTCAACTTTTGGCTATGTGACTGTAGCTTCATTTTTCCTCACTCAAGATGATGGGCAAAAAGAACACCCTGTATTTTCAAGGTCACTAGAAACATATTAAATGGATCTGGTTTTTAAAGGCTACTGAGAACTTACTTCTCAAAAAAATTGGACACAATCTGGTTATATAAAACACATATATTGCCATATGCCATTTTTGAAAATAAAACTATAACAGTAAGAAAGGGAAAAATTAATTTGCCTTCAATTTTCCCATCCATGTTATAAACCAATATCATAACCAAAACCATTCCAAGACACATCCTGTCTACTCAGTCAGAAAAAACCCCTAAAGATCCTGATTTGAGAGCTCTGATAGGTCTATGCATCTATATTTTGTTCTCTAAGATAAACTGTGACTTGTGTCAGGAAATTTATCTACCACTTCCCCCTTGGAAATCCAACCTTATTATTAGTTTAACTGTCAGACATGGTCCCAACTTAAAATACACCAGAGAATACCCACCAATAAGCCTTATGTCAAAATTTCTGTCTGTAGTGGTGCATCCAGCTTGACAGATAGAGAAATATCCTCAAAGAGGGTGAGAGAATAGTGTTGCCAGACAACAGATTGGCAAAAGTGTGATTTTATTGATTATTGGAGCCATTCTCCCCAGCAGCATTCTGGTAACCTATTCACTAACCAGTTGTCCTGGAAGAGTTGGCCCGTTCCAGATGCTGTACCATCACAGAACTCCTTTCCACTCCCCAGGCACCTGAGAAACGCAGATCGGAAAGCCAAGGGAGGTTTGATAACACTGACCATAAAAAGACACCCTTTTCCCCTATATCTTAACTACATATTTTTACAATGTCATTTTTCTGATATAGACAAATACTTCTGAAATATTTAAGTTGAAAGCAGGCCCTCATTCTTTAATATATGAGGTAGTAGAATAAAAAATATATATGAGAGAATGCTTTAAAAGATTGTGTGTTCAAAATGTTTTGTCCTAAGAACAAGCACCATTCAGTGTACTGGGCATCTGTATGAAAAAAGAAACTGATCCTGAGAACTAATTTAATCTGCTACAATAGGGTGATATTTATCTTCAAACTAGACGGAAACTTTTCAAGCCCTTGTGTACAGGTCTAACTCAAAGTAATGAAAGATATTTATCATAGAATCTCAAGTGAATGGTGAAGTATTATGCTTTGAATTGTTTATATTCTCCTCTCTCTCCTTCATATTATTTAAAAATTTGTTATGCTTGGCATCTGAAATAGGATTTCCATGTTCCTGATGCAACATGGACATATGTGACATGGAGTTTTGCTTGTCTGACAATTTAGAGGAGGGGTGCTAAACAAATGTAGCTGGAAAATGTACGTCACTCACTGATTGAAGGCTCAGGTTTCACACGTCTGATTTGCACTGTTCAGACCTTTACTGGTGGTATAGACATGAATAATTCTGTTCATAATACTGTCAGAAACTTTTCCCTGTTACTTGTGTATAAGACCTGAATAATATAATTTACTTTATTGGTTTTGGTAAGTGAAAATCATTCTGGGTGTTGTGGTCAGTCACTTATTCTGAAATTTTTCACTATAGCTCTCATTTCAAGGCTCTCTTACCCAGTAAGTGTTTGGGGATTTTGTTGTTTTTTCCTCGTATGCACAGAATCTGAATTTTTCACAGACGTGAAAGCGATAACATCTAAAGATAGGCTGAAAATACTATGTAGTTATTTATTTGATTCATAATTATAAACCACTTTGATCACATTCTGATTATGTACAAATGGTCCAGGCCACTTTCTGCCTAGAGACTGTTGTGAAGCCCAGTTTGATTTCATAATAAAGCACTCAGGAAGACAAGGACTGTGGTTTTCACAATCACGTTTTTGTGCTTTCATTTCCAGGAAATGCTAATTCTTATTACTTCATCACCCAAATACAAATATAATACAAAGCCATAGATCTGAAAAATATATTGAGTTTTTTGAGTAATAGCCCTTCAAAATAATATACAATAATATAAGTGCTGAAAGGAATAGAGTTTCTTTGCTAAAGATATTCTGTACTTTGGGTGTGTGATAAAATTCCAGCATGAATGCACAGCAAAATGAAATATTAACTTTCTTTACTTCCTAAGGAGTTCAAAATGTTTTGCTCCTGTGGAATTTAATGTAAATGATGCTGGATATTTAGTCTACAGCATTCTATTCACCTTTGAAAAGCCTAGGTTATAATCTGATTCAGATGACAATTGAAAGAGCTCAGTGGTCTCAGTGTAGTCCCTTTTTTATTAAATCACCATTAGACACTTAACACAGTGCTGATCTTGGCAATAAGACTCATTTTGAGGCATACTGGCACTAATGGAGTAAAAGAGGCATGGAGTATAAACTTGGCTTTTAAAATAATTAAATCCAGCAAATTCCTTTGTTTTAAAAAGCACAAACATTTATGGAAATTTTGCAAAGATGAACCATACCTACTGCATGGGATGCCTTTATTCTCAGAGGTGATAGACTATTCTGCATTACAAATGGCAAAAATATTCATACTGCTGGGAAAAAAATCCTCAGTAGGAGGAACTGCATTATGGTAACAGTGATTTGCACTGGCTTATTAAAGATATCAGTGTAGCAGAATCTGGCCAGATGGTATATTGTTAGGTCTGGCCATCAACTCAGAAACTATGCTAAATTAAGAAGGTGCCTTGATCAACATCATCATCTATTTACATCTGATCCCTTCCAAAGCTGTAATGGAGATGGTAGGGTAGTATAAAGATCTGCAGCAATAAAATAAATAATTACTATCAGTTGATCTAGGAATAAGCCAAAATGTCATCTTAAGTAATAAAGGAAACAGCAAAGGCTTTCTTTATTCAAAGGTAGTTTCTCATTCTGCATTATTGCATTCTGAACAGAAGGGTCAGTTGTAGTTTTTAAAAATGATGTGCCAGTTAATTCCATTCCTGTAATAATCTGCAGATCAAAAACTATGCATTGCACCCATCAGTATAGATTTTTGCAAGATACAGGCTAGACATAGCAAAAGAAAAAGTTTTAAGAGTTTAGCACTTCAGGAGGCTAAAGTGTTTTAAAGCTACTAATCAAATGGACCATGGCTTAATCCCTGTGCTGCCACTCAAGATAGTGATTAAAAATCACCCATTCAGGCAATTGCTTCTGTGTATTGATGTGCCAGGTTGTGGGCGGGGAGTTAAGCAAGTGGAGAAGAGGAGGGTTTGTGAATGCATGGCTGATGTTTGACAAGCTGAATTTCAAAAAGAAGGAGGGGAAAGCAGGGGAGAAGAGGGAAAAACTCAGCTTGCCCCAGGAGGAAGGAAAAGGAGAGAACAAAGCTTCCTTCAGTAAGCTCAGCCAGTCTTACAATCACAATTTCTGAGTTCCTCACAAGAGAGCTCCCCCCTATCACTACTCTAAAGAGAAAACAAGATTGTGAAATCAAAAGTCAGCCCTGGGGGAGGAGAAGGGGAAGGAAGTTTGTAAATGAGACAGGATTTATCCTGAAATAATAACCTTAGCAGTGATAGCAGGGCTCCTGGTGAACCACTTGGTAGACTTTAATCTGTCTCCTTAGATGCTGAGTGTCATTTTTAAAGCAGGTTCTTTATGTCAAAGGAGATTAGCACTAGTGACAAAATAACTTATTCTTGAATATGAATATGGAGAAAAAAAGTACTTTTTCCCATCTTCTCTGCTGGTAATTCTGATATATTTTGGTAATTCTGATATATATTGCTATATTATTTCCTTGTTTATTGTGTAGATTTGTTACTATACAATTACTCCTAAATTACTTAAAAAAAATAAATGTGGAGAAAAAACACTTGTTCTCTTGTTACCTAAAAAAAGTCACTGAGGATAGCATTAAAATTTCTTTCAACATAAAACATTTAAGTAACTGATGGCTGTGCTGCTGCCTTTTGAATCCATGCATGATTGCTAAAATATTTAATCTCTCAGGGTTTCTTACACACCTCATCCATGTGAGGAAAATATTTTGGTTTCTCATCTTTTACAGAAAGTATCTCATTGAATGTCTAGTACACTAGGCTTCCTGAGCAAAGAGGGCAATGCCAGTGTGACCTTGGTGCCAGTGAAGCACCAAGTGGAGCAGATCATCTCAGTGCCATCATGTGACATGTACAGGACAGCTGGGGGATCTGGCCCAGCCAGCGTGGGCTTAGGAAAGGCAGGTCCTGCTTGACCAACCTGATCTCCTTCTATGACAAGGTGACCTGCCTTGTGGGTGAGGGAAAGGCTGTGGATGTTGTTTACCTAGACTTCAGTGCCAAAGCTTTGACACTGTTTCCCACAGTATCCTCCTGGAGAACTTGGCTGCCCATGGCATGGACAGGTACACTCTCCTCTGGGTGAAAAAAATGTCTGCATGACCGACCCAGAGAGTGGTGGTGAATGGAGTTCATCCAGCTGGGGGACAATCACCAGTGACATTTCCTAGGGCTCAGTATTGGGGACAGTTTTGATAGATGTACCAGTGACCTGGATGAGGGGATTGAGGCCACCCTCAGTCAATTTGTAGATGACACCTTGTTGGGCAAAGTGTTGATCTGCTGGAGGATGGAAAAGCTCTACAGAGAGATCTGGACAGGCTCCTGGATTGGTTGGCTGAGGCCAATGGTATGAGGTTCCACAAGATGAAGAGCTGGGTCCTGCGCTTGAGTCACAACAGTCTTTAGCCACACTAGGAGAGGTTTAGGTGGGACATTAGGAAGAAAGTTTTCACAGAAAGGGTAATTGGGCATTGGAATAGGCTGCCCAGGGAGGGGTGGAGTCATTCTCCCAGGAGATGTGTAAGGAAATCCTCAGGGCCTGGGTCTACTGGACAAGGTGGTCTTGGGTCATGGGTTGGACTCAATGATCTCAGAGGTCTTTTCCAACCAATTCTGTGATTCTGTATCCTACATATCTAGGACTGCAAAAGTTGCTTTTTACACAGTCTTCCTCAGAATAATACTTCTGAATCTGGCCTTTCCCCTGCTTTAGAAATCATGTTGTTTCACTGAATTATAGACACACCAATATGAGCTTTGATATCTTGACACACCAAGATTGACAGGCTCTGTTGCTACCACCTCATTTTCCACATCTTGTTTATGTCTTTTATACAGGAGCTCTGCCATGCTTCTTGTCAGGGATTTATGCTCATCTTTATTTTCTAGAGGTGTATATAGTTTAGGGAAAGAAAACAGTCCAGAAAATACTATAAATGAGGTGCACATATATGACCCTTTCACATATGCATTGTTGCTGACTTGAGTTGAAAGACTAGCAAAAAAAATAGTAGTGGTTTCTATAAGGGTTTTTCTAAAGCTTGGTTCTGATGAGCTGGAAATGAGAGCAGCTTTAACTGGTATTTTAGATGTTGTTGAAAATTGGGTAAAGAAAGACAGTGAAAACAGACTTAATTTCTTGCTCTGGCTTGTGGGGGTATTTTTATGTCATTGAGATGGAATTTCCCATCACCACTGCACTGGAAGTCTTCCAACTGCATTTGCAAGACTAGCAGAAAGAGGAAATGTATGTTGAAACAAGTTCTGTGCTTTTCTGCTTGGCTTCAGTAGGTCTGGCCTTTGTGAAAGTCTTGAAGAAATGCTGGATTATCCTTTCCTGATGGTAATCCAGGAACCCGGAGCAGGATTTGAAGGAAGTGATATAAACTGGATATGAGCTATATGTTCACTGCCTTTACATATTCCCAGCTCTTCCAGAGAGGGCTGGTTTAGCTGTCTGATGGTCAAGAACCCAGAGCATCCTGGCTGTACTGCTTTTCTCTGAGTTATTAGTGGAGGAGATGGTTACCAATAAAGACACCAATCAAGACACATTCATGCTACCTATTTTGGCAACCTGTCCCCCAAGGAAGATTTGTCCCATCCCAGATTGTAGTGCCTGTTTCGCTCAATTTTCTAGACAGAACCTTAAAGAGGTGGCTAAAATTTTGTCTAGTTTTTTAATGGCTAAAAATAAGATTTTGTTCTGTCATGTCTAGAGGAACTTAGCCATCTGTTCTTTGACACAGGCCACCAGCCTGCCCCATTTGGCCAGCCCCTTGTCCCATTTGCCCTTTCTCTGACTGCTTTCTTGACAATATAGTCATCCCATGCTAATCTGGCTCATCCTGTCTGTGTCATTAGAGATGACTGAAGTTGTATTTTCTAACTGAAAGTAGAAAAAGAATCTTCAAGAAATCTAATCATGGAGTGAATGGATCAAATAATGGATTTCTATTCCAGGTGTGACTCCCTGGCAGATGATGATTCTGACAACACTTTGGGTGTGGATCTCTGTGCTGACAAAGAAATTGGAAGGGGTAGAAAACAACTGCAAAACTCAGTGCAGGAGAAGAGCCCTTAATACAGCAGTCTCATAGGATATAACTGATCTACTTTAACTCCCAGTGGAAGCAAACGGTTCTTTCTGGCGTATTGTAGCTACTTCTTTTCTCCAGCATCTCAAGTAATACAACACCTCTATCATTTCCTGTTGCTGGAAGGGAGGTGATGAGTGTTCATGTTCTGTTAAGGAATTTTTTCATCTAGGACAAATGCAGATAGAAGATACCATTAGACTGATCCAGCAGGAAACAAAGGTAGTTAGAAAATGTAACGTTTATGTCCTTACATCCACCTACAAGAGTATGTGGTTTTAAGACTAATACAGTGTGTCTCCTGTCAGGGAGAGTTAGCTGCCAGCCAGATTGGTTTCCTAGAAAAGAAGTCTCTGTAGGCTGGCTGCTGTTTAATAAGTGCACTGTGTCCATTATTCAAGCTTTTGAGTAGATTCCTTTTGCTTTTTTATAGAAAAAAACCTGAATTACTTTTTGTTAAACAAAAATCATCATATTCTTGAATTTGTAACAGATTAATGGACATTAGTGCAAAGTAATCCAAAGGTGGGTTGTTTTGCCTATCTTGTCTGTCTTTTTTCCCCCTCCTCTCTTTCCCCCCAAGTCATGCTCAGATGTCAGATGTTGCTGAACCTGTTTTGTTGCTTTGTAAAATCTGGAGGGGCACAAACTGCCACCTGGAGCTGCTACCCAGAACAGCCACTACTACGTCTGACCAGTTCACAAAGACACATTTATTCTGGTTGGCATTAATTAGATGAAGAAGGTAGGAAAGGAAAAGAGAAGAAAAGAAGTTATTGCATTCCTGAGCTGATAATATATACAGGATTGACAAGTGGAGAGGAAAATTGCAGAGCATAGCAGCCGTCTCTACTGGTAACTGAAAACAGCCCAGTAACTTTGTTTTCAAGGGACTTGTGCTTTGTCCATTTGCTCTAAAAAGAACTAGGTAGGATAAATTGATGATAGTTGTGGCAAATAAATGTTACTTGGAATGGAAAATAGAATTTGCAATAAATATGAAAAGCATAGAATCAAGATCCCAATTCTTTGAATCTTCACTATGTAAAGCACTAATAACAATGGGTTTTTTGGGGGGAAGGTTTTTGGGTAGTTTTTGTTTGGTGGGGGGGGTGAAATTATTGCTCAGCAAGTCTAAAACTTAAAATTGACGGTGGCTCTCACTGCAATGGCATGTTATAAAGGGCTAAAGTGTAAAAAGGTTTTCAAAGGAGTAACTAAGGGAAGGTGGGCATGTGGATGGCTGTTCCACTGCATCAGAGTGGGTATTCCTGGGAGAGGATCAGTCTTGTTCCTCAGTTTTCTTTTACCTCACCCATCTTCTAGGGACATAGCCTTTCCACGGCAACTGTGGAGAGAACATTTTGTTAATCTGATGTGACTGCTCCCTATGAAATTATAAATCTGTATTAAAAATCTCAGGTTCAAGGAGATTAAAATTAATGCCTACAGTATGTATTATTCTCAACTGGTATTCTGTGGTATGTTAATACCAGTCCTGTAGGAACTTTAGCATCTAAAACATATTGCCTGTGTGATGACCTGTTCATTAACAGCAACTTGAAGTATAACACCCCTACCAGTTAAAGGACTTTGCCATTCCTTGTAGGCTGAAAAATGTCATGCTCAAGACCTGGAGGTTTCATAAAAATTCCTCCCTCAAGATATTGCTACTGCTTAAATAGCCATCTGGTTTGGGTTTTTTCTTGAGTCAATACGGGGGCCTTTGTTCTTTGGTTTACCTGCTAGACTTTTTTTTTTATTTAAGCTTTTTCCTTTCCTCTTGCTTGAGTACAAAAGCACAGTTTCTTATCGTGCTTTTAGTTGTAATTTACATTGTACTTTATGATAGGTTACAGTAGCACGAGATTCTTTTGAAGAACAGAAAGATATCAAATAGTATATTAAAAAATATATCCTAACAAAAAATATATCCTTTCTTCATCTATTTGTCAGCATTACTTTTGGGGGAAACTCCGTGACATGGACTATAGTGATAGCGGTACTGAGAACTGCAGGAGCTCTGGAGACAGCTTGAGTGACAGACTCTTCTTTCAGGGTGATGGGAAAGAATACTTGCATGAGTCCTTAATCTGAAATTCGACAGTCAGTTGTGCTTATTTTTTGCTAGATGTAGGTGCACAACCCTGAAGAAGACACTGACAAGAAAATGAATAGAGTATGATGCAAAAGGAAAGGTGACAGATAATTAGAGATTTAATAATAAATAGGAAAAAAGTGATTGCTGGACTTGGTGCTTGGTGCTTGATAGTCCAGGACTTGGTGCTTATTTAATTTCTTGCAGATCATGAGTACTTAGAGGGAGAGTAATTGATGGTATTAATTAGAGATATTTGTTTAACAAGTGTTCCTGGCTCTTGTGGCTCATTAATTAAAACTTGAACTTTGTAAGAACGCTCTTTGCAATCCATATTGGTTTACAAATTCAGACCATTTTGGTTTGAATGGAAGAGAAATCAGATGAACAGGTAATTAGTGCAACAAAAATAGTACGTAATGAGTTACAGTGATTTATATTTCGTTGGAGAATCAAAAAAAAACTGAATTAACCCATAAATCAAGCATAATTGGCAAGGCCTTTGTGGAGATGTTTTCTTTAGCAGTCTCTGATGGTCTGCATTTAAATTCATCTTATGTGATGTTGCAAGAATTAGTCTTTGAACTATCTGTAGACTAAGTATATAATTTTTATGCTTTAAGCAATTTGTTTTCCATTGAGAACATTGAATATCCAGAATATTTTTCTTTTGCACACTTACATTTCTAAATAGTTATATCTCTTCACTTAACAAATTATTAGAAAAATAACAAAAGGGTGTATATGTTTCTCTGCATATCAAGGGTCTCTATCCTG